>NC_137090.1:32235855-32629672 GCF_951640355.1 Cnephaeus nilssonii
TGTAGATTTTACACATTTCTTATTAAGTTTATTCCTGGGTATTTTGTAATGTTGTTGCTACTGTGAATTGCATGTTATGTCTCCTTATATTTTCCAATTAGTTGTTTTAGTTGTATAGAAATGGTTTTGATTTTTCTATACTTAACATATATTCTGATTCTGCTACTTACTAATTTCTCTCACTAGTTCTAGTAGTTTTTCAGTTGATTCTCTTAGATTTCCTAAGTAAACAATGACATCACCCGTCATTCTTGAAGATTTTGCCTCTTTCCTTCTCATATTTATGCCCCTTATTTCTTTTTCTTATCTTATTGCAATGTTAGGGCCTTCAAAATAATGTTGATTGATAGCAATGAGAGCAGCCTCCAATTTATAACTTCCATGGTTCTCTGTGCCCAGATTATCCATATGGAATTACCCGGGAGTCTAGAAGAAACAATTAGCTCTGTACACATCAGATAGGAGCAAGTAGCAAACACACTAGTAGGTCCTGACAGCTGCTCTTTCATTGTGAAATTTCATCAATTATTAGGTTAAGGGAGCAGGGTTTTGATTGCTGCTGTGAGACCCAGGGAAAGGTGGATTGAGTCAGGGCCGCTGTTCTAAACCCAGAACACAATTACTATACCCAAGTGGGCAAACCACATCCTCATGTCCCACCCAGCACCACTGGGCTTGGTGAAGAGAAAGGGGGCACGCATTTATTTATTGAGCATCTATTATATACCAGGCATTGTGCTAGGAACTTTAAACATAATCTTACTTAATCCTCACAACTCTATGGGTAAATAATATTATTCCTTGTTAACAGACGAGGAAACGGAGGCTCGGAGTGATACATATGGAAGATGACACAGCTCACCATCACTCACAGATGGGTGCATTGCTATCTGCCTCAGCACCCTCTTTTCTGAAATGCATATTCCCTGCCTAGACAAAGAAGTCTCCAAAAGTTTTAGTCTACTCCACACGGGCGCCAAAAGATCACCACCCCCATCCTAGCCAAGGCTGACATGACACCCTCCTTGGAATGAGCTAGAGTAAGAGGGGAGGAGCTGGCCTGTCCACACCCTCAGGCCAGAAGCCAAATCCCAGATCTTGCTGGGCAGGAGATCTACCACTAGGTCCCTGGAGCCTTTAGCCCCAGGAAGACATAAAAGTGGGCTTAGAGGACAAGAAGGGGAAGGAGAGGAGGGAAAGAATGGCCAGGGACAGGAGACAGGTGGGACAAAGATAATGAAAAGGGAAGCAGTGAGTTAGTGGTGGGGACAGGGTCTGGGCAGAAGCAGTGAGTTAGTGGTGGGAACAGGGTCTGGGCAGAAACAGGGAGCCAGGGGCAGGCCCCAGGCCTGAGTCCAGGTAGGAGCAGTGGGCAGTTCCAGGGCTCACCAGGCTCTCTACTCTCGAGGTGGACTCTGGGGGCCAGGACCAAGGCCACAACCACATGGGTTTCTGTTTCCATTCTCTAGACCCGTGGTCGGCAAACTGCGGCTCGCGAGCCACATGCGGCTCTTTGGCCCCTTGAGTGTGGCTCTTCCACAAAATACCACGGCCTGGGCGAGTCTATTTTGAAGAAGTGACATTAGAAGAAGTTTAAGTTTAAAAAATTTGGCTCTCAAAAGAAATTTCAATCGTTGTACTGTTGATATTTGGCTCTGTTGACTAATGAGTTTGCTGACCACTGCTCTAGACCATAAAGAGTGGCCGCGGATCGTGACACAGAACCGGGGGCCCCATCTTCACCCACTCAGTGACACAGATACACACAGAGCGAAGGACTGCTGACCCAGAGCACAGATATGTGCATGGACACAGAGGACACACAAGAGGACACGGACATGGCCTGGATACAGGGACACGGCTCCCCACACAGACACGGGGAAAGACCTAGATGCAGATGCACACCAACCAGGAGATGAGCGTACAGACACACAGAGAGCCACACGTGCCCGCAGACACACACAGAGAGTCACGACATATGTACACATGGGTGCACACACCCACACACACACACAAGGAGACACCCCGAAGGTGTCAGAGGGATCATAGAGAGACAGACAGATGGCCAGACCCCATGGACAGAGCATTCTCAGCACATCTGTGCTTGTGCCTGGCCCTGAAGAAGCCACAATTAACACTCGTCCACACCGGGCCTCAGAGACCCCTGGGCCACCACCCAGAGCTGCGCCCCAAAACCTTCTCACCAGCTCCATGAACATACATGTGGTGTCCTGGCTCTCCTGACACATGTGTGCATGTCCCAACAGGCCAGTGCCCCACCTACGGGGGCTGACATCCCCGTTCTCGAGTGCAGGTGGGGGCCACGGGACAACCCCCTCCTTCGTAGGCCACAGGCTGTGCCTGCTGGCAGAGACAGGGGGCCTGGGCTGGCTCAGGAGGAGGGAGGGGTTGGGGGGGCCAGGGCGCGGCTGGGGCGGGCACAAGAGCCCGTACCTGTCAAACAAGAGCCAAGGAGCAAACTAGCTTCTTAGTCACCTTGCTCTTCTCCCCGTTTTGGCAGCAGCCCCTCGGGGCAAGGGGAAGCTGATATCATAATTATTGGCTCACCCAGCAGCTGCCTCCCCTCACCTGATGTCAGCACAGACCCGGGACGGCCGAGCTGACGGACTGACAGTCGGACTGAGCTCTTGGCCCCCCAGCCTCGGGCCCCCACGCCGACCTGCTTCATTGAGCAGGTAAGAGGAGACCCGGCCCAAGTCAGCCGTGGAGGCCAGCAGGGCCGGCCAGGGCATGGGGTGGGAGGGATTGCTTTTTTAATGGGGCCGGGGAGTGACTGAGAGCACTGGGGTCCTCCCCATCTTCTCACTGCAGCTCCAGGGAGACTCAGGAAGTGGGTGAGTGCCTGGAGGCCAAAGAGGACCCTCTCCTCCATGCTCCTCCCTCTTGTTCCTGTTTCAGGTTGTCTAACTTCAATCCTTCCTGGTGTAGCGGAGCTTTTCATTCTGGTCTTGGTTGGAGTTGGTGTGTGCCTCTGTGTGCTGAGAGGGTGGACTTGGCCACCCTGTGCTGGGAGAAAATGAGGACTCGGAAGTGCTTGAACTGAAAAACTTGAGCTGAGAGACAGGGACGCATATGCCCAACTTAGTGTTGTTTTTTTCCAAGTAGAAAGGGGAGCACTCAGCTCTGGGGGCTGCTGGTGCCAAGGGTGTGCGTTGGCCAACAGATCACTGAACATCTCGAGCAGCCTGGGCTGGGTTCTAGATGCCTGGGGTCAGCGGGGAGGCCTGGGTTGCAGGAAGGAGGCAGTGCACCTGGTGGAGAAGCAGACAGGTGGCAAACAGGTGCTGTGGCCGGTACCTGATGCTGAGCTTGAGGCAGAACCCCCTGGAGGTCTAGGAACATCTCTCCCTGGAGAACCCTGAAGCCGAGCGGCCCCGGGAGCAGACCTGGGACATGCAGGGAGCTCTCAGACTCTTGAAGCCTAGAACTGGGGGCTGGGAAGTGAACGCCGTAGAAAATGGGCTGGAGCAGCAGGAAGCCCCCTCTGGCTCCCATGTCTCCTCCCCACCCGCTACCTGATCAGGTAAGGTTCTGGCATTCCCCGTGGAGTCCCCCAGGCCCTCCCTAAATGTCCAAAGAGCAAGTTAGATTAAGAATAGACTCTACCAAGTGGGCGTGTTTGCCTCTTCTCTCTGCACCTACAGGTGCGGGGGGATGTGCTTGTATGTGCTTTGTGCCAGCTGATCAGAGGGAAATGGCCCGGTGGAGAGGGCCCATTCTCTTGAGAAGCCATCTCATCCATCCCCCTGCCTCTAAGCTGGTCGTTTTCCACGCCAGACAGGACTGCCCCCTCCTCGCTTTCCTAATCCCTCACAGCCATGAAGTCCTCCCTGGAGTCTGAAGTCTCAGGGCTACAGGGTCCAGCTCTGGCAGGCCTCACAGCCTTCTCTGTTCCCCACTGAAAAATACCAGTTCTCTGGGCTGATTTCGGGGGGTGGGGAGGAGATGGGGAGGGTGGCATTGCACTCCAGTCTGGTCTCCATCATGCCTGGCTCCGGCGGTTGCAACACCTTGGTTATTCCCTGACCCCCAGGATGCAGGCAGTAGCAGGGCATCCCCAACGGGCCTGGCTCCTCTCTTGTGGTGGGCCAGGCCGGGCTAGGGATCCTCAGAGGAGAAGGTGCCATGGGGAGAGGCACATGTCCTCCCAGCTCCCGCCCAGCCCCGCCCGCCCTGCCTCTGCCGAGCTCAGCTCCCGGCTCCAGGGCCTGCCGAGGCACGCTGCCCCCCCAGGCCCGGCGCCTCACTCACCTCCCAGGGCCAGGAACCTGTTCTCCCAGGAATGCCAGGGAGTTCTCAGAGGGTTTTATTTCCCAGGGGCTCAAGGAGCCCCAGAATCCTCTCGATTCTGCTCCTGGGAAAGAAAGAAAAGAACTAGGGATTTGGGACCCCTCCCTGCTTCCCATCTTTGTCTCATCCACACACTGACCCCACGTGGCCCCCAACCAACAGCTTTCATCATCCATGTGAGGAGGGAAAAGGCTCAATACAGTTCAAGACAAGGGGAAAGCCGACTGGTGACACGTGCCTTCTGGGACGTTGTTGTGTGTCCCCTCCTTGGTCTCAGGGAAAGCCTTCCTTTAGTTTCCATGCAGAGTCTCATCTGTCCTCTAAGAAAACAGCACAGCACCCCTTCCGGTGGGTTCTCCATCCTTCCAAGCCAGGAAGTCCTTCCTGATGTCTAACCTCCCTCCTTCCAGTTTGAGTTTTCATGGACCAGAAGAACACTTACTGCTTGCACAGGGCTCAAACACATAGCCCGAGACTGGGCATTTCCTGGGAGTTTGTGTACGAGAAGGGACAGAAAGAAGGCCCCATACCCACAGCCCCTCTATTGTCTCTTCATCTCCATACTCGAATGGGGAGGGGGCTCTTGGGAGCCACTTTGTCCCCCTGTTACAGAGGGATTCGGGGGACAGAGGTCCCGCACGTAGGCCCTGCCCTCTTTCCTTCCCAATCACAGTCCACCATCCCTCCTCTAAGGACGCATGTCAATCTCTCCTGCTGCAGAAGCCAACCTCGGCTTGTTGAACTCCCCCGGCAGGCTTCAGCAGATGTTTCAATATTTTAAATGGACTTGGCCGGATTATGTGACCACAGGAGGTGGTTTCCTGAGTGGAGAAGCAGCCATTGATCTGGGGTAGGTGTGGCTGGGCTGGCAACATGCCCAGGAGCAGGGGAATGACAAGATGACCTCCAGGGCAGTGCATCTCAGAAGCATCAATCAAAGGTCCCTGAGTAATTTTTGGTCTTTCCAATGGATCCATTCCCACCTTTTGTCCCTTCCTCCATCTCTCTGCCCATCCCCAACCTCAATCCCCACCCCATCCCTCACCCCTCCACTCTAGCCCTATCTCCTTTCACAATCCAACCCTATCCCCATTCAACCCCAACCCAGCTCTCTTCCTATCCAACTCCTCATCCTCAATTTCACCTCCATCTTTTTTTTTATTTGTTAATCCTCACTGTTTTTTTCCATTGATTTTAGAGAGAATGGAAGGGGGGAGAGAGAGAGAAACATCGATGTGAGAGAGAACCACATCAATTGGTTGCCTCCTACATGCGCCCCAACCAGGGCCAGGAACCTGCAACCCAGGTATCAAACCCGAGACCCTTTGGTTCTCGGGCCAACGCTCTAACCACTGAGTCACGCCAGCCAGGGCTTACCCCCATCTTCACAGCCCCATCCTTCTCTTTCCTCCTCACCTCCTCAGCCCTACCTCCATCTTCATCCCTAATACCATATCCCCACCTCACACCATCCCCACCTCCCAGGATGGATCTTTCCGTACACCAGAGATCCCCCGTAGGCCCCCC
This sequence comes from Cnephaeus nilssonii, assembly GCF_951640355.1. Classification (NCBI taxonomy): domain Eukaryota; kingdom Metazoa; phylum Chordata; class Mammalia; order Chiroptera; family Vespertilionidae; genus Cnephaeus; species Cnephaeus nilssonii. The sequence goes on from NC_137090.1 coordinate 32,241,694, forward strand.
TCATCAAGTCCTGATCTGTCCTCCACATTCTCCGTGTTCAGGAAAAGCCTGGAGCCATGCCGCTAGGACAAAACGGATGCGATAGAATCATCCCTGGAGAAGCCCTCGGCTTCCTGATCCTATCTGGACCTTACAGGCTGGATGCTGGCCACACAGTAAAAATGAACTCATTCCCACCCAGACAAGTTGGGGTCTGATGTCCAGATGGATTCTCTCTACACTGTGGGTGGGTGGCAGGTACGGGGGGAAGTGGAGAGACATGCGCAGAGGGCCCCCAAAGGAGGCAGTGGCAACCTTTCCTGGGAGGCTGGGAGTGTAACCCATCCAATTCGGCATGGCCAGTCCCAAGGCAGGGAGATGGGCAGAAGCTGAAGCAAGGAGGCCTGCAGGGCTGTTTAGGAATGACTGCCATCGCTAGCATCCCCGGGTCTCTACCCTGCCTGTAGCTCTTGCTTAGTCAGCTCAGATTAATGGGGCCGGGGAGAGAATTAGCTGAATCGTGATCCTTTAGGGAACTTGACTAGAGAACCATCCGTGAGTCACAGAGAAAAGGGATCCCATGCTCTCACGACTACTCTGGAAGCTTCAGGGTGTGGGCACCCCTCAAGATCCCCAAGGATGCAACAGAGAGCCCACTGGGAGGTCTGACCTAACCCTCTACCTCTTGCTCATAAGAAGATGCAAGGACAGTCGGCTTCCAACCCTGACCCCCCATCCTGAAACTACTGCTTCTGACAAACCACAGCTGTCCTGGGCACCAACACACACACACACACACACACACACACACACACACACACACACAGAATGGGGTGTGTCTCTGGAACCGGATTGCCGGGAGACAGTTGGAGATCCCACCTACACTTGTAAATTCCACAGCCATGTCCCAGACTATACCAGCTCATCAGTCTTGGAAGGCATCGGATACGCACCAGGACACACACACACACACACACAACTGTAATCAGAAAACCCAATTATCAGGCTCTGTATTTAGCAGTCCCCCCACAACAGAGCCAGAGTGGCCACAGAAAGGTTCCCTGTCAGAGGTGTTCCCAGCCCCTTCTTGGAGGAGAGGGGAGCCCACGTGCGGCCTTACAGAGCATGTGGCTTTGGAGAGGAGGCCCTGCTTCTTTGGGCCTTCCCATGAGCATGTCCAATCTGGCAGAGGTGGGGAGGGTTTTGGAGAAAACCTTCTTTGGGATGACAGTGCCAAGTCCAAGAGGATCTGGGGGTGTTTGAGAGAGAAAGGAGGGGTCTGGAGTCCAGGAGCTGGATAGGTTCAGAGGAACCCCCACATCCTGCTCCTTCTCCTCAGGTGGGCCAGAAAATGATTAGGTTCTCAGAGCTGACTTTTGAGGAAGGGCCAGTGGGCAGGCACCTGCATGGCAGAGAACAGTGCCTCCCGCTGGTGGGGCCTCAGTTTCAAATAGAGAGGGGCTTGGGTGGGAGGGCCTCCCAGAATTCTTCTCACTCTGAAGTTTGCTAAGTTCAGGCAGCTAACTTACTGCTTGCCTTGTGTGTGTGCTAACTCGAGCTCTGGATGGGGTGGGGGGCGGGGCTCTGCCGGTATGTGTTTGTCTTACACTAGATCTGTATTATTAGTAGTGGTGGCGGAATTAATATCCCTAAAAATAGATTGGTAATAATGAGCATTCCTTCTGATAATGATATGTCTAAGCGTGAGAGGCCTGTAACCGAAGAAATAGTAGAATCCTGTGCCATCCTATGCCCCCACTAAGATGGGCCTGCAGCTGGATATAAGCATTCTTGACCACTCCCATGGGGAGCACCCTGGGAAGGGCAAATGGTTGAAGGGGAAAGGTCTCAGCCACCATTCCTCCCCTGAAGTGCCACACACCTGGGACCCCAATAAAGGAGGCAGGAGCAGCAGACAAGATGGTGTCGGTTTTTCTGCTTCTCCTTCAGTCCCCAGGACAGCCAGGTGAGGTATGTAGGGCAATGATGAGGATCCTATTTTATAAAGAAGGAAATGAGGTTCATTCCTGTGACTGGCCCACACTGTTGCTGGGAGAGGATGTTTGTGGGGTCCTTAGTGAGAAGGACTCCTTGTGAGGGCCACGGGGGTGGAGGGGAGCCTTCTGAGATGATAAATGTCAGGCTAGGGTATGAGGTGAAACAAGGGTTCTGTCATCCCTATTGGTCTTACAGTTCAAATGCTCAGCTGCCAATCAGCACCACAGCCAATCAGTTCTGCAGCCAGTGGCCAATACAGCCCACAGGAGGCTGGGGATGGGACTACCAGGCTCAGCCTTGAGTGACCTCATATGGAGGAAGGACTTCTGGACCACAGATCGGCAGAGCTAATGGGTACTCAGAGTTAAGGAGCTTCCTCCCATTCCCTATCCCATTCTGTCACCCCTCTTCAGCCAATGTGGCCGGAGGAAGCTTGTCTTCAAGAAGGATGAAGGCAATATTGCATAATCTATGAAAAAACCCTCCTGTTCCTTCAGTCACTCCCTACATCACCATCTATGCTTTGGTCCTTTTCATAGCTGGACAGATTGAGGATTAGAAAGAACTTTCTTCCCTGGAAATCAGTGTCTAAGTCCTCAGACCACTGCGTTAATCCTGGGAGGATTAAGCAGACAAGAAGTCCCCACCCCCCAGGGGCCCAGCAATCCAGTCAGGCCCCCAATGGTTCTAGGTCACCTTGGCCACCTACAAGTGCCTTGCCAGGCCTGTTCTCGCTGTCAGACACAGTCATGCCTTTAAAAATCCCTGGTGGGAGGTTAGTGGCATCTTCTCCCTAAATTGCCCATCTAAGGGTTTCATGATTTTTTAATTTTGCTTCCCCCTCCACCTGCTAATCTTGGAGGGCAAGCTGACCTTGCTTCTGGGAGCAAGATCTGAAGGTGGGCTCACAGCTGCAGAGCCTGGACTTCAGAGTAGGCAGGAGGGAGGAAAAGGCAGACTGTGAATGATAGCCAAGAGCAAAAGATCCTATGGGGACTGGGGGTGTTTAGATGGGAGGTCTCTGGAAAGGGGCATCTAAGGAGTAGGGGGAACCCAGTAGAGTCAATCTCTCAGACTAGGTGGTCATAGCAGAGCAGAGAAGGGGTCCTGGTAGATATGTCTTAAAAAAGGATGAATGGGAGCTTCCCCCTGCCCCCCTTGAAACCAAGCATTCCTTCCTTCCCATCTACCAATAAGCATTCACAGGCAGGTCAAGGATTCCCATCAGTCTGTCTATTTATCCAAGCACACTAGCTGCTATTTGTTCACCCATCTGCCTGTCTATTTATCCATGTGTCCACCTTTCCATCCAGTCATTTGTCTATCCATCAATCTGTCCATCCATTGACCTGTCAATTCCATCCATCCATCCTTCCATTCATCCACCAATCCATCCATCAGCCATCCACCCATCCATCATCCATCCATCCAGAGAGGTCAGGTCCCAGTTGGTCTCCCCAGAGCTGCTGGGAAGGGCCTGTGGTCCCATGGCATTTATGGGGCATGTGACCTGCCTGCCAGGCCTGGGGAAGCAGCCCCGCCCCAGCCCTCAGGCAGGGGGCTGGTCCAGGCATGTGGGAGTATTTATACCTCCATGGAGGCTCCTGGGGTGTTGCTGGCCTGATGACTCCCTGAAGCCGCGATGGTGGCCATGGCCCAGAGCCCACTGTGAGTGCTTGGATCCAGCTCCACTGGGACCAGGGCTGGGTGGCAGGGGCTGGGGACCGGCTGGAGAGGTGGAAAGCTGCCCAGAGGTGGTCAGGGGTGGTGGAAAGGAAGGGGTGCTAGGCAAAGGAGAGCAGGAAGCTGTTGGGGTCAGGCATCCGCAGCAGGGGGAGGAGGGGTGAGTCCGTTGCCATTTACTAGCCTCTGGAGGGTCCCTTGGTGAATGGCAGGAAGGACAGAGCAAGAGGACTAAGATTATAAGGGAGATTAAGGTTAGATATCTGGAAGAACTTCCAAGTCAGCCCCGGGCGCGGAAGGCGGTTCGAGTGTGTTTTCAGGATGGGCATACTGAGTGATGCTCCAGGACCAGCCCACTTCCAGAGGCAGGGCGGAGGACGACTGGACTGGCTTTGGGAGAGCCCTGATCTGGGGATGGACATAACTCAGCTACCAGTGTCAGGGGCTCAGATTTGAGGAAAGCATCACATGGAGGACAGAGCTGCTCTTCATCCTTTGTTCTTCTCCACCCCCTTCTATCTGTCTGTCTGTAGCGCTTCTCAAGGCACTTTCATCAGATCTCAAGGCAGGAACAGCTTCCTGAAACCCAGGCAGAGTCAAGAGCCAGAGGGGCCAGAATTTTGGCCTCAGAAACCCCAATCTTGGTGAGAGGAGAGGACCTAGAAATCCCCTCCTCCTTGGCACTCTCAGATTCCGAGTATCCTGGGGTGCCCAAGCCTCAGGAGAGAGCCCCCAGGCCCTTCCCTGCCACCCCCAAGTAGGTAATTACGGAGCTGCTCCAGGGAACCCCTCCCAGCAGCTAGGCGGGCGGAGCCCCGGGTGGGGCCACAGGCACCACTGGGCACGGGCCCCACCCCTCGTAAAACATGCTGCCGCAGCCAGCAACAGAAACCATTAAGGCGGAACTGCACTGTCTCCACCTCACTCATAAAGGGCGGGTAGGAGGCACCCCAGGTAGGATGCAGCCCAGGTGGGAGGGAGTGTGGGGAGCCCCGTGAAGGCCCTCAGTGTCCCCTGTGACTCAGCTGCCCACAGGGGATTCAAGGACAGACCCTCCCAAGGAAACCTCCAACCTTGCCCCCCACCTGCCACTCTGGCTTCCAGACGTGAGCAAGGAAGCTGAGGTGTTCCCCAGGTGGGGCCGTGTAGTGTAGTGGTTAAAGCATACTGGCTTTGAAGCCTGTGTCTGAGTCCTGGGGAGCATGATTTACTAGCTGAGTGAACTTGGACAAGTCTTGGTGAACCTCTCTGAGCCTCAGTTTCCTCATCTATAAAATGAGGGTGATAATACAGCACCTCCCTTCTGGGGTATAACAACTCACCCAGCTGTTCCTGGTCCCCTTGAGGATTTCCTCAGGGAGGCCCCTCCTGAAGGCAGAGCAGGGAGAGGCCCAGCTGACAGCTCTGTGGACCACAGACACATCCACCGGACCAGCTGCAGCATCTTTAGATGCAAGTAATTCCAGTGCCGCATTTTACTTATAAGGGAACCGAGTATAGAAAGGGGAAGTAACTTGTCCAAAGTCACACAACCAGCAAACCCGGTGCCCCCTGGCCCTCAACCCAAATGGCCCCTTTTGCCTGAGTCCTGACACGCTAGGGAAATGGTCTGAGAAATGGGGAAATGTGCTGGGTAGAGGGGGTGCAGGCCTGGCTGTTTGTGAGACAGGCACAGAGCAGGGATTCAATACGGTTCATGGCTGATCCTGACTTAGGCATTCTGGGAAATGTCTTACCTGCCATACTCCCTACTCAGGTTAGAGGGCCATTTCTTTCTTCCCTCTGACTCCAGGGAAGATCAAGTCTGCTTCTTTCACCTCCACCCCTGCCCTCCCACTCCCCAGGGATCATGGAAGGAAGTTCAGAACGAGGAGGGTAGACAGAATGCCCAGATACTGAAATGGTCTTCAGCTAAGGTTTGCCAGGGTTGTACCCCTGGAGTGTGTGTGTGTTTGGGGATGTGGTTGGGGCTCTCAAGGCCTGGGAATCAATAGATGTGGTTTTCAGTTTTAGCTCTGTGGTCCTGGGCTTGTCGCTTCTCTCTGGGCCTCAGTTTTCTCCCCTGAAAAATGGGGAGGGGGGAAAGGGGGGCTCTGATTTATAATTTATAGTATTTGCTAATTTCTGTGGGAAAATACTTCCACCACGGCCAATTCGGGCTGATTTCGCTGAACGTGGAGTTGGGAAGAGATGGACACAATTGGCTCTCCCAAGCCCACAGCTGCTGGCTGCAGCACACCACTGCCTGCTCCCCTCTGGGGCAAAGGGCAGATGAAAGGAGGTGATCGACACACAAGTGCTTTGTAAACTACAAATGCGGAGTGGTGATGAGGATCAACCTTAGAGAGGAAGGGACCGAAAGGGCATATTGAGAGCCCTGGCCTAGCTCCCGCCCAGGAAGGGGGAGCCTGTGGGTTGTGGGTTGTGGGTGCCCACACTAAGTGGCAGGATGATGAGTGCCGTCTGGGGTAGCCCCCGGGATCTGAGAAAGGCGGAGAGCTGACTGGACCTCCTGCGTTGGTTTGCTGGTGTTTGCACATGCACATCCTATTGTGCTTCCTGAAACTGAAGCGGGTAGGACAAAGGTCAGCCGTCAGTAAAGGATTCCTTCTGAATGCAGATGCCATCAGGGAGGCCTCCTGAGAGATCCAAAGCAACAGTCACTCCCTCCTTCTTACTCCAATCCCTGGGAGTTGTTGTGTTTTTGTGGGTTTTTTTTTTTTAAATATATTTTTATTGATGTCAGAGAGGAAGGGAGAGGGAGAGGGAGATAGAAACATCAATGCTGAGAGAAAATCATTGATTGGCTGCCTCCTACACGCCCCACACTGGGGATCGAACCGCCACCCCGGGCATGTGCCCTGACCTGGAATCGAACCATGACCTCCTGGTTCATAGGTCGATACTCAACCACTGAGCCACGCCGGCTGGGCTAATCCCTGGGAGTTTCCACAGACATCCCACCTTAGGGGAATGGCTAAAATGATCTCTGAGGTCAGAGAATCAAGAGGAAGGAAGTTTAGCCTCTGCAAATAGGATAGGAGGATGTCAGGGAAATGGAGGTGGACGGCAGGAAGAGGAATTTCCTCTGCTCTGCCTGCTCCTATAACTAGAGTTCATGCTTTAAATTAACTCTGTCCCACTGTTAATTATTAATAATAGCTATCATTTATTGAGCACATACTATGCATTAGGCTATTTACAAGCAATATTTCATCTAATCCTCCAGAGAGATACGTATTATTAGCCCTATTTTACAAATGAGGAAACTGAGGCCCAGGGAAGGAAGTTAGGCACCTTGTCCACCCAAAGTCCCACAGTTACTGGGATTCAAATCCAGTCCTGACTCTAGGGCTTCTGAACTACATCATCCAACTTCATCCAACTTCAGGAGTTCCACCAGCTACTCCAGGTTGTGGTCAGGAGGCAAGGCAGCCTCATCCCTCTCAGGGAGCCCTTCCCTCCCTGGACAGGAGCCCCCTATACACCCATCAGAGCCCCTCAGCCCCACCCCTGAGGCAGGAGGGTCCTTTGGACTGCAGGTGGTGAAGGACCCCTCGTTCCAGGATTGTGTGATCTTACCCAAGTCACATGACCTCTTCTCTGGGCCTTCCTTCCTTCTTGGTGAAACAGAGCTTCGGCTGAGGCAACCAAAGGGGTGCCATGGTCACCAAATCAGGGTCATTATTTATAAAACCTTCCCAGAGGAAACCCTGCACTGAGGACCATTCAGGGACTTCTACATCCTCAATGCAAGTCAAGGGACAAACGTCTAAATTCTGGGTGGCCTCCCCGGCTCTAATCCTGTGCCTGGGGGGCTTGGAAAGGGGCTGGAGGGGGGTCGGGGGGGGGGAGTTGGCCAAGCCAGGGTATGAAAGTCATGACTGAACTGAAGCCTTCAGCTAAGGCCTCTGACATGCAGGAACTCCGCCAGGGCTACAGACAATGTCCTGGGACATAGTCACTAAAGCAAGGATGGGGGTGAGGCAGATGCTACAGGGGTCCTTCTGGGAAGGCCAGACCCTCAGGAGGCGGTGCGGCCCAACCTGGGGCTCAGAGAGGCCTCCTGAAGTTCATGTCTCAGAGGAGCATAGATGGGGTCTGAGCCCCCTTGTGGTCAAGCTGAGTGAAGGCCAGGCAGACAGGGCAGGACTCACAAGGGCAGCTGCCACCCGGGCAAGGGCCATAAGCCAATCTCCCCAGGCCTGTCAGGCCTGAAGCAGCGAGACCATCAGGGAAAATAGAGTCTGGGTTCAGAGGCCACGGCCACAGTTGGCCAATGAGGCCAGACGTGTGACGTGTGTCCTTAAGCATTTTCTATGTGTGGGCACCTTAGACCCATCATCTCACCTAATCTTCCTGACAACCCTTTGAGGTGGGTGCACAATCCCCATTTACCAGAGGAGCAAAGAGAGAGAGAGAGAATTACACAGTTTGTTCCAAGTCACCCAGCCAGGAGGTGACACCACTGGGATTCAAACTCGAGTCAGCTGAAATCCTAAACCCTTGCTCTCAACCACATTTTATTCTGCCTCCGGAGAGGGGACCAGCCACCGCTCACTGTGGGGGGAAGGGCCCCCCACCCCAGCCTTGCCTCTGGAGGAGCTGGAGAACGCCTTGGGAAAGCAACTCTGGACCAGGGCCAGGTGTGACAGGCAGGCCCCAGCTGTCCAGGAGCTGTCCAGGGAGCGGGGGGCCAGACCAGGCGGTCATGCGGAGCCAGAGATGGGCTGCCCTGCCCCTTGGGCCCCATGCCTGCTCCACCTCGGTGTCCAGTTACGGCCAGCCCGGCGCTTCCCCGGTCACGCCACATTTAGCATTGCCGAGTGAGCGGGCGCCTGGACACGGAGAAGGGGCGGTGGAGACTCTTGAAGGGGCGGGAGAGCCTCCCACCAGGCCCCCACCTGGACCCCAGCTACCAGCCCTCTCCACACGGATCCCTTGAGGACTTTGGGCAAATGCTTTCCCTTCCTTGTCCCTGTTAACCTCCTATCAAACAAAGGAGGTAATTTAGCAAAGATGTGCTAACCCCAGGCTGGGCACCATGGGGTCACCAAGGCCATGCCTCCTTCCCAGAGCTCCTAGGAGAGCATGGCTTGGAATGTGCAGTTATCCTGTGCTGCCTGAGTGGGTCTCGGGTAAGAGGGATAAGTACGAACCTCATGCTTTTCTTGTTGCCTGCCCCACCCCAGCTTACCCCACTCTGACCCCCACCAAATGAGGAAACTGTAAGACAGACTCCAGAGTCAGACAGATCTGGGTTCGAATCCTGGCTCTATCAAGGATTAGCTATGTGACTTGGGCCAGTCACATAACCCCTCCGGGCCTCAGGTTCCTCCTCTGAAAGGTGGGATTAATAATGTACTTTCCTCACAGGTGTTCTAACAAACCAATGAGAAAATGCTCCAAATCATGTGCGCAGTGGCCAGCCCAGAGCGGGCATCCGTAAATGGTAGCCTTTAGCAGAGACCACTTAGGTCAGGAGGAGTAAATTCAAGAGCAACTGCTCTTTGCAGATGGTGGAGAAGGATGGCAGAGAACTGAGAGATCGTGATAGTAAGAGCCATACTAATAAGCCATATGATAACGAGAGCTGGCATTTATTGAGCACTTACTATGTGCTAGGCACTGGGCTAACAGCATGCCCAGGAGGGAGGCCCTCGCTCTCTCCCTGGTTTCATGATAATAATGCTGAGGCTCAGAGAGCTTCGCTGGCACAGCTAGCAAGGAAGGGCCAAGGCTGGCTTTGAGCTGAGTCCTCAACCACACAGCTATGCTGGGGACAGAGCTCTCTTACCATTCTAGAAGGTCTGAGCAGAAGGGGCCCTCAGATATCATGTAGTCTAAGTCCCTAGTGTTTCGAACAGTGAAACGACAGCTCAGAAAGGGCAGTGGCCAGAGCAACAGGTGAAGAACACAGGAGTAAACAGCACACGCCAGACATTCCACAGTGGACCAGCGGCATCATCCCCTGTGCCATGCCAGGCTCTCAGGGCCACCAGCAATCAGGTCCCCTCGAGTTGTACACTGGTCTTGAGGGCCAGGCCACGGTGCCCGAGGATGGCACCACAGGCCTCTGCCGAGGGCTGGTCACCTGCAGTATGAGGGTCACTCCCACCTGGGTCTGGCCCACTTCCTCCTCCAGCTCCCCTTCCTCTCAGGACCACCCACTTGCTCAGCCACTGCACAGAGACCACTAGCCACAGTCACCTAGCCCGGTCCTTCATTGTGGAGACAGGAGCCGGAGGCAGGGTCTCGCGGGGAACCTCTCCTAGTTCACTCTGCAGCTGCAGAGTCCAGAGCAGCACAAGCCTTGTCCCCAGGCTCCTAATTGGTTCATTTTGCTCTCTCCCCACCAGTCTTCTCTTTCTGTGTGTCTTTCTTGCTCGATCTCTCACATGACCTGCTTACTTCTGTTTCTAATGTTCTCTCAGTTTCTTTGTCTGTCTGTCTGTCTCTTTTTCATCAAGATGTCTGGCTGGAGTCAGGATCCCAGCCCAGGGATGGGGTGGGAGTGGAGGTGGTGGACTTGGGATTGGTCACCCCCTGGACACTGGCCCTCATTCTCATCACAGCCGGCTTTCTTCGAGGCCAGGACTGGGTGATGGTGTCGCTACTCCCGCCGCAGTCTGACGTCACGCTGCCGGGCTCCACCAGACTGGAGGGCGAGCCCCAAGGGGACCTCATGCAGGCACCGGGCCTCCCAGGCTCCCCTGCCCCACAGAGCGTAAGTACCTGGCACCTAGGCCTGGGCTGAGGCCAAGTCCCGAGGGCTGCATGGGGAAACAGGTGAACAATCACCCCCACCCTCCAGGGACCTCCCTGGGGTCTGTCTTGTCCCTTCCACCAGCAAACAACGACCCAGTGACTCCAAGACCCAGAAGTATTCAGATATGCTTATTCCTTCAGGCTGGGGATTTCCCAGAGCAGGAACAGGCATCCATCTACTGGGGCACCCCAGGTTTAAGAGCAGTGTACCCTCATCATATTGGGGCTCCCAAGGGCAGGCTAGGTCTCCTCTATCATGTGGGGGCTCCAAGAGCTCAGCCCAGACCCCTCTACCCAAACACAGAGTAGGATCCTGGTCCCGCCTCCACTCACAGGCCTCTACCCTCTGTCCACCCAGAAGCACGCCGGCTTCAGCTGCTCGTCATTTGTGCCCGATGGCCCTCCGGAGAGGGCACCCTCACTGCCCCCGCACAGCCCCAGCATCGCATCACCAGGCCCTGAGCAAGTCCACTGCGCGGCTGGTCCTGGCCCCAGCCCTTTCCGGCTCTCACCCTCAGACAAGTACCCCGGCTTCAGCTTTGAAGAGGGCCCAGCAAGCAGTCCCGGGCGCTTCCTCAAGGGTGGCCATGTGCCCTTCCACCCATACAAGCGGCATTTCCAGGAGGACATCTTCCCCGAGGCCCAGACGGCCCTGGCCCTCGATGGACACGCCTTTAAGCCCCCGGGGGTGCTGGAGGCCTTTGAAGAGATCCCCGTGGATGTGGGGGAGGCTGAGGCCTTCCTGCCTGGCTTCTCAGCAGAGGTCTGGTGCAATGGGCTCCCCTACTCCAGCCAGGAGCACAGCCCCCAGGTCTTGGTAAGTACCAGTGGGCAGTGGGCAGTGGGCAGTCCACTTATCATCTGTGCCCGCTCCCAGCAGCCCAGATGAGTCCTCAGAGATCAAACTCCCCACCTTCCCTTCCCAGACCTTCCCACTCAGGTTCAGTGTGTATCAAGGAAGCAGCAAGCTCAGAGACTTGGGGCCTCCAGGTCAGCTAGGAAGGGCACGCTGGCCTGGCCCGGCATGGAGGAGACAAGGTGGGGCAGGCAGGTCAGGCTAAGGAAGCTAGCTGGCAGCTTCCCAGTGGCTCCTGAGTCAGGATTCCAGTGTGTGACTTCTCTCTGTTTGTTTAAGTGTCAAGAATCCCCAGCCAGACATAGATACGCCCATATGCAAATGTGAGAAGAAAAACACATTCCAGAGACCAAGAGAAAGGGTTAAGGGAGGAGCCACAGAATACAATATTCCCCTCTCCGGCATCAGCTTGCAGAGTTGAGAGAGGACTTAAGTCTTCTCAAAGGATACTTCCTGGCCCCATTCTTTGCCCAGAGAGGGACCTGGATATGTTTGTAGAAATATCTTGAAAGCACTTGGGAAGGTCAACATGTCGTTCAAGGCCATATCCTCAAGCTGTGTGACCTTAGGCAAATCGCTTAAGCTCTCTGAGCCTCATTCAAAAAAGTATGCTTGCTAGTATCTGCCTCATAGACTTGTTGCCTTGGGAAGAGAAAGCTAAAAGGAGCTTTGCTCCCTTCTCCCCAGCTTTGGAGATCCCTGAGGGGGTGCACACTGAGCGGGCACAGCCTGGGCTATGCCTACTCTAGATGCCCACCAGCCCTCCTCACCTCTTGTTTTCAAATAGGCTCCCATTCCACCCCCCAGCCACCCCCAACAAAGACCTGCTTCCCAGGCTTGGAAGATAGAGAAAAGGGTTGGGCACCTACCAGGTGTGGCCAAGACAGGACCTTGTTCTGGTTCTGGGGCCTTTTGATGGCTTCTCCTCAGGCCTATGGAACATGACAACAGCTCATAGTGAGGCACCATCACACCCACACCCAATGTCCACTCAGCGCCTGCCCTTGGTCACGCTGCCAGGCGATTTCTTTCAAGCGCCCCATTTAATCCTCACAACAACCCTCTAAAGAGCTCCCACTATCTCCATTTTGCAGATGGGTAAACTGAGGCTCCGTAGAGGCCCAAGTGACTTGTCCCTTGGCCCGTAAGAGGTGAGGCTGAGACTTGCGCCCACACCCTTACGCCCTGCACAGTGGAGAAAAGCTCAGGCCCAGAGGCCCACAGCTAGCTGGTCGACTCCCTAGGTGACCTGGGCACATCAATTCCCCTTCATGGGCTTAGCCCCATCATCTGCCAAATGAGGGGGTTGGACACAATGCTCTTGGCCCTTCCAGGCCTGAGATTCTGTGATTATGGCTATCTATGCATCAGCAACCCCAGGGCACACCCAGAAAGAGCTCACAGCTGATTTGACCCTCTGGGCCCAGATGCTGGTTCCCGGTTCCCTCGTAACCCCAGGCACAGCGGTCCACCTCCTCCAGGCCTTGTTGACCTTCCAACCTTGTTGACCTTCCTGGCCCTAGCTCTGTGCTAGGCCCTGAGGGCTCTTTGAGGGGCTCACAGTTCATGGGAAGCCAGAGTCTGGCCACCACCACCGGCAGGAGCTACAGGCTCCCTGCGCCAGTCTGAGAGAGTGCCGCAGGCTCATGCAGACCAGCAATGGGGCAGACTCCCTGGAGCAGGGAGCAAAGGCTCTGAGTGGGGGATGGTTGGGCGGAGGACAGAGCAGAGAGAGGACTCACTAGCCCCCTCCAGGGAGCCTGCTGGAGCTTCCTTGGGCTTTGCAAAAGAGAAAGTGGCAAGGCCTGAGGCCTCAGCTGGACCAGCCTCTCTGGTCCCTTCCTGTGCTCGCCTCACCATGGCTCTGCAGTGGGAATTCCGGAGCTGGGCCTTTCCCGTGGTGTCCTTTGCAGACCTGTTCTAAAAGGCGGGGGCTCTGAACCAGCAGCAAGCAGGCCCTGGGCTCGGCTTGGTGAGAGGGGTCCGGCACTGCACCCTTGTGCCGTTCCAGGGAGATCTCTGCCCTACCCCAGCCTCAGTGAAACCACTGACAAATCTCCCCACGTCTCTGGACAGCCCAGTCTCAGCCCTTCACCTGCAGTGAGGTGGGAGGTAGCGAGCACTGCTGGTTCCAGCCCCAGCTCCACCACTGATTTGCTGAGTACCCTCAGAAAAACCCCCGTCCTTCTCTGTTCTCTGTCCTCCAGGAGTACGTTTTGGGGGAGGCAGGGAAGGGGTTGTTTTTGTGGAAGGTTTAAGACACAGACAAGAGGAAGGAAGAAAAATAAGGCCTAGCCCAGTCATCTGCTTTTTCTTCCAACAGGGGTCGGAAGTCAAGGTCAAGCCCCCAGCTCTGGAGACTGGTCCTGGCATGTACTGTTTCCAGCCCCCCTTGCAGCACATGTACTGTCCCTCCCAGCCTCCCTTCCACCAGGTGGGTCTGGGGCAAGTGGGCATGCTTCCCCAGAGTCTCAGGATCCTGTGTGGGTGTGGGTGGGTGGGGGTGTATACATCTGGGTGGGCAGCAGGGCCTTCCTTAATCCTCAGGCTGGGCCAGTGGAGGTGGGGGCAGGGTTCCTGGGGAGGGAAGCAATTGCCCTTCTGTAGGGTTGGGCGGGTCTCTTCTGAGACCCAGGCAGAACCTGAGAGGTCTCAGAAGAGAATGGGGCTGAGATTGGGGCAGGGACCGGATGTGAACCAAAAAGGGAGGGAGGAGGAGAACCAGACAAAGACGAGGCCGAGAGAAAAGGAGTGTGTGGGGTGGCACACAAGGCTGAGCAGGGCAGGGAACAACGGACTGCCGCCCCGGTCGGCCACCATCTTCCTATGTGGCCTTGGCCTCAAACCTCCTTTCCGCTCAGACAGGGTGGGACTAGGCATCGGGTTAGGGCACCTTCCCACCTGGAGGCTCCAAGTCCCCATGACCTTCAGCCGTTTCCCCCTTCCACACCTCACTGCCCAGCTTCAGCTCCTCCTAGATGTACAGGATGCCAAGTAATTGCCCCACACTGGCATGGGATGGAGGTTTTTAGAAAGAGAAAGAAAGAAAAGAGCCCCAGAGCAGGTAAGCAGCTCCCAGGAGTCACCGGGCAAGACGGAGCAAGTGGCTGCCCAGCGCCCAGCTCCATCCACCTGCAGCCTGGCACTGAGACAGGCCCTGCCTGTGGAGCAGGTTCTACTCCCAGCCTTTGGCATTGGCCCTGATCTTGGCCCGGCCGGGGAGGCAGGCACGTGGCGGGGGGGAAGTAGCCAGGCTGCTTGCTTTGTGGGAAAACAGAAAGAGATGGAAGGAAGCAGAGGGGACCCATGAGGGGTCATCCCATGAGGGGCCCAGCTGGAATGGTCAAAGCCTTCCTGAGGCCCCCGGTCTGACCCGGGGGAGAGGGTGTGCCAGAGACAGCCTGGCCGGTCAGGGAATCACACAGCAAGGCTAAGGGGCTACCAGACCTTAAATGGCCTCACCATGCCCGCCCTGCTTTGATGCCCTCTGCGTTCCGCACCCCAACCTCCAAGATGGCCGCACCCGGGACTTTATGGAGCCTGCAGAGAGGGTGACTCAGGCACTACGTGCCGCTCGGGTGACCTGGAAAAAGCACACCAGCTTGGAGCAGATGGGGGAGTCAGAGTCTCCCTTCCCCCTCGCCCCCATAAAACACCATCCCTGGCACCACAGCCACTCCCTTTGCTGTAAAAACACCTCCTACCCCCACCTGCCCACCACCATGACCGGCCCTTTCAAAGAGCCACTGAAACTCATAAAAGGTGGCAGTGCCCAGCAAACGCCCAGGCTGGACATCCCACTTCCGGCCCAGCCGCTCTAGGAGATGCAAGGGAGGCCTGGCGCGCCTGCCCAGGAGGGTGCGGAAGCCAGAAACTACCCATCGCCCTTCTAGCGCAGCCAGGCTGCTATCCCATCACCATGGCAACCAGAGTACCCAGAAGGCCTCAGAGGAAAGTGCTGGACCAAGGGAGCTTTGAGGCCTCTGAGATCCTGAATTCTAGAATGTGGATCTTTTCACAGGATGTCCACACCCCTGGCCAAGCCCCTCAGGTAGCTCTGCCATAGGAGCCCATGACCATGAGTGGTGGAGCCTAGGACCAGGGAGAGAAGAATCTAGTCTCAGCTCTCTCTCTGGATGTACAAGAATGAGGGAAGGGGATCCCCCAACCCCCGGCCTTGGGAAGGATGGTTACCATGGCAACCACTCTGCCTCCTTTGACCTCTACAGTACTCACCAGGTGGCGGCAGCTACCCTGTACCCTACCTGGGCTCCCCACACTATCCGTACCAGCGGATTGCACCCCAGGCCAGCACTGATGGGCACCAGCCACTCTTCCCCAAACCCATCTACTCCTACAGGTATGTCTCCCAGCACTCCTGGGTGGAACAAAGAGGGGTGAGAGACCCTTGGGGAAACTGAATCCTCATGGTATAAGGGTAATGGTGTGGGGGGGGGGGGGGGAGGAGGTCATAGCCAGTAGGCTTCCAGAGTATGTTGGAGAAGGGTTTTTTTCATGGGGACAAGGGGATAGACTAGATCACCTCTGACCTCTTGTGAGCCTAACCCTGGGGAGCCATGTCTGTGGCTCAACAGCAGATCTGATGTCCTGCACAGTTCTAGACTCCTGGGGCCCAGGGCCGGGGACTGAGAGTTTAGGAGGGATGCTTGCCCCCTATTCCCACCCTCCTCCCCCAGATACAGAGAGAAGCCCTGCCCCAAAGCTCTGCTGGAAATAAGTGAGGAATGAGGACTGCAGATGGGACTCAGTTAGCCAGCATCTTCCAGATCTGGTGCACCTTCTCTGGGGCCAGGGTTGCAAACGCCAGGCCAGCAGCACCCAGCCTGTCTGGGAGACCGTCTATCTGAACTTCCCTTCATTCTACCACATTGACACTCGACTTCCTATGTGCCAGGCCCCACATGGGGTCAGGTCATTAGCCAGTGTGAGCTCAGGGGAAGGAAAAGGAATCTAAACAGCAGCCAAGAACACAGAGGAGTTGGCGAGGAGGTAGGATGATATGCAGAGAGGAGGACATGCAATCCTTGCAGTCCAGCAGAACTGGGTTCAAGTTCAGGCTCTGGAATTTACTAGCTGTGAAACCTCAGGCAAATTATTTAATCTCTCTGAACCTTTGTTTATTTGTTTTAAAAATAAAAGCCAGCAATATTCAGGCCTTTGGAAGGATTAAGTGCAAAAAATATGCCTGGCATATTGTAGAGGCTCAAAAAACCTTAATTCCCTCCCTTGCTATCTATCCAGCATTTCTGCAGTTGGCTGAGGGCTGATTGGTAATGACAGCTTCCATTTAATGAGTGCTTCTATGTGCTAGGCATCACCCTTAATCCTCACAACTCTGAGGTAGCTATTACATTCTTTACTTCAAAGCTGAGGAAACTGAGGTTCAGAGAGGTTAAGGCACTCACTAAAGGTCACACAGCTAGTGAGTGGCTGAGCCAGGATTGCAGCCCAGGTCTCTCAGATTCCACAGGACCCTCATATCTGTAATTCCAGGCTTCAGTAAACACGTTTTCATCCCTTCTCCTTTCAACCTCATAGAGCCTCTCACCCATTAACTCTGCAGCAGGTTCTCTCTCCTCAACTACTTCAGCGGAGACAGAGGGTTTGGGGGAGACTCCGGGCCTGGTCCGAGGTTAACACTCTCAGGGTTTTCTTTGCCTTCAGCATCCTCATCTTCATGGCCCTTAAGAACAGTAAAACTGGGAGCCTTCCTGTCAGCGAGATCTACAATTTTATGACGGAACACTTCCCTTACTTCAAGGTGAGCCCAAGACCCACTCCCACTCCCCCATGCCTAGGTGCTGAGCAAGCCAGGCCTCTCTGGAGCCAGACGACTCCGTTGGGAGGTGGGAGAAGAGTGAGAATGAAATCCAGAAGAGGGTTTGCCCCCCACACGCTTCCCCTAGTCTCCACTTCTGAAGGGCAGAGTGGAGAACAGAGAGCTCAAGCCAAGCACGCAAGGTGACACAGCAGGCTGGAGTCAGACCCTATGCCGGCAGAAGGTGGACATGTCAGTCCTGTTAGGCTTCAAGGCGCACCCACCTACCCCAAGTGGGGAGAGCGCTGGGGGAGAAATGAGAGGCTGTCCCCACCCCTGCCCCAGGATGCCGTAGGGCTGGAGGAATTTGGGCAGGAGCTGGCCAGCCAAGGTGACATGGGTGCTGGGACCGCAGAACCCATTGCCTTCCAGGGAGAGATTAGGATCTGCCTCTGTGGGCGGCAGGCTCAGCTGCAGTTCTGCCAAAAAGCGGGGTGTGGGCTTCATGGTCTTTGCGTGTCCCAGGGAACTGGCTGGCTCGCCTAACCTTCCCATGTACAGGATCCAGTTCCCGTCACCCCCAGAACGGGCTTCTGGGACCTCTACCAGACTCCCTCCCTAGAGGCAGGATAGATGCCCTTCTCTCCAGATGGGCAAACACATCAGAGAGGGTGACCCATCTGTTCAAGGTCACTCAGCAGGTGGGACTAGTTGCTGATTCAAGCTGTTTGGCTTCCCACAGCACAATTTCCCTATTTCCCTTCTCTGCATGCCCCCCAGACACCCCGAGCACAGACCGTTTCTCCTGAGGTGGGTGCAGGGGAGATCAGAGCTTGTAAGGAGTTCTGCACCCTGGTGGGTACAATCTTGTCTGCTACCCAGGCAGCAGGCGGGAGCTGAGGCCCCGGTGATCCAGAACTCAGCTCCACCTGCCAGTGGGTGATGCCCAGGCCCACGTCTTCCCGACTGTCCTGCCTGGGCATAAGTTGAGGCTGATATTCAAACAAGTTTGTACTTGCTGAGCGGCCATCAGATGAGTAGTGGGCATGATGGCCAGAGTGGTCTGGCCAGGAATGGAAAAGTATGGCCATCTACTACTAGAGGTTCTGGAAGGAGGAAGAGGGGGAAAGAGAGTTGTCTCTGGGATTCGAGAAGCACGAAAGCCAATATCCAGGGCTTTCCCTCTGCCCCAGCAGGTCAGGGAACCAAAGTCTCCCTCACCTCTAAAGCTTTTCGAGGTTCCTCTAGGACTTTAAGGGGCCGGGCCAGAGAGAGGGAAGTGAGGGCCCTGCCCTACTCCTCTCAGTCTTTCCTCCCTGCTAACTCCTGACCTGGCCCCCAGCCCCTCCCTGCATCTCATCTTCCTGGCTTAATTATTTTTCCTGGGAGCCGTGTAATCCCTGTTTTATAGAGCTGAAGAGTGAAGAGGTCTAACAGCTTTTTTTTTTTTTTGGTTCCAGTTGTTGTTCTTAGCAGTTGCATCACTCCCTCGTTTACATTTGACTTCAGAGAGAAAGCATCTTTGAGGATGGGGCGGGCCCAGATGGTGAAGCCACCCTATGGGGTGACCTGGGCAGGGCCTTTAACTAGGGGACAGAGTTGGAGCCTGGGCTCTGTCACTGCCTCCTTGTGTGATCTAAGGCTAGGCCCTTTCTTCTCCAACCCTCAGTTTCCCAATCTGTAAAATGGCCCGGTTGAACCAGTTGGCACATAGATTCTTTCCCATTCGGACACTTCCCCTCAGACCCACCTAAGGGATTAATCCAAGATCCCCTGCCCCTTCTATCTCTCACTCCCTATTGGAAGGCGAGGACGGAGGGGACCCTGGAGCGGGCAGCGCTCCTGCCCGAGGCAGCTGAGGTGGGCGTCCTGTAGCCCCATGAGTCAGGCTTGTGGGATTGGGGACATGTCCAGCCACTGGACATAATTGCTAGTGCTGACCATCCATCTCCCAAACAGGAAGTGGCTGGGGTGGGAGCTGCCCTGGCCTCTGAATTCACAGATTTATGGGGCTATAAAAGGGTCCAGGGCCCATTAACTCTGCCCATCAGACGACACAGCCTCTACTAGTGGGGACTGTCATGGGAGTTGAAGGTGAATCCCCAGGTGACTGATCTGGTGGCTCAAGAATTCTTCCTTGTGACCCCAGGAGCCTTGGGGGGGTCATCTCAACCAGCCCCCTGCCCCAGGCCAGCTGCCCTTAAGAAAAACTCTGTAGCTCCTGCCAGCAACTTGCAGTGACGCTGGCATCAGAGCCCAGTTCTGCTAGGCGTGATTCAGCCCGGCTGCTCCCTGGGGCAAGCGAGCCGGGGAAGAGGGAGTGGCCGCCCCTCATTAAGCAGAAACTGGGCCCTGAACGGGAGAGGGGCCCCACTGGCCAGAGCAGAAACTCTATCCACAGTCACCCCTTCTGGGCCCAGGACCGGCACAGAGCCTGGAACTGAGCTGGAGGTGGAAGGACTGCGGGTGCCTACTGGCACCCCCGCCACCGCCTCTCACCCAACTGAGTCAGCCTAATGGTTTTTACAACCCTCCCTGGGCACAATTACTGCACTGGTGACATGACCAGGCCTCCTAATGGGTGTTTATTCTGTTGGCACGAGCACCACCACCCTGAGGGCTGGCCTCCCCACCAGGGCACGCCCCCTCGGGCACACTCATGTGAACACTCCCACCCACGTACACATGCAATCACAGATACCCACACACAGCAGAGACTTTCTCACACACGCTCATCTTCAGGGACACATCCTCACACTCGGGAATTTACAGACTCATACCCAGGAGACAAGCTCACACCAGGGAGGCACACTTAGGGACATGTGCGAGCTCATACAACGCCCCCCCGCCCCCCCCCCACACACACACAGCAAAACTCAGATAAACACACAAATGTATGTGCAACAGTGCACACACCCAAACACCAACCTCACCCAGCTTTCTTCTCTTCCGCATTTGCCCCAGCGGGGATGAGGCCGACCCAGGAGAACATTCCAGAGCTTCCCCCCTCATCCTCTCTCCTAAGTTGGCACCAGAGGCCTCAGAGCAGTGAGTTCCCTTTCCACAAAGGGCTCCAAGCACAGGCTCCAAGCCCCATGGGGAGTGGTCCGATTCCAGGTGCGGGAGAGGCCTAGGCCTCGGTAGCACCCACCAGCCCTCCCTTTATGAGCCACCCGGACCATCCAGGACTGGGTAGGAGAAAGGCAGATTTTAGGTGAGACTACCTTGTGGTCAAGGTTCCTGCAGCCCTTCCCCCACCTCTGAAGGGAACGGAGCCTGGGCTGGGTGCTGAGGAGGACCAGGCCCGGAGTGGGCGGCAGTTCTGTGCACAGTGGAGTTTTCTGGAGCCCAGACCCGGAGCCAGCTCTGGCTGCCTGATCCCGGCCTCATGTCTTGTCTTGCTCTGCCCCGGCAGACGGCGCCCGATGGATGGAAGAATTCTGTCCGCCATAACCTCTCTCTCAACAAATGCTTCGAGAAGGTGGAGAACAAATCGGGAAGTTCCTCTCGCAAGGGCTGCCTGTGGGCCCTCAACCCAGCCAAGATCGACAAGATGCAGGAGGAGCTGCAGAAGTGGAAGAGGAAAGACCCCATAGCTGTGCGCAAGAGCATGGCCAAGCCAGGTGGGGCTGGCAGAGAGGGAAGGCCCAGGGTTCCCAGAGCAAACAGAGAGAGAGGGCAAACTGGAAAAGGAGAACTGAGGAGTAAGGAGAGGGCCTGCGTGCAGTTCCAGGGCTGGGGAGGGTTTGTGGGGAAAGGGAGGTCTCATGGTATCCCTCTCTCTTGGGCTTTTTCAGAAGAGCTGGACAGCCTCATTGGAGACAAGAGGGAGAAGCTGGGCACCCCACTCCTGGGCTGCCCACCCCCTGGGCTGGCAGGCTCAGGCCCCATCCAGCCCCTGGCACCTCCAGTTGGGCTCTCCCAGCCGCTGCACTCAATCCACCCAGCTCCAGGCCCCATTCCTGGCAAAAACCCCCTGCAGGACCTACTTGGGGGCCACGCGCCCTCCTGCTATGGGCAGACATACTCACACCTCTCACCGGGCCTGGGCCCCCCTGGACCTCCGCAGCCATTGTTCCCGCAGCCAGATGGTCACCTTGAGCTGCGGGCCCAGCCAGGCACCCCCCAGGACTCGCCTCTGCCTGCCCACACCCCACCCAGCCACAGCACCAAGCTGCTGGCTGAGCCTTCGCCGGCCAGGACCATGCATGACACCCTGCTGCCAGACGGAGATCTCGGCACTGACCTGGATGCCATCAATCCCTCTCTCACCGACTTTGACTTCCAGGGTGAGCTGGGGGCGGGAAGGGGAGGCGGGACGAAGCTGGAGAGGTACACCTGGCAGTGGCCCATGCCCTCCAAGTCTCCAGGCTGCAGCCTGCTATCTGCCAGGTTTCCAGGCACAAGCAGAGAGGCCGGGGCAAAGCAGACAGGGGGTGTCAGGGGGCAAAGAGGAAAGCCCTTGTCCCCCTCCTGGTGCCTCCGAACGTGTTCCCACTAACCCCGTCGTCAAACTCCTTTCAGCTCTGGGTAGGCTGGAGGGGCCTGATGTTTCGTCCCATACTTGGCTGTGAGCCGCTGATAGTCCTAACATTCCCACAACCAGTTGCATCTTCTGAGTTCATCTTTTTAATTTTTTTTAAGTATTTATTTTTTTATTTCAGAGAGGAAGGGAGATAGAAACAACAACGATGAGAGAAAATCATTGATCGGCTGCCTCCTGCACACCCCCTACTGGGGTCCGAGCCTGCAACCCGGGCATGTGCCCTGACCAGGAATTGAACCGTGGTCTCCTGGTTCATAGGTCGATGCTCAACCACTGAGCCACACCAGCCGGGCTGAGTTCATCTTTTAATGCAGAAAAGGAAAGAGATCTTCCCCCTAGAAGAATGTAAGGCCTCAGAACCTGGCAGGTCCAGGAGAGATTTGAGGGTAGGAGTCAGGGGGGAGGTCCTATCCATTCCACTCCACCTTGTCTGCTCCGTCTCTGCATGTGACCAGCCCCAAATGTGTCCCTCTGAACTCCAGTGCACCCCAGGCCCTGGTACTGGACAGAGGAGGTTTGGTGGATTGTGCTAAGCCAGGCCTCCGACGCCCTGCGTACACTGGGAAGGGAATATCCACAGGCAGGTGGAGGCCGCCAGCCCTCTGAGAGCTCCCTGTCTGATGGGGAGACGTACAGGCTTTAGGAAGCTAGATCCTCACCCCCACCCAGAAGTGGGAAGCAGGCTCAACGGCCTCAGAGGAAGCTCTAGACATAAACATGTACTTGACCCCTACTCTCAGGCAGCACGCTAGTCGCTTTACATGTGCTTCCTTATATGGGCCTGCAGGATAGGAGGGATTATGAAACATGTTTCACAGAAGCACAGAGGTTAAGTAACTTACTCAAGGTCACTTAGCTAGAAAGAGGGAGAGCTGGGATTGGAACCCAGTTCAGTATTTAGTCCAGCCTCCTACCACCAGATGCCCAGGGCAGTCGCCAGGGCCTGGCCTGCCATGATGCGGGTCACATGACATAAAGAAGGCTATGAGGCCGCAGCACTATTTCTCCTCGGAGTAAGCTGGGCTTCCTGGCTCTGCTCCTGTCCCTTGGGCCCCGCAGGAGAGGGAGGCCCAGGGAGCCAAGTCCAGCCATCTCATCGGGTCGAGCGGTGCATTGTTGGAAGATCCGTGGTCTGGGCTGCAGATCCTCCTTCCTTGGAGCCTGGGCAGCAGCCAGGGTGAAGAGTTCCTGGGGCTCCCTCCCCAGGCTAACCCTGGAGCACACAGTACCTGCATCAACCCTTCCAATAGGCAGCTCTCAAATCCTCACCTCGCTATGGCTTTCAGACCATACATGGGAGGAGGAATCAGAGAGGTTCAGCAACTGCCTGGAGTCACACAGCTAGCGCCAGGGTCTGTTCCCCAGCAAATGTTACGCAAACGGTGCTCTGTTTAGCATGGGAGAGACATGGGGTGGGGGGCAGACGGGGCCCCTTTGGTGCCTCCCAGTGATGCCTGTTCTATCCCCCAACTAGGAAACCTGTGGGAACAGCTGAAGGATGACAGCTTGGCCCTCGACCCCTTGGTACTGGTGACCTCATCCCCGACATCATCTGCAATGCCGCCACCTCCGCCACCTGCCCACTGCTTCCCTCCAGGGCCCTGTCTGGGAGAGACAGGCAGTGGGGCGGGTGACTTGGCATCACCAGGCAGCGGGGGCTCGGCAGCCCTGGGTGACCTGCACCTCACCACCCTCTACTCAGCCTTCATGGAGCTGGAGCCCCCGCCCCCCACGGCCCCCGCTGGCCCCTCTGTGTACCTCAGCCCCAGCTCCAAGCCCATGGCCCTAGCATGAGCCATGCCCAGCAGCAGCTCCAGCCTTGGCCTGGCCTGGAAGTCCCAGCTGGCCGCCCACATCGGGCTCACCTTAAAGGTCAAAGAAGGAAAACTCTCCCTGCCTCCTATGCCACTAAGCCAACTTGTTTGTTCGCTGACAGCCGGGGGTGGAGACACCACCCAGGATGCTACCCCTCACACATTTCTGCTGCCCGGTGGGCCAGCTCCTCACTCAGAGCCCCTGAGAACAAGTGTCTGGGCAAAAATTTCACCCACTCTCACTCATCCACACTCAAGCCTTCATGCACCTGTGCCCATGCGTACACACTGTCATTCAGACATACACCCACCCACACGCCTTATATCCTGAGGAACCGGAACTACATCACAGAGCCTGACTTCCTTTCTGGGGCAGCTGAGAGCTGAGGGCTTTGGTGACCGAAAGCTCAGAGCCTCCATGCAGGCCCAAGACCACCCTGAACATTATCTTGACGCCCACATTCTCTTTGGGCCTGGCCCCCTCCAGGCATGATCTTCCCCGAAGTCGAGGTATTTATTCTCCCATCTTCATTCCAGCAGCCTGTGAGGGAGGAGGAGACATGGGGCCTCTCCCCAAGTTGCCCGGGGACTCCCCAGGGGGCTGCTATTTAGCAGCACTGACTCTGCCAGGCTCTGCCCATCCTCCGCTTATGCTCTGTCTAGCCCCAGGGTGACACACAGGAGGGACCCCGTCCACCCCAGGCCCAAACTGAGCCCAGTCCCGACACAAAGTGTTTGGAAAAGCCCCTGCCCTTGGAAACTTGAACGTGTCCTCTTCTCCCAGCCCTGGGTGTAGGAAGGGCCCCTCCAAGTCACTGCGGTCTCACTCCTTCCCTATAAGCTCATGTAGTTTAGCCCCCAGCTTACTAATTACTCCCAACTGCCGGAGGCAGCCCGGGCATTCAGGGAAGGGAAGCCTGGCACAGGCTGACAGGGGAG
The DNA here is from genome assembly GCF_951640355.1 of Cnephaeus nilssonii. Classification (NCBI taxonomy): domain Eukaryota; kingdom Metazoa; phylum Chordata; class Mammalia; order Chiroptera; family Vespertilionidae; genus Cnephaeus; species Cnephaeus nilssonii. Next base: position 32,266,056 of record NC_137090.1, read on the forward strand.
CACCCATGTCCCCGCTCTTTGACTGCCTGACAGACCTGGGGTGCCCTTGGAGCTAGGGGTGTGGCCCTGTTGCCCGCCATGCCCTACCTGGAAGCCCAACCCCCACCACGTGGGAGCCTCAGCCTACCATGGGCCTGGGGACGACAAGAACCCACAGAGTTTGGCCTCAGGTGAGGCACAAGCAGATCCCTCCATGGCCTGCCGTTGTCCCTTGCCCTGGAACAATAAAGCAAGTGCCATGTGGTCTCAGCTTTGAGCCTTCCTTTCTGGACCCCTCTCCCTGGGGAGAACGGTCAGGCCGCACTGACTGTGGATGTCCTGGGCCTGTGACTTCACCCCACCCTCATTCAGGACTGGGAAGCATCTGACCAGCCTGAGAGGATGAAGGGGAATGTGGGTGGAGTGTCTTCCCAGGAGAACTTTCAAAGGGATGCAAAGAAGCAGCTGCCCTGTTGTTGTTTGTAACTAGACTTGGCCCTTAGACTTTTAAAACTGGGCAAGTGCCTGCCCTGCCCAGAGGGAGAGGATGCCCTCCCCTTGTCCCCCCTCTGAGATCCACCCACTCTCCTCATTTCCTCACACAAGAAGGGGTCACGTCCCTATCTATGCTGTGACATGATCAGAGCATAGCCAGGTGCTATGCACTGCTGGCCCCGGAAGATGGTCCCTGGAGGATCAGGGGCCCACTCCGTCCCACTTCAGGCTCACCTCCCAGGCGCCACCTGCAGACAGGCTGCTGTCACCACAGGGCAGCCTGAGAGGCAGCCCCCAACTCCGCCTGAACAGGGATGGGAAGGTGTAGGAGCCAAAAGCACTCACATGAGCCTCAGTCTTACCACAGCCACAGGTGAGGCCTCTGCTTAGAAAGTTCTTCCAGGGGCCAGGCCTGGGGGCCGGCCAACATCGCCTGCCTGCCCCAGAGGACAGCTCTGCAGATCTCATAATGGAGGTACACCAGTACCTTCCCACAAGAGGCTCTAAGGCTGGGTCCAGGCCTAGAGGGATAGGGTAGGGTGAGGAGTGGGGGAAGGCATGGCCAGTCCATACACCCAAGAGGAAGACCCACCCAGCCCATCCAGCCCTGGCTGTATAGGAAGGGGGTGAAGGGTCAATGCCAAGCCCCCAGGTGACATTACACCCCAGTTCTGACCAACCCTAGGCCTAGGTCTGAATGCCCAAGCCCCCAAGAACAAGGCAAGTGTTTAATGAGAGAACTTTACTGGGACCTGCTTCCTTGCCTCAGACTTGAACCCTGGGGCCTCAGACAAACCTACTCTACACCTCCAGCCTAGTTGGTGAGCAGAGGACAGCTCCAGGGCTCCTCAGTCAGACCTCTGTCCCAGGGGCCCATCATCACACCTATGAGTGAACTGGCCCCCACGCAGCTAAGACAGGTAGCAAGTTGATAGGACTTTGAGTTTCTTTTGTTGTTGTGTGTAACCAGACTTGGCCCTTAGACTTTTTTTTTTAAATATATTTTATTGATTTTTTACAGAGAGGAAGGGAGAGGGATAGAGAGTTAGAAACATCGATCAGCTGCTTCCTGTACACTCCCTACTGGGGATGTGCCCGCAACCAAGGTACATGCCAGGAATCAAACCTGGGACCCTTGAGTCCGCAGGCTGATGCTCTATCCACTGAGCCAAACCTGTTAGGGCAAGACTTAAAACTGGGCAAGTGCCTCTCTGAGCCAAGCTCCACACTCCCGCTCATATGCTGCCCTCTGCTGGCCACCTTACACCAAATGTTCAACCACCATTTTAGGGTGAGCAACAGTCTGAACGGATGCAGGGTCTGGAAGACCCTTTGGGGGAAATGATCCCTTTTGTTCAGGGGCTCTAAACCTGGTTTTAAACTGATTAGAATGCATGAGTCCAATGAAAGAAATTACACCTTCATTTTTACTCATCTCTACCTCAAATTTAGCATTTCCCTTGATTATGAATGTCAGCAACAAAGCACAGTAGCTTTAGCAGAAGCTGTGACTTTGCCATTAAGCAGAGAAACCACAGATGTTTTCATATTACATTACAGGTATTGCAGAACAGATATAGATAGAGGTGCCTATATATAGTGTTTAATACATAAAATATAGGATTACAATATATTTTATGTACATAAAAACCGTATTGCCATATGCCTCAGTAGACAATAACAAAGGGGTCCATGACACCCAAGAAAGTCAAGCACCCTTGACTTTTGGTGCCAGATGGTGGGGAAATGGAGGGTGGCTCTTAGGGGCTGGGCCAGGCTAGAGAGGAAGCCCTCCGGGCTTGAGACAGCAGCTCTTCATCAGCTGGAAGGGAAACCTCTCAGTATTTCACAGTGGGTTGGGCAGTCCCAAAGTGCACCCTGCAGGCCAGCCGGGGTGGCATGAGCAGGCTGTCTTCCTCTAGTATTTGGGCTTTCCTGCTCAACCCAGTGGTAGGGTTTTCTCTGGCTGACTTCAAAGAGACAGAATCTGAGCATGGTCAGACCCAGCCTAGTCTAGATCAACCTTCGAAGTCAACAACTCATCATAATCACAGCCAGACTAGCTGTACCCCACCACCACCCTACACCATCCCACCCCCCTCTTTTTTCTCCTTCTACCACCCAGGAATCTCCTAGGTTCCTAAGGAAAGTGCGAGGAACTAAATGCAACAAGTTGCACCTTAGCAGCCAGACCAATGCCAGAGATATGAAGACTTAAAAGGAGACAGGGAGGCCCAGGCAGTGTCGCTCAGTGGTTGAGCATTGACTTATGAACCAGAAGGTCGTGGTTCAATTTCAGGTCAGGGCACATGCCCGGGTTGTGGGTTCCATCCCCAGTGCGGAGTGTGCAGGAGGCAGACAATTGATGATTCTCTCTCATCATTAATATTTCTCTCTCTCTCTCCCTCTCTCTGTGAAATCAATAAAAATATATTTAAAAAAGGAGACAGGGGGCCAAGGGATACAGGCTTCTCTGAGTGAGCGCCAACCAGGTACCTGCTCCAGGGATGGGGACCCCCTCCCAGGGACCTCCCGCCCTGTCTGAAAGTGGAAGTGCAACAAGCCCAATCCAGAACTTCAACCCAATTAACTTAGCAGGAGCAGTGAGAACTATTATCAGGTGGTAAGAGAGGGTCCTCCTCCTGACACTGTGTAGGCCTAAAAGTCCCTCTTTCATAACTTTTTAAAATATATATATTTTTATTTATTTCAGAGAGGGAGAGAGGTAAAAACATCAATGATGAGAGAGAATCATTGATCGGCTGCCTCCTGCACACCTCCTACTGGGGATTGAGCCCACAACCTGGGCATGTGCCCTTAACTGGAATCGAACCCGGGACCCTTCAGTCCGCAGGCCGATGCTCTATCCACTGAGCAAACCAGCTAGGGCTTTTATAACTTTTATAACTTCTCTTGTAACCCCATAAACACCTCCAACTCCAAATACTTCTATACTTACACAGCCTCATCTTCAAACCACCCCCGGCCCCGCCATACCCCTTCTTCACCTTTGTGACGGTTCCTGACCACCTGCTTCTTGGTGAAATTCTCTCTTCCCTTTGCTTTAACATAACTTCCTCTAAAACAGGCTCCTGGGCCCACCTCTCTGGCTGCTCTCCCTGTCTCCATTACCTGCTCTCAAAAGCTCCCTGGCCTTCCCTAGGGTTACACGCTCTTGTTCAGTGACCCTCAGTTGGGGGTGTGGACTATTAGCATTGAGTGCCCCATTAATTGGAGGACATTTGGCATTTCTGCCCCCTGCTCACTAAACACCAGTAGTGGGTTTGGCAGTCCCAAAGTGCACCAGTAGTGTTTAGTGAGCAGGGGGACCCCATAATCTCAGCCGCCATCACAGCATCAGCAATCACCTTGTGACCAATGACCTCCAAGCATCACCATGTCCAGCCCTCACCCCCTTCCTCATCTCAGTGCCCAAATTTCCTGTCTCCTCTAGATCACCTCCTCCAGGACATCTATACCACACCACAGCAGGTCCCAACCTGAACTCACCCCCTCCCACCAGCCCCCTCCGTGATCCAACCTGGGTTCCCACACCCAGTAACAACACTCCTATTCACCCTAACACGCAGGTCACAAACCAGGGATTCAGCCTCGACTCCTCCCTATCTCCAAGTCCCTCATCCAATCAACCACCAGTCTTGAAAATCTCAACTTCATCTATTTCTCCCCATCTCCATGGATATTGACCTAATTCAGGTTGCCTTCAATTCTTCAATTTTCTCTCACCCAAATTCCTGCAACACCCTCCTCGGCGCATCCTCAATGCACAGACTCTGGAGTCAGACTGCCTGGGTTCAAATCCTGACACTGACACTTAACTGTGACGTTGGTGGGGCAAATTAACCTCTCCGGGCCTGCATTTTCTGCAAAATGAGCATAATCACACCTACCTCAGAAATGATTGTGGGCATTCTATTAACACACATAAAGCACCCAGCCCTGGGCTCGGCACTCAATATATATTAGCTTTTATTATTAGTCTCACTCTTTCCAATCCACCCTTCACTAATTGGACCAGGTCATCCTCCTCAATGACGCCCCATCTTCCTCAGAAACCCCAATGCCTGAACAAGGCTCCACAGATCTGTCTTCCTTTCACATCATGAATATACTCCCTTGAACATATCTGATAAATCTTGCCTCCAGACCTTCGCTTTACGCTGTTCCCTGTGCCTGCATGCTCTCCCCCATCTCTTCCAGTCAAAGTTGTCTTGAGTTCTCAAGTTGTTCCACGCTGCCTCCTCCAAGATTCCTCCCCAGAATCCTCCAAGCAGGCGACTCCTGCTTCCCTTTGTGCCCAGCCCATCTTATTCTAGGGATAGGTATTTGTTCCTGTGTCTCACTCATTTTAAAATTCCCAGAGTTCAGCCCAGGTCCTGGCCCCCAGCAAGGGCTCCACAGGAACCACCCGAATTCCAGTGCGTGTAACTCCTCAGCACCAGGCATATCCAAATTTGTGCTTGGAACAGTAGGATGTGAACCCTGGGATAAGTTCTCCACCTACCTCTCAGTTCTTCCATTTTCTCCATTAAGGAAATGAAGTAAGGACAGGGCTGGGGGCAGTGTTATACGTAGGATGGCCAGTCCAGGGGACTCCCCAAGGCAGCTTAAAACAAGAGCGCTCCAGTTCTTAGTCACAAACCTGTCCACCTTCTCTCTCTGGTGAGGGCTAAAAGCACAACCTAGGGGTCCTAGTGACCTCAGGGGGTCAGAAAAGGTAGGGTAAAGAACAAGACCACCTCCCCATACCTTCCCTCCCATCCTAGAGTTGGGGTCCCTTGTCCCATCCTCTGTTCTGTCAGGGTTGGCTATGACTTTGGCCTAAAGCTTCCCCTCTCGGGGCCTGAATCGCCTTTTATCAAAGGAAAAAGCCTTTCCAGCTGCAGCATGTACTAAATGCTAACTCTAGGTACCAAGAGGATTAGGGCACAAGAGGACTTGGGGACCACAGTATTGCCCGCTCCACTCCCCTCCCCACCTCCCCAACAGATACACATGCTGGCCCACAATCAGAGAACAGAAAAGGAGAAAGCGTTTATTGAAAACTATGTACAGTTGGTCCAGCCCCAAGCACAGGTGGCAGTTGGGGCCAATCCCTCCCACACCTCAGGCAGCATCTTGGTCCCTGATGATGGAGGCTAGGACTGGGGCCAGAGCCGAAACCCCCTTGGGAGTCTTGGCAGCCAAGATCTTCATCTGTGAATTCACAAATCTAAACGGCCTATCAGTGGTAGGCAGGAAACAAAGAATGGGTCTCTGCCTGACCTAGTCAAAGCCTGGGTAGGGGAACACTGTTCTGAAACTTGGGCCCAAGAGGCCCAATTAGGCTGTCCAGAAATTCTGGCTACTCCTCTCACAGGAGGCCTTCCTGGATATGGAGGCAAACAGCCCCCCTACCACCCTATCCCACCCCAGATGCCAGGCCCCATGCGCTTTATGGACTTGGGCTGGGGACATCAGGCACCCTCCCTCCCAACACTGACGCCGGGTCCAGGGCCCCTGGGACCCTTCCCAGGCAGAAGACCTGGAGTTGAGAAGTGAGCACTGGAAAGTCACAGCTGAGGGCCCAGGACCCTCCTGGGGTAGGAGGCAGTTGGGGGGTCATGGCGTCCCACTATAGGAATAGTCTGCTTTGTTGTGCATCACCAGCCGGTCATCCACGAAGTAGAAGCTGTCAGACTGTGTCTCATATGGGTGACGGATCATCTCATTGACTGCAAAAGAGCCCCAGCCAGGCGGGGCAAAGGTCAGGAGCCAGAGGCAGGCCACTGCAGGGCCTTCAGGACTATGGGACAGGGACAAGCTAAACAACCTCAAAGAATTTCCCCTCTTTGAGCCTGAGTGTCCCGAAAGGTGCCAGACATAGGAGACCCAGGGTGGGAAGAAAGGGGGTCAGACCACACTCCCCCCAGCTTGGTCTCTGAGTCCCCTTGCCCACAGGGCCCTGCCCACTCACTCAGCTCCTCAGAGAGAGGGGGGAAGTCATAGATGTGCTCGCAGGTGTTCTTGCTGCTCGGGATACAGAAGCCAAAGTGGAAGTCAAAGCTTTTGAGCAGCTGATTTCTGAAGTAGTGCCTCTCGATCATGCGGAAGTTGTTGACAGGCTTGTCTCCCACCGTGAACTCCACCCTGAGCGAGAGAAGGGGGCAGGGCTGAGCTTGGCCTTGAAGTCAACCAGCCAGGTTCAGGACAGACTGCCCCTAAGAGAGGCTCAGTAAGAACTCAGGAAGGGCTCACTCCCACCCCACCCTTACCCCCAGCCCTTACCCCCCCTGGCCCAGTGACTCACGTGGCTCCCACCTGCCTCAGGCGGAGGAAGGCAGGGGTGAACTGGTAGCGGACAAAGCGCCCAGCATTGGGGTCCAGGTCCCGCCGGTTGATGGGCAACCGCTCTGTAATGCACCCCAGCTGGGGCTCAGTGGGCTTCAGAGTGGGGCCCATGCCCATCCCGGGTTTCACCCCAGGCCTCCCATCTCTCAGAAAGTTTTAAAACTCCCAGGAGATTCTGATGCACATTGAAGGTTCAGACCTTTGGCCGAAAAGTCCCACCTGGGAGATCTAGGTCAACAGGTCAAAATTTTCAACTGAGGTTCCCAGGGCCAAAGGAGACACAGAGGCCTGGGGCCTTCAGGACTGCAGTTCCCAATAAGGCCTGCAGAGGGCAGGCTGGCAGGGACTGAAGGGACAGGACTGTCCTAAAATGTCCAATCCCAGAGGCAGATGGGAAAGAAAAGAGGCCCCCTGCCAGATGACTCCTGGGAATGATGGGGTCCAAGTCCCAGCTGTGCTCTGACCCCTCTGCAGCCTGAGGAGTCCCTGGGCAGCCCACTTCACAGCTCGCACCCACCTCCCTGTCCACGGCCCACCCAGCCACTCACCTGAAGCTGGGGGCTTCTTGATTTCAAAGAGGACAGTGCCTGAATCCATGTCCCGAATCTTGAACCTGATGAAGTCGATCTTATATATATTCTCCTCCGGGGAGCACAGGTAGTCTAGGGGAGACAGGTGGCTGCTCCAGCTCAGCTTTTGTGGGAACCCCACACTAACTACACTTCTCTGATCCCTAAGGTCACTGCCTTCCAGAAAGAGAGAATTGAGCCCCTGCCCTGGAGGAACCCCACAGTGTGGGGGAGACACAGCTCATCAACGGGTTCTAATGGGAAACAAACATCTCCACCTAGTGGCCTCTAAGGACAGGGAGGGGCAGGTGGAGAAGGGTGGCAGACAAGGCTACCTCCCCCACATTTTCCCTCCGACCCTGGAGTTGAGGGCCCTTATTCCAGCCTCTGCCAGGGCTGGCTTGGTGACCCTGAGCCAAACGGGTCTCCAATCTCATAAGAAGCCCCCGGCATGACAGGGAAGATACAGCCCTGCTTTGGGAAACCTCACTCTAAAAGGAGTGGCACAGCCCTAGCTGGTAGAGCATCAGCCTGAGGACTGAAGGGTCCCAGGTTCGATTCCGGACAAGGGCACATGCCCAGGTAGTGGGCTTGATCCCCAGCAGGGGGCGTGCAGGAAGCAGCTGATCAATGATTCTCTCTCATCATTGATGTTTCTCTCTCTCTTTCCCTCTCCCTTCCTCTCTGAAATCAATAAAAACAAAAATAAATAAAAGGAGTGACACAGCTTGGCCTCAGGAGACCCAGTCTCCTGATACTCCCACCCCTACCACATAGCTGTCCCTGGCGCCACATGTAGGTGTGTCAGGCAAGGACTTCCCCTGACCTGGTGGGTAGTGCTGGGGCAGAGGAACAACCCCTTCCCTGTTCCTCCTCAACCTTTCCCCCCAACCCGTGCTCCCCTCCTAGCCCCATAAGCAGCTTATAGAAGCCCAGCTCTCTTAAGCAGCTTAGCCAAAGCTCTGCTGACTCAAACCCAGAGCCTGGAATTTGGGGGGAAGGGAGCCACCTTTGTTCCCATCCCCTGGTGATCTCCAAATGGGAGGAAGTCTCAGCAAACAGAGGGAACCCCTTCAAAGGTCATTGACCCAGCTTTGGCTCTGAGCCACTCCCAGAGAGAAGACTATGGGGGAGGACAGGAAGAGGGTGTGGCAGGTGCAGCAGAGGGTGTGCAGGGGGCAGTAAGGGGAGCCCTCAGTACCCAGAAGAGGAACCAGGAACAGTGGTGGGCCCCGCCTGAGGAAGCTCAGGAATACCATGGCCTCTTCCAACCCTCACTGCTTGCAGCAACTGCAAGTGCTCAGGGACGCCCTGGCAATAAATAGGAAGAGGCCGAGGTGCAGCGAGGGGCTCTGTCAGCCTGCACAGCATCACACCCTCCCCCAAGAGGCCCGGAAATTACCCTCCAGGCCCCGGGGCCACCTCCTATTCCTCTGGGGCAGGAAGAGGAAGTAAATGTAAAGTTGTTCTCTCTTCCCCAAGCCTGGGCCAGCCCCCTCCACGAAGCCCTCCTGGTAGCCACCTGGCACCCTGGGGTCCAGCAGAAACTACAAAGGCTTGGGAAGGGGCCTGAGCTCTGGACAGTCCACCAGAGCCCGTGGCGGAGAGAAGGCAGAAAGAGGAAATGGCAGTGGGCAGCCCCTACCTCACCCTGTACACACCTTATTGTCACAGAAGGTCCAAAGGTGTAGAAAGAAGGTGCTGGGCACAGCACCCCCTTCCTCTATTCTCCAACTTTTGGAGCTTCTCCTCTCATTTAGAAACAACTTCTTGCAGTCTGACCTCAGTCTGTCTCTTCCACTGCAAATTCAATCTATCAACCCCGCTGAGGGAGTGAGGAACGGGGATGCCAAAGACTCAGGGCACCACAGCCACCCTCTTCCTTCACCAGGGAAGGGTGAGGCCGGGGACCCAGGGTTAGGCCAGAGAAGGGGAAGAGTGGCCGAGGGCTCAGAACACAACTGCTCCCTTCCCATCAGCCACAAATAGCTTCCTAAGCCAGATTCAGTAATCCAGGAGGCGCAAACCTCAGACCTATGTGATTAGGGGCAGAGGAGACCAGGAGGTGCCAGGATGGAAAAGCCCTGGCACCCTATTCTCAACTTCTATAGAGGAAAGAGCTCCCATGAAGTCCCTCCCCACCTCCCCCACAGATGCCCCATCTCTAAGGCTATGAATTTCCTCCAAATTAGGAGACAAATGGTGGCATGTGGGCTGGAACACACATATCCCCAAAGGTGCAAAATAAACTCTAAAGTTACCTAGGATCTGAACAGATCATCCTATAAGGAAGCTCTTCCCCAGAGCCAGCCGCTAACCTGAATCCTAAATGCTGCTGTTGTCAAGTATAGCCCAACTGGCACCAACATCAGACTGGTCCAGACCCCCTCTCACTACAAGTGCCTGCTTGGGCAAGGCCGCTCAGCACTCTGAGGGCCCAGCCAAGAATGGCTGCTGCCTGGCTCAGAACACAACTGAGAAGCTGGTCCCCTAGGGACCCAGATGTACAGGCCTGGACCTGCCATCATGGTCTCGTCCGCAGCTCTGCCCTGGACTCTGCTGCTCCTACAGCTCCAGAGCTCAGGTCCATTCCAGCACCGGAACCCCCCTTCCCCATGGAGAGGCCTCAAGAGTTGCTCACAGAGGGAGCCAGGGCAGGGTTACTGATGAGTGAGGTCGGAGTGGAAGGCCCCTGCCTCTCCAAATGCCTTCTGTTCTTTGAGGCTCAGCCACCACTTCTGCCATGAGGCTTCCTAGTCCTTGCTCCCTGCCTTTGGTGACTCCCCTCTCCTGCTCTGAATGCTCAGTTGTCTGCTTCCAGACAGCAGCCATCAGCAGTCCTCGGGGCCCTCAGTACTACTCATAAAAGAGCCCTGTTTACAGAGCATGCACAGCATGCCAGGCACTGGGCAAAACCAGAGAATTTATTTTCACAATAGCTCTAAGAAGTATTATCCCCGTTTTACAGGTGAACGTGCTCAGAGAGAAGTTACTTGCCCAAGGCCAAACAGTCAATTGCATTGCAAAGCTGGGACAACCCAGGCAGTCCAGCCCAGAAACTCAACCACAGTGGAGAGACCTCTAGGCCTCCAGGGTGGCCCTAGTCCAGGCTAAGGTGGGGGGGGGGAGGGAGCATTAACCTACTCCCTTAAGAGGGCACAGACCCAACCAACTGACTGGGGGTGGTTCGAGAGTTCCTGGGGAATCCAGAGTGAGGGCATTTAATGGTCAGGGAGACCTTAATGATGCCACCTAAGTAACTCCGCCTCTACCTAGCCTCGAGGCTGGGGGCTGAGGACAGACTGCACTCAGCCTCCTCCTCATTACTGCAGAGAAAGGATTCCAAAGGTTCTAAAAACTACATGGGGAAGGGGTCACAGTTACAGCTGCTGCCTCACCTCCACCACAGGAAAAGGGGATGGACTCAAAAAGGAAGGACGGGGGTGGAAATAAATCTCTAAAGGGAGAGGAGGGGGCACAGGAGATCAGGGGAAGGGGGGACATGGAGATCTCAGGCTGGGAGGCAGAAGGGAGAACACTCAGGCAAGGGGTGCCCGGTGGGGGAGGAAAGGCAGGGGGAGGACGGGAAAGGGGGCGGGAGCCGGGGCTTCGCGCGCCGCCACGGCCCCCTCCCTCCCGCAGGCGGCGCTTCCTCGCCGGTGCTCACCGCCCGTGATCCGCTGAAGCCCCAGCACGTCCTCCGGCCCGATCGGTTGCCTCCTCTGCAGCGGCCCTGGCCTGGGCCCCGGGCCTGCCTCCGGTTCCGACTCGGACCCGGATTCGGATTCCGCCTGCGGTTGCGGCTCCGGCTTTAGTTCCACGCTCAGGCCCGAGGCCCCAGGAGTGGGCTCCGCCCCCGTCCCGGCCCCGCCGCCGCCCTTCTTCACCTTCATGGCCTCGCGGGGCCACGGCTCGCCTGCTGCCGCCGGGGCTGCCTGCGCCGGCTGCAGCCCAGAAAGGGGAGCGTCCGCAGCCCCACCCCCGGCCGGGCCCAGGTACCGCCCCGCCCCGCCCCTGAGGTGTGCCCGCCCCTGAGCCCGCCCACCGCCAGCCCACCCAGCTGAAGGCTGTAGACTCGCTCGCTGACCAGGGCTACTCACCCAGGGCAGGGTGGGGGCTCGCCCTGGGCTTCACTCATTTTTTCAAAGGGTCCTGGCTACCTCTCCGGTGCTCCCGCCACTCTGCTCCTCCCTCAGTTCCCATCTCAAGGTCTTTGCCTGGGATACTCTTCCCCCAGGTGGCCTCTTCCTGTCCTTCTGGTCTCAGCTCAAATGTCATCTGCTCAAAGGCCCTCCTCCGCACCCAATCCACAGTACTAACCCGTCACTATCTGATTAGCCTGGTTTTTCTTTTTAATGCATTACCCAAAATTAGTTTTATTTGTTCACTGACTCTTCCCCCTAAAAGAACAGTCCCAGGAAAACAGAGATCCTGTTTTTGTTATCATACCCTACCACCTGGCACAGTACCTGTGCTCAATATATCTATATTTTTTAATTTTTTTAAAAATGGTTTTTAAAGAGGAAGGGAAAGAAAAAGAAACATGGATTTGTTGTTCCAACAAATTTTTTATTTATGCGTTCACTGATTGATTCCTGTACGTGCCCTGTTGGGGGAATCAAACCCTCAACCTTGGCATATTGGAACAACACTCTAACCAACTGAGCTACCCAGCCAGGGCACTATACATACATACATACATATATATATATATATATATATATATATATATATATATATATATATATTTTTTTTTTTTTAATTTATGAATGAGTTAGTATCAGAGGTCTTACACTGGTACAAGCCATTCCCTCCCAGACCCCGTGCTAAAAAAGCAGAAGTAGATGTTAACAGACTTGTTGGGCAAACCCGATCATGCCGAGGGACAACTGTCTAGCTCACTAAGTCACCACAGGGCCCTCCAGGACAGGGAGGCAGGAAGGACACATGGCCAGGTGAAAGCAACGTGACCCTGTGAATAGATACTAGGAAACCATCACTTACACATGAATGAGGAACAAAAGCTATGCTCATACTTCATATAATTCCAATTCACATTCAATGTTTATTGAGAGCCTAGAATATACCGCTTTCAAATGCTTATCACATTTAATCCTTACAACCACCTTGTAAGGGAGGTATCATTGGTGTTACTTTAACAAATGAAAAACTGAGGCTCAGAGAGATTAAGCAGCTTATTCAGAACTCCCCATATGATAAGTACAGAAACCAGGGTTTGAATTCAGGCAGGTTTGATCCCAAGTCTGGAACTTTCTCCACTGCACCACACTGCCTCTGTGGAAGGGTGAAGGGGACCCCTGCCACACAGCATCAGGCTGTGCCCAACAGGCATAGCTAGACAGGAGGGAAGGGAGTAAAGGAGAAGACCCCAGAGGCGACCTGTGCCTGGCCCCTTCCATAAGAGCAGTGCTGGGGCTCTCCCTGAAAGGTAGAGAGAAGCGTGGAGGGGAAGGGGCTAGAAAACAACCTGGGGCTTTCCCCTAATGCTCCCTCTCAGTGCAAGAGGACTGTGAGAAGCAGGGCAGAAGCACAAGCTGCCCTTATCCCAGAGGGATAGGAAAGGACCTTCTTCAAGTTCAAGCCAGAGAAGGAGACCCAGATGATGCATCTTTTGAAGATGGGGGTGGGACCCCTGAGCCAGAGGAATGGGAAGAGAAGGAAAGATGAACCCATCGTGGAGTGTTACGCTTTGGTTGCTGGAGAGGCAACAGAGGAGGCTGGAGACAGATCTTCATGGCAGGCCCCATTTACGTGCCTCTCAACCTAACACCTCCCACCTTGCCAGAAAGGAAGACTTCCTACTGAGATGCTCTCCTGCTCAGTCTATCTTCTCTGGCTTTTTCCAGGACTTGCGACTCTCCAGGAAGATCTTGACCAGAGACAGGAGGATGGGCACAGCCATAGGCAGGAAAAGCGGGATATAGATGGCAAACTTCTGGTCATCCGGGAAATAAAGGAGATGGAGGAGCGAGGGATCAAAAAAGGCACGCTCCGAGGATGTCACAGCTTCCTGGCTGGCAACAAAGGCAGAGGCCAGGTGTCCAGAGGCCAACTCCTCCGCTGCCTTCTGGACTGCAGCTACAGCCCTGTACACCTAGGAAGGGGGCAGGGGATTACCAATTAGTTCTTGGCACCGATGAAGGTGGTGGGGGAGTGATGAGCTTTCCTGTGTCTACCATCTCCCAGACAGGTTGCCTGGAGTTTGCCCAGGATATGTGGCAGCTAGTATAAAAGGGCTATGGTGGACTTTCCAAGTTCCTGCTTAAAACCTCACATCCCCCCAATCAGGACTCCTGCTGGGGGCTGGCAGTGCCTTCTAGAGGAAGCCTGGGGCATTCAAGGCTGGGATGCCCACACATACCCTGGACCTCAACTGGCACTAGTTTCACCACACCCTGGCCCCCAGAATCCATCCCCTGCCCACTTACCTCAGATGCCACATCATCCTTAATGACAATGTTGCTGATCTTGCCCAGAAGCTGGGCCAGGGAAGTGAGAGTGGTGGTGGCTGTGGCCAGATTCTCCACCGACCGAGCCCAGAGCAGCCGGTCTAGCTCCCAAGTCATCAGCCCTTCACTCTTAGGCCTGGAAAACAGGCATTTTGGAGGCACCTGGGGCTGAGCAATCCCAAAGAGCAGCCTGTAGGAAACAGTGAAGAAGGTCAAAGGCTGAACTAGAAGGTGGGAGAAGACGGCTAAGATTCCTAGAATAACTAAGATTTTCAATCTTATCCAGACCCACGGGGGTTGCAGGAAAGTACCTCAGGCTCTTGGGTTTTAGCTTTTACCTGTTTCTGTATTGGATTTCCAAGATCTTATTTGACAAAAGGTTCCATGGCTAAAATATTTCTGATTTAGTTTAATCCTCTCACCCTGTCTACTCTCTCTTTGGACAAATGGGGCCACTAAGCCTTAGTGAAGGGATGATCCAGGACCACCTCTGACAAGATGTGTGTGCTGTGCCTCTCCAATCCTGCACCCATGGCAGGCATTGCAAATCAATCAGAATCCTCTTTCCTGATCAGCCCAAAGAATCCTCAACATGGGTCATCAGGCAGCCACTATCAATAGATTAGTTAGACCGGATGGCATGGCTCAGTAATTGAGCATCGACCTATGAACCAGGAGCTCATGGTTCGATTCCCGGTCAGGGCACATGCCCAGGCTGTGGGCTTGATCCCCAGTGTGGGCATGCAGGAGGCAACCAATCAATGATTCTCTCTCATCATTGATGTTTCTCTCTCTTCCTCTCCTTTCCTCTCTGAAATCAATTTTTAAGAAAAAAAAATTTTTTTAAATAGATTACTTAGCACAAGAATTAACAGCTATTTTTCTTAAGCACCAGTAATCACATCCCATGGACCTGACATTCGTGAGTCTATTTTTCTTAGGAGTTTTTGTCAGCAACTAGTTCTTCTTAGGAGAAGGATGAAGTGATCCTTGGCAACCTCTCTTGCTTTCTAGGGCTCAAGGCACAGCCAAGGTATCCCTGCCAGGTGAGATTTTATTCCAGGCAGCCCAGGAGACCGTGGTCAGAGTCAGGGGCCATGTCCCCAAGAGCATCACCTAGGACCTCACCGCAACTGAGCCAGGAACACCTCCATCACTCGCACCATGTCCACCTCCACACGCACCGGCAGCTCCGAGGCATTGTAGGCTTTGGGGTCCACATTATATACCTGCAAGGGGAAATGAGGTTGCCTCAATATCATGCCAGGAACATACACAGCTGTGCCCCATACACTCTGAAGACCATGAAAGAAAAAGAAGACATATTCTGTGCTCTTTAGAAATTATAAACCTGATGATATAATAGGTATTTTTTAAATACCTATTAGGAGCTTTCCACAAATTATCACTCTTACCCCCCTCAAAAGTCCTGTAAAAGAGATATTTTTTATTCCAGTTTAGAATTTCTACCTTTGAGAGACTCCTAGTCTAATAGGGGGACCAAGTTCCAAACTTTGCAAGACTTCCACAAACAGGTCCAAGATCTAAGATGTACATAGAAGAGTCCTCATTAAGTGCAAACTACTACATGAAAAAGGGTCATATTATAGAAAATATAGACAAAACAGCCCTGGCCGGTTTGACTCAGTGGATAGAGCATCGGCCTGCAGACGGAAGGGTCTCAGGTTCGATTCCAGTCAAGGACACATGCCCGGGTTGCAGGCTCGATCCCCAGTAGGGGGCATACAGGAAGCAGCTGATCAATGATTCTCTCTCATCATTGATGTTTCTATCTCCCTCTCCCTTCCTCTCTGAAATCAATAAAAAATATTTTTTTTTAAAAAAAAGAGAGAAAATATTGACAAAATAAAAAGTGGTGGGGCTAGCAGAGGAGGGGCACGAGCTCACAGCACCCTCACCTCCTTGGTGCCTGCCCTGCCTCAGGCTGGGCCATGGAGGACACCAGAGGAACAGAAGAACAGTCTCAGGGAATATGTCTGTCCTGGAAGCTTGCGTTCTGGAGCCTGCATAGTGTGACCATTACCATAATGCCACCCCAGCGGGGACTGTGGAAGGCGTTGGTGGCCACTGGAGCCCCATCCTTGTCCTGAATGTACAGGGGAGAGTGTGCGAGCTCAGGTACATAGAGTAGAAAGTTGAGCACAGGGTAAAGGGAGGCAGCGCTGGATCCTGTGGTACAAAGAGAAGAGGAGTCAGAATATCAAAACATGTTAGATCTAGATATTAGTTCCAGATCAGCCTCTAACTAGCCGGTCACTCACTCTGGGTCTCATTTTCCCAACTGATAATCACTAGGATATCCTCCAGTCCTGGGTTTCTATGGCAAAGATCCTCTAAACATTCTCTCAAGATGTACCATATACATGAAGTGCAGTCCTTAGCCCCAAAATGCCCCTGGAATCTCCCCTCCTCCAACAGGCCTCCCTTAACTCTCTCGTGGCTACTGCCACATTGCACCCATATTACTGTAACTCGTTTTATGCACAAGTATAAATGTGACCTCATGTCAGTTCCCCACTTAGTATCTCTCAATGGCTAGCCATTCATATTAGGTTAAAGTTCAAACTCCACAACCTGGTCCTTTATGATCTGATGCCTGCCTGCCTGCCTACCTGCCTTGCCAACATTATCCTGGTCACCCTCCCACAATTCAGCCATGTTAAACTTCTCTGAGCTTCCTGAGAGTCTGTGTGCTCTTACTCTTCTACATCTAAGCTCCTAGGTCCCTTGCCTGAAATGCCTTTCTATCTCTGTACTCAGCACTGCCACAGAACAGCCCCTCGAACTTTGTTTGCTGAATGAAGACAGGAGGAATTTACCAAGGTCTCCCACACTGCCCCTCCCACACCCCTTGGGCCACCCTGGCCTAGCCCTGATGTCTTAAATCCCATAACTAATGATATACTCATTTTAGTTTGTCTGTATTGCAGTTCTTGGTCACACCTACTTTTCCTAGGTACCAACCCAAAAATTAAAAATTGGAACCTAGCTTCAAGGTTCCTCATTCTGCCTTCATGTACTTTTGCTGTTACCTTTCCTACACCCTATCCATTCTTTTATAAAATGTGCTGGGAAACATGTTTAATAATTGCTTTTGGATAGAATAATGTGGAGATGGAGATGTCAACAGAGTATCATGACAAAGGAGCCTAAGTGCCCAACACTTCCTCTTCCTTGACGCCCTCAGACCCACCTAACCTGGGAACCATCACTATATACAACCCACCTCCAACCCCAGGCTGAGCCTTCCAGGTCCCTCCCTGGCCTGGCAGAAAGACCCTCAGAAGCTCACCTAGACGGGACTCCACGGGATTAATGACATGGGGGAGGCTGTGTGCGGCCAAGTAGTAGCTAGAGGAAACTGGGTCAAAGCGGGGGTTTACCCCCAACACTGCATAATAAAGGATCTAGAGAACAAAGAGGGAGGACGTTATTTTGTTTATTGATTTATATTCCACTTTGTCCCAAAAAAGATTTGCGGTGCCTTAAAAAGATACAATTACAAAAGGATGAAATATCAGAGCGGGCTAAGAGAAAACAGGTGTAGGAAAAAAATCACAAAGCCACGGGTAAAGTTAAAACACTAAATATGTTCTTTGAAAACCACATATTTTCCCAGGTTTTCTCACAGCCGAAACAAGGAGGGAAACAAAGAATAGCAGAACTCAGTGTTCACAAAATCAAATCAAGTCTCTGTTATTCAGTATTACTCCCACTACCAAGACCTAATAAAAATTTCTCCCACATTTTCCCTCAAAGAACACTGTATGATACAGAAAGCTACATTCTTCACATCTTTGTTACTACGTTAACATATTTCAGGGAATTTTTTGTTGTTGTTTAAATAAGTGCTTTAAGGATGGCACAACTGGTGAACACAGTTCTGGAGGAAGCCATAAGGAAGTTCGTTTTTTAACAGGCATTGATGAAACTCCCTGAGCTGGACATAGGAGAGAAAGTAGACATCAGAACTTTATACATACACGGGAAATTCCTAGCAAATCAGCAAGCCCAAAGAGCTAGAACTGACTACACTTGTAAACACTAAATATGGATGGACTTTGAAAAGGATGGTGCAGCCAGGAAAAGAACTCCTCAACTTGCTCCCAGTCTCACCTGAGAGTCCACAGAGAAGTTGCCAGCGACACTGAGGGCATTCAGAAAGGGCTGCACATAGCGCCGCACAGCTCCCTTGATGTCCCAGTGGACGTCATGGGACTTGGGGTCTGGGTTGAGCAAACTGAAGGTGATCTCATAGCCTATGGAAACAGGAGTCAGGGAACCCAGAGGCTTCCGTCGATGAAGGACAGCCTGTGCCCCTGGCTAAGCTGAACTTGTTTCTCCTCTAGAATGGGGCTGATTGTCATCATGGAACCAATGGGGATAAAAGTGGGATGAGAAACACTGAGTGCTTTAAGAAAAAGTTGAAACCCCAGGGGAAAGAAGTAAAGGGTTTGCATGCAGATTCCCCTCCTGCCCCAATGCCCCCACATAATTCATTTCCCTCTCCCGCCCCTAAGCAAAGCCTGGTCACCCTACCCAAGCTGGACTTGAGAGGCCGCCTCTTATCAGAGCTCCACTTGTCCTCTGGAAGGTGGTCAGCCAGTGCCGCAGCCAGCACGTCCTCAGTCAGAGACATGGCCTGGGCTACTTGGATTATGCGGCGGCCAATGATGTTAAAAGCCTCCCGGTGCATTATTCCCCTCACCACTGCTGTCCTCTTAGGCCCAATGTAGCTCATCATGTCCTATGAGGGGCAAGCAAGGAACAGAAGGCCCATGGCTCAGGGAAGAAAGCAGAAAAGCACTCTGATTCGTTTCTGAGAATCTGGCCTTTTGCACTGACCAATAGGCATGACCCTCTCTTTAGATCCATAGTGAACTATTATCTCAGCATTTCTGAGCTGTGGGTATTTATGAGTATCTTCATTCATTTCCATTCCCTTCTCCTTCCCAGTAGACATAAATCTTCTCAGGCTGGAAACTAACAGATGGCATGCTGAACAAGAAAAGCAGAATAAACAAACAACTGGACAGTTTGGTCTAAGTAAATAGCACAGGGTAAAGAGGCAAGTGCAAGAATTTTCACAGCAGCATTATTATAATAAAAAACTGGAGACAATCCAAATGCCCATCAGCAACAGAATGGATAAGTTGTGGTATATTTATACAATGAAACATTAGACAGAATTAAAAATTAATGCACTAGACTTAGCTACACATATTATCATGGATGATTCTCTCAAATATAAATGTTGAGGAAACTGAAAGTTGCAGAACATGTACTGTATTATACCATTTATATAAAGTTAAAAAATATGTAAAATTAAATATATTGTTTATAGAGACACAGCTTATGTGATAAGACTTGAAAGAAAAGTAAGGAAATTATATGATAAAATGGTCACCTTGGGCTGAAAGGAGTGGGATGTAACCATGGAGACACATGGAGCCCCCACTATATTGCTGTACTGTTATAAGCTGTGGCTGGGTACATGATATTTATTAAAATTTTCTTTCCTCTTTTTTTAAGAATTAAATATTTCATTATAGTCCTGGCCAGGTATCTCAGCACAGTCCTATTTGCCAAGGTTGTGGGTTTGATCCCTGGTCAGGATACATACAACCAAAGAATGCATAAGTAAGTGGAATAACAAAATGATTTCTCTCTCTCTCTCTCTCTCTCTCTCTCTCTCTCTCTCTCTCTCTCTCATCAATACATTAAATTTTTAAAAATATTTCATTATAAATTCATAAAGAAAATGATATATGGTATAACTTCCACGAAGCCTTTTTGTTCATGAAAAAGTCAATGTATTATTACCCAGGTTACCTTCACAACCCACAGAAACCAGCTTCTTTCTTTTACTCCTACTGATTATTTCCCCCATTTTAAATGGTCATTGGAACTTTAACCGTATACAAGTCTTAGATTTAGAAAACCAGAGTCAGTAAAAAAATTGTTATTAGCATTCTTTAAAAAATATATTTGGAGAGTTTTCCATAGCAAATGGAAGAAATGGACAGCAATACTACAAGGAGGTGACCAGGGAGAGGAAGAGCTGACAGGATTGGGCAAGGCCACGGCATCTCTGCTCACCCTACCTGGGGGAGAAGTGAGGAGTGTTCAGAGATCACGTACACAGTCAGGGAGCCCTCTGCTTGCTCCTGTGGCTCAGCTAACATGGTTTCTGCCTCTGGGGACAAGAGCAGGTGGTGCACCAGGAGCAAAAACACCACTCCCTCTCCCTCTGGCCCCCACAGAGTGCCCTAAGCCACCCCTCCACCTCCCACTGACACCCAACTGCCACTGTGGGCAGGCTTGGCCCTCAGTGGCCCAAGATGAAACACATCTCATTCACAGCTTTCCCAAAGAGATTTTGGAGTTAAGACAAGGTATGAAAACTACACCTTCAGGGATCAAAAGGGAAAATAGGGCTTCATGTTAAATAGTATGACCTCTCCCTTCCAGTACCTTGCATACTGCCCATTGACAAGGCCTCTTCCTCATAGTCCAAAGCCCTCCGATAGGCCTTCTGGAAGCGGCATTTGATTTCCATTTTGTCTTGAGAAGAAAAGGAAGAAGCATGAGGACAGCAAAACGATTGTTTGCAGAGAAAGACCAAGAAGCTATAGCCAATTCTAATGATTTCTACATGGATGATATCAAACACGCGACACTCCACCTGCCCAGCTTTTGCCTCTGCCCATGTACACAATGTACACACTGCCTTCAATCTGAAGTACTCTCCCACAGGGAAATCTATTATGATATTCATTACACAAACAGGTGAAAGGAGAAAAAGCTTATGAACATTTTATTAATTTTTCAAGACTTTTTAAAAAATGTTTTTTTATTGACTTCAGAGAGGAAGGGAGAGGGAGAGAGAGATAGAAACATCAATGATGAAAATTCAGTGTTCAATGCCCCACACTGGGATCGAGACCACAACCCAGGCATGTGCCCTGACTGGGAATCAAACCTTGACCTCCTGGTTTATAGGTCGACGTTCAACCACTAAGCCAGCCAGGCTTTTCTTACAGTTTTGTACATCCATTCCTGAGTATCTTTATGTTTTTTATTATTATTGTGATTGGGATTTTTTTAAATACTTGCTTTTCTAATTAGATATTGCTGGTATTTATCAGTTATTGATTCTTGTGTATTCTTGTACCTAGTCATCTCACTGAACTGTTACTAGTTCTAATAGATTTTCAATTGACTCTCTTTGGTTTTCTTGGAAAATAGCTATACTGCTTCAAAAAGTAGCTATTTTGTCTCTTTCAAATATTCATGTTAATGTCTCTCTTCCTCTCTCTCCAAAAATCAATAAAAACATATCCTCAGGAGAGGATTAAAAAAAAGAAAGAAAAGAGCCCTAGCCAATTTGGCTTAGTGGATAGAGCATCGGCCCATGGACTGAAGGGTCATGGGTTCGATTCCCGTCAAGGGCACATACCTCAGTTGCAGGCTCTATCCCCAGCCTCAGTGGGGGCATGTGAGGAAGGCAACCAATCCATGTGTCTCTCACATTGATGTTTCTCTCTCTGTGTCTCTCCCCTTCCCTTCCACTCTAATAATCAATGGGAAAATATCCTCAGGTGAGGATTAACAAAAAAAATAATAATAATTAAGTGAATATATATATTATATATATATATATATAATATATATAATATATATATATATATATATATATATATATATATATATTTGTTGTTGTTTTTTAAAGTTAAGAAAAGTGCCTAACACTCAATGAAGCGTTTAAGGTTGAACTGAGCAAAGTCTGTATACAAGTCCAACTTGATTCCAAATCCTGTGTTCTTTCCACTACATACCACTTCCTCCCCTATCCTCTAATGAGCATCAACTATTTCTGATCAGGTAGCATACTGTTTTATGAATAAAATTGTCACCTTTATGCTGAACACTGAATTTAAAGTTGCTTTTCTCCTAACCAAACACACTGTTCATTCACAGAGGCCTCTACACAAGTTTTTAACTACCTTTATGGGACACCCACACTCCTACCAGATGCATATCTGAGCTGAGCTCAGACCGGAAAGGCAGCCCTGAACCCCCCATAAACTCACATTTCAGAGGGATCTCTCTCTCATGCACAACGGTGAAGGGCAGCTTCTCTTGATCGTCCAGCGGCACTGACTCTCGGGTAAACACGACACTGACAGGCACCATGAGCCGGAGCTGCGGGAAGGCGCATCAGGGCCATCACCTGAGTCGGAACCTGGCCGAGGAGCTGTCCCCTAACCCTCCCCGGTCAAGGTCTCACCTGCAGGGCATTCAGCCCACTGATCTCGGAGTAGGGCAACGAGGCCCGGTAGGTCTCCGTGGTCTTCCACCAGAGCGGCAGCCCCAGCACGATGGCCACGGCAGCAAAAAAGAGGGCGGCGCGCTTGCCTCGGACCACCTCTGGAGATAAGGAGGTACGGAGGTACGGACTGAGACGCCAGAGGTGGGCGCAGGTGCCAGCCCCACCCCTGACGCGGAGCCCGGCAACCCGGTGGCAGAGGTTCTCGGCCCTCGTTCATAGGGATCCCCGTGCGACACGCCCGGGCCCAAGGCTGAAGGGATCCTGTCTGAAACGGCCCCCGAACCCCGCCCGCTGGACCTGCGGCGCCCCACAATCCCCACCCCCTCATTCCTCCCTCCCAGTCCGTGAATCGCAGGCCTCAATCCGTGTGCCACCGCACCTAAGTCTGTAGCTGCGGCCCCGGCGGCCGCCATGCTTGATACCGAGGGCTCTAGCTGTGGGGCGGAGCAGCGCAAGCCTCCGCCAATCAGAAACCAGCGAGGGGGCGGGACCACGGCAGTGATTATGGCCAATCGCGAGCGACACTACAGTCGCAAAGGCGGGAGAAATCTGGCGAGCGGTGAGCGGGGTTCTCGAGGGGTTTAGAGTGCAAACCCTGCAGTCCTTAAATACTAAACTGGGTGACAACGGGCAGCTCTTTTAATCTGAAAAAAATTGAGATATTTACCAAAATGAGGTCATTCATGTAAAGAACTTCCGTTCACATGTCACCTATCGCCATTATTGTTTATTATCTCTATCATAGAGCTCCTCTTCCAGGCACCCTCTCAAGCCTCAAACCTGGAGGTGGCAAGCTAGTAGGTACGCAGTACCTTTTTAGCTATCTGGCTCATTCGGTACTTATTTAAAATTTTTGATTGATTGATTTTTAGAGAGAGCAGGGAGAGCGGAGAGAAACATCAATTTGTTGTTCCACTTATGCATTTATTGGTTGATTTAAAAAATAAAAGATCTTTGATTTTTAGAAAGAGAAAGGAAGAGGGAGGAGATAGAAACATGGATGTGAGAGCGAAACATCCACCGGCTCTCTCCTGCAGCCCCCTTCTGGGGAATCAAGGCGGCATTCCAAGCATGTGCCTTGACGGATAGGACAACGCTCAACCAAGTGAGCCACACCGGCCAGGGCTGGTTGACTCATATATGTGTCCTGACCGCCACAACCATTAGGAGGATGCTTTAACCAACTGAGCTACCCCTCCAGGGCACTCATTCAGTTTGTTTGTTTGTGTTTGTTTTATTTTTTAATATTTTTTATTTCCGAGAGGAAGGGAGAGGGAGAGAGGGATAGAAACATCAATGATGAGAAAGAATCATTGATTGGCTGCCTCCTGCACGCCCCCTACTGGGGATCGAGCCCGCAGCCCAGGCATGTGCCCTTGGCTAGAATCCAATCAAACCTGGAACCCTTCAATCTGCAGGCTGACCCTATCTACTGAGCCAAACCAGCTAGGTCTCATTCAGTATTTTATTTCATTCAGTATTTTTAAATTTACTTTAATTCACTTATAAAAGTTTGACTTCACTTACAATTCACCAGCACAAAATATGTATTCTGATCACTTGGGTTCAAATCCTGGCCTTCACCTCTTCTTCACCTGAGTGATCTTGAGAAATTAACACCTCTGTGCCTGTTTTCTTTTTTTTTTCTGTACCTGTTTTCTTGTTAAAATTGGGATATATATATATAATAGGGATAGCTCTGGCATGTGTGTCTCAGTGGTTAGAGCGTCTGTCTGAGCACTGAAGGGTTGTGGCTTCAGTTCTGGTCAAGGGCACCTACCTGGGTTGCAGGTTCCATCCCCACCCCAGAGCAAGGCGGGGGGGGGGGGGGGTGAGGGGGAGAGCTTGTGTGTATGGAAGGCAACCAATCAATGTTGCCACAAACTCTCCCACATCCACATTTCTCTCTCTCTGCCCTTCCCTTCCTCCCTTCCACTCTCTCTTAAAAAAAAAAAATCAATGGAAAAAATATCCTCAGGTGAGGATCAACCAAAATTAAATAAAATAGAGATTGTAATAGTATCTACTTTATATAGAGTTGTATGTTGTAGTAAATGAGTTAATAAACATAAAATGATTAAAATAGGGCCTGGCAGGAACACATAGAAAGTACTATATAAATATTAGTTGTTTGTTTTTGTTTTTTGTTAATCCTCACCTGAGGATATTTTTTTCCAATGATATTTTTTGAGAGTGGAAGGGAAGGAGGGAAAGGGAGAGAAACATGTGAGAGACACATTAGTTGCCTCCCTCACACACCCCTCCCTTGGAGGCAGAGATCGAACCTGCAACCCAGGTAGGTGTCCTTGACTGGGAACTGAACCCACAGCCCTTTATTGCTCAGACTGATGCTCTAACCACTGACACACACACAGGCCAGGGTAATAATAGTAGCTATTTTTGTTAATAAAAGGTCAGGTTACACTGGGCCTACATTCCTATACTGCAAGGGTATATGTAGCATTGGTTGTGCACTTTATCCATAGTATGGCCTCCCCAGTTCACACAGAACATATCCAGCAGCTTCTTTCATTTTTATCTGCTCAGATAGACCTAGGTGTTGGACCTACCCCCACATCCCAGCCAAGTGGTCAAAGTGCATCATGAGAACTCACAGGTCTGCCCTTGCCCAGACCCTCAAATTGGTCCCCTCTGTGCCCCCATCTATCCCAAAGGGGAGTGGACAATAGCCGTTGGCAACCTCCTAGATACCATTCTGTCTGGCATTCCCAAACCTTGGGGTTTTCCCTTGTTGGGCAGGAGCCCAGGTGCTCCTCCTCCAGTGGCTCCCCCTAGCAAAATGTGTCAAGCCCTGGCAGGGCTCAACACAGCTGAGAAGTGAGAGACTCCCATCGCTTCCTGTTCCAGTTTGGGGCCTTGCACAAAAGCTGCCTTGAGGAATTGCTCAGGTCCTGCTATAGCTGTAGCCTAGTGCTTCTGATATGGAAGTTCCTGAAAGACTTGCAGCCCTCCATACTGCCGAGCTCTAGCCTTGGAGAGCACCAGGCAAGAGCCTGAGATGGGAATGGTGGCTGGGTGTGCCTCTCCCCCATAAACTTAAAATCCAGTGAATCAAAACCCATCCTCTCCACCTCCACAGTCAGAGGGCCCACAGACCGAGTCAGCAGAGATCAGAAACTGAGAGGTGGGGATGTGATGTGTAAAACAGACAGACAAAGTAGCATGTTATGCTATCATTTATTTGCTATGTGGGATGTACCCAAAGCATAAGTCAGGTCTGGTGTCCTACCCTCTGATCCCAGGAGAAGGGGCAGGCAAGGAGAGCCCAAGGAGAAGCTACTCCATCAAGGGGAGGAGTAGCTGGCAAAGGTAAGGGGAGACCTGGGCATCCTGCTTTGACTTCCAGCAAGCTCTCCTACCCTCAGCCATGAGGGGCTCCCTATCTTCCCATCTAATGGTCCCAGGTGCAGCAATGGGAGAGGGAAGGGGAGGAGAAAAAAAGGAAGATGACTCAGTGCTGGATGGAGGCATCTTTGTTCTGCAAAGCTATTTGGCCCTGGCTATAACTACAGGCAAAATTGGGTGGCCGGGCCGAGCGCTGTGGAAGGGAGTACTCAGTAGGCATGGTTTGCAATGTAGAGGGACTGGGCTGCCGCTCCTCCATCGTCTCCAGTGCCTTCATACTTGCCCTGGGCTGCAAGCCCATTCACCTGCAAAAGTGAGAGGAGGTAAGGAGTAAGCTGACTGAGCCAGCCCACAGGTGCCAAAGGCTGTAGTCTCTGGGTGCTACCCCCTGCCTGGCTACACACCACTACCCCCAAACCAACCACCACCCCTAGCTCCCCACCTCAGCCCGCTTGATGAACTCCTCAGTGGCAGCCCCGGCATTGTCCCGTTGCCCTCGCCAGGCATTGAGTGCAGAGGCCTGCAGGGCACGCCCATAGGAGAAGGTGAGGGCCCAGGGCCGCGGAAGCGGGCAGCGGTTGATAGCATTGAGGTTGAGCGAGGCCTCCTCTTCACTCTGACCCCCAGACAGGAAGGTCACTCCTAGAGAGAAAAAGAGAAGACAAACTGATTAGTCACTCCCTGTTTTTCCAGGGTAAGGGACCCCTGAAGGCCACAAGAAGAACCTGAGGATCGGTCTAAGGATAGGAGTCAGTTAGGAAGCAGGGTGGTACCTGGGACAGCTGGAGGCACAGTGCGGCGCAGGGCAGTGACAGTTGCCATGGCAACCTCCTCTGGGCTATACTTGATAGGACAGGCATGGCCAGGGGTCACCATGTTGGGCTTCAGCAGGGTCCCTTCCAGGTACACATGATGGTCACTCAGAGCCTTATACACAGCAGCCAGGACCTAAGGATCAGAGGAGGTTTACTAAGGTCTGATCCCTGCCACTTAATTGCTCTATGCTCTCTGTCTAGAGGTGGGTGGGCATGACTGTGAGGGTCAGTACAGGCTCAGACTCACAGGTCTGTTCTAGGATTAAAAATATAAAAGTGCTTGGGGAAAGTGCCTGCATCTGAACCAGGAACTGAGAAAAAGCTCCCTGTCCGGCTGTCCCTGTGGTATGTGTCTGTGCCCAGGTGTGGACTCACCTTCTCAGTGACATACTGGCAACGTTTGAGGTCATGGTCTCCATCAGGCAGGATTTCAGGTTCCACAATAGGCACAATGCCATTCTGCAGGTAAGAGAAGAGTAACTTGGCAGGGATGGGATGGGAGAAAGTTGTCTCTCCACCAGGCATAGGGCACCCATCTGAACCCCTCACACATGCATACACACACCTGCTGGCAGATGCTGGCATAGCGGGCCAGCACATTGGCATTCTCCAGAATGGCAAGTGCTGAGGGCGTGCGTTCACTGATTTTCAGCACACAGCGCCACTTGGCAAAGTCGGCGCCATCCTTCTTATATTGGGCACAGCGTTCTGAGAGCCCATCCAGCCCTGTGGGCATAGTGCTGGTCTCATCACTCTGCCCCTTTTTGCCAACATCAATCACCCACCAACCCTGTGGTCCTAAAGCCCACCCATCCTGTACCTTGAGTGGTAGTTTCTCCATCAGTCCCGGCTAGAGGCACTACACCTTTGTCAACCTGAAGGGAAAACAAAGGCAGAAGGCTGAACCCAGGCAGGATTCCCCTTGATACCCTTCACATACACACACACACACACACACACACACACACACACACACATCTATTTCCATGCTCAATCCCCCAGGGCTAGTGGCTGAACCTTGATGCCAACGACGATGCCCTTATCCTGGATGGTACGGACGAAGGGGACGCCATTATCATCTTTCTGGTAAAGTGTCTCATGAAAGAAGATGACACCTCCAATGCACTTCTTCACTCGGTCATCGGCGCTGAACAGGACCTGGCGGTACAAACGGCGGTTCTCCTCTGTGTTCTCCACCCCGATCTGGCTCAGCCGCTTAGCCATGCTGCCTGGGGCCAAACAGAGAGGGGTGACAAGGTCATTCCCTGGCCACCTCTACCCTAACCAACCACAGGCCCCCACCTACCTACAGACTCATCTGCAGCCAGGATGCCTTTGCCTGGGGCCACAATCCGGAGGGCAATGTCAGACAATTCCTTTTTCTGCTCAGCAGAAAGGGCTGGATATGAATGGGGCATGGTGACAGCTCTGTGGAAAGGAGACAAGATATAAAAGCTGGACCCCACCCACTATCTCCTCTGCTTCCTTTCCTGGCCATATGGGCCAAATGGCCCTCCCCACCGCTCCCCAGTAAGCACGGGGCTGGGAACAGAGTAGCAGTCCTTGGCATGGGTCCTGGGCATCAAAGTGGCACCAATTTATCTGACAGCTAACAGGCTTAGGGACCCAGTTCCCACATCTCCTTTTGTCTCTGATGGGCACCCTTCCCAGCCCAAGAGAAAGATGCAGGGTGGGGGTGGGGAGTTAAATAGCCCTCAAGCTACAGGTCTTCTTATGAAACTACTGCCCAAATGAAAATGCCAGTCCTTCTTTTGTTGAATTTGGCCCCTTCTTCAGGTAGGTATAAGCCCTGACGTTTCCAACTTCCCTTTTCTCATCCTCAGCAGGGCCCTAGGGAAAGTGCACTTACTTCCAAGCCGTCACAATGAGGCAAAAGGACACATCACCCTTCTTTCCCGGGCTTGTGGAGGAAAAGGTTGGGAGGAGGGGGGCAGGTAGGGAGTGGGAATGGCAGGCTTCTCTAACCAGTTTTCCATACCCCAAACCTGATGTCTCTGCAGTTAGGAGATGGGAGCAGAGGGTTGAGATGGAAAGGAATGAGTAATGAGGCTGAGAAAGGGAGGGAGAGATGCAGGAGGAGAAGGCAGGAGATTTGTTGGGTGGTGATAGTGAGGCAGGCTAACTAGTTAGGAGGAAGGACCTAGATCCGAGGAACAGAGAAAGCAAAAGAACTGTAGAGGGAACTTAGCCGAGGAGAGGGAGCAGATGAGATTAAAATGGTCTTGGTGGAAGAGGCTGACCCCAAGAAAAAACCCCAGTAGGCAGAAGAAGATTTGGGACTGGAAAAGCTGAGGTTCCAGCATGAGCGCTGAGAGGAAGGGGTGTTGTGGGAGGTCTGAATTACAGGGTTTAGAGTGGACAGAAAAGGAGAGAGATGGAAGGAGAGAGTTGAGATGGCACATCCAAGGGCACAGGGAGCAAGGCAAAGATGGAAGGGGAAGAGTCAGGAAGAGGAAGCTGAGACGCTGAGCAGTTCCCACCTCACCCGGGCCTCACCTGTGAGCAGCGAGTTAAGTGGCGGCAGCACAGAACAGCCTGGGTTCAGGTCTGAAACAGCTGTGGCTTCAGCCCTGGCTCCTGTAAATGAGGCTGAGGATGCCGCAGAGCTACGTGACTCCCCGGGAGGCGGGGCCATCACCTCCCCACCCGGGCCACGCCCCTCACTAGGACTGGTGTCCTGGCAAGGCCACGCCCACCGAGGCGGGGCAACGAGGTGGAGTGACTACCCTGCCAAGAACTGGAGGCTGTTGTGGACTGTCCCCCTCCCACCTCGTGGAGCCCTGCCACCAGGGCCCCAGAGGCAGGAAATGGCCTTGCCCTCATTTCTGTCACAATTGCCTTTACCATGTGCTGGGCACTGTACTGGATGTTGGGGACTAAGCCTGGTCTAATGAAGGAGAGTCACTTAAACAGTCACAACAGGTAGCAGGGCAGAGGCACCAACAAAGTGTGGGAGTCCAGGGCAGAGTTTCTCTGTCCTCACCCCCTTATTCACCAGGGCCTACTGGAGAATGAAGCCTTGTCTATCCCCACCCCCTAAAAGCTGTGAGCCAGGGAACAAGCAGTCCAGTCAGTGCCCAGCATATTTAGGGAAGCCAGAGAAGGGAGGAGGGGCAGCCGATTTTGGCCCGGGATGCAGCAGAAGGGGTGAGTGGAGGATGCCCAGGCAGGAGTACCAAGCTGCTTCTCCCCTGACTTTATCCACCCACTCTCACCCAAGAAACAAGATTCAGTGAGCTTGCAGGAATACATTAAATACACTTTATTTAAATAGCATTAAACCTAACTGGCTCTATGCCAATTGGTCCTGGTGTTGGGGTAGGGGAATACTGCAGGTAAAGAGAAGTAAAACAGACTCCAGCTTTTAGTTTCTTAGCTCAGAAATTCCAGCAATTCCTGTAGCTCCTTGCAACCCCTCACAACCTCTGGGATGGACAGCAGAGTCTGTGAAGAGACAGAAAAGGCAGTTCAGAGTCATAGCCCCAGGAAGCACCCACTGAGTTAGAGGGGAGAAAACAAAAGCCACAGAGAAGCCTGCAACATTGCATTAGTTCAACTCCCTCCCTCTACCTCATAAATACGCTGAACAATGTCATCTAGTTTCTTTAACTCCTTGTCAGAGCGCCGAAGATTCTCCTCCAGAATGTTTCTCTGGAAAGCAAATAAGTTGCATAAGTCCTATGCTTAAAAGAACAGCATAGCTAGTGGGGCAAGGAAAATATGGCAGGGCTCTTGCTAGGTGTAGTGAGAAATAGACCCCCAATGGCATGGGAATTCTTACATGGCTCTGGAACTTGACCATGAGTTTTTCCTTCTCATTTTTCATCTCCAGGAACATCACCCTCAGTTTGTCCACCTATAGAAATGGCCACATCAGTAGGGGCACAGCCTAGGGTTTCCACCAGCTGCCCAGCTCCTCTGTTAACTCTAAGTCACCTCCTGGGAGAGCCACACTTTCTCCTGGATCCAGTTAGTGGCCATGGGCTGACAGTTGGGGTCCAGCTGGCCTGCCAGGGTCTCTTGGAGCACCTTAGTCTCTGTCTCCGCACGCCGAAGTGAGCGGGTAAGCTGGGTCACCTCCTCTCTAAGGCTCTGGGGATGAGAATGGAGAGGTATACAGTAGCCCTCAAAGGTCCTCTCCATCATTCCTATCCCATGCTGTGAAGAAGGTAGACCAGGGGATCCAATTCCCACATTTGGGATCCTGGCTACCAGTGGCACAGAAGGCAGAGGGCCGGGCATCATGATGAACGTACTATGAGCTCGCCACTCTTGTCTATCTGCTCTAAAATCTTCTCGTTCTGCTGCTGTATCACTTCCTGGAGCTCCTTTTCATTCTGTGAAGGGAAGGGAGGTAAGAAGGCGCTGAGAGAGCTGGCTTCTTTGTAGCCCTTGCCAGGAGATGGGATTTAGTGCCTGAGCCATGCTCAGCCCAGGTTGCTACCAATTGATAACACTTTTCTTCCTCTAGGGCTGAGTCAGCCAAGGCACATCTCAGTGTTGAGAGAGCTCTGCTAGAGTTCCTGACTTCTAGGTCGGCCTAGGAGATGGGTCAGCCCATAGCTAATTCCCAAACATGTGAAATGTCTGACCCCAGGAAGGGCAAAACTAGGGCAGTAGTTGGAAAATCCCCACCACCCAGATTCCCAGAGAGACAGTGGTTCCCAGTGGACCAGTACAGCTGCCCCAGTTCTTCATCGCCCCACTTCTAAGCCCCTCCTTCACCTTGTAGCGCAAGCACAAGGCCTGGTTCAGCTTCTCTATATCCGCTTCCTTTGCCTTCTGGGCTTCCTGATGCTGTTCTTCTTGGGCCTGTAGCCTAGCCTGTAGATCACAACTAGGGGAGAGAAGAATTCAGTATTATTCCTGTCCTCTTGAGGGCTAGCTGGGTTTTGATGTAAGGGGCTGACCTCTCTCACCAAGACTGCACTCCACTCACATCTTTCGCTGCAGAGTCCTGACAGCTTCTTCTTTAGACTCTTGCAGCAGGGAACACAGGCTCTGAAGCTCTAGAATCATAGTATTCATTTCTTCCAGGCTCTTCTCCATGCCTGGGATCTCTGGAAGAGAAAGTCCTAGATAGAGGTAGAGCCCTTTAGCGCTGAAAGGAAGGAATGTGTAGCCATTATTTCCGCAACTCTCATCCATGTTCCCCACCCATAGGATTTGGTGTCCAGAACATCACAGGTCCCAAAAGACAGAAATAAAATGAGCCCAAGTAGAATTGAGGTTTTTAGAGCAAAGCACTTTTCACTGCTTTAGTCTTTATCATCACTACTTGATCTAGAAATGAGGCAGGATCCCTGGAGCCCGTCCTAACCTGTAGGCTGAGGGGAAACCATTGATGCAACTCGGGTGAAAGCACTCTTGTCACTTCCAAGCAAGGCCACAGGAGCTGATTCTGGCTCTAAAACAAAAAACAACCATGGTATAGGGCCCCTCTGGTGATCCAGTCAAGA
Source organism: Cnephaeus nilssonii (assembly GCF_951640355.1). Classification (NCBI taxonomy): domain Eukaryota; kingdom Metazoa; phylum Chordata; class Mammalia; order Chiroptera; family Vespertilionidae; genus Cnephaeus; species Cnephaeus nilssonii. Next base: position 32,297,934 of record NC_137090.1, read on the forward strand.
ATCTGCCACAGTAGAAGCCAGGGAGAGGTCTGTTGGTGGGCATCTTTAACAGCTGAAGATATCAGCAGGGTCATAATTTTCCCACCCCTAAATTCCAGGGCCTTTAACCTTTGTTTGCCATTGCTGTCAAGATGCTTCCCAAGAAGGTGCTGTCGGTGGACGGAGGGTGTTCCTGGGCAGAAGCACAGGCTGTGCTTTTCAGGAGGGTCTCTGGCTCAGCCTAAGGGCAAATTACAACAAAACATCAGCTGCTTTTCAGGGTAGTGATTTCCCTGGACCACAGCCTCACACATTCACTTACATACTGTCTATGGTTAGCCAGTTTAGCCCTGAAATAAGGAAGGAACAGAGAGACCATGTGACCTTCTCTGAACACCTCTCTCAAATCCCACATAGAACTGCATTCAAAGAGGGAAACAAAAGGCTCTTGGACAATTCCATCCTCGGAGACTTAAGCTTCTAGAAGGGTTTCTGGGAAAGATCAGCAATTACAGGGGGGTTGAACTACAAAGGCAAAGTTAAGTAGTTAAGGCAGAGACCACATGGCTGGCAAAGCTTAAAATATTTATTACATTTCACTTTATAGGAAAAGTTTGCCATCTCCAGTTCTGGAGAGTGTCACCATCTTTCCAACCATCTAGACATCATCATCCACTCTTCCACCTTACTCCTACATCAAATTGGTCACAAGGTTCTATTACTTCTACTTCCTAAATAAGTATTGGATTCATCCAAACCACCCCTCCTCTCTACCCTGTCTATATCTGCCATTAGTTCAATCCTTCAAATCTGGCATCCTGCCTACTTTTGCAGCCTTGTCTCCTTGTCATTCTCACCCCAAAAACTCCTATACTCCAATTATAAAAAGCTACTTCCAAGTCCCCAAACTGGCCACATTCCATGCGAGTAGTGCCTTGCCTTGTTTACCTGCAGTCCCAGCACCTCACCCAAATCTTGTTACAAGGTAGACACCACAAAAAAGTATGCATAGTGCCTCTATGACTTTCATATACTGTTCCCTCTGCCTGGTGGGCCTTCCTATATACACACCCTTGACAAACTTCTAAGCCTTAACTGCCCAAGGGTCACCTGCTTTGAGAAGACATCCTAACTCTCAGAGTTAGAACTAATGCTCCTTTCTCTGTGCTCCCACAGTGATCATCCATGCAGACCTCTATCATGATCACTGCCTGTCTTCCCTGCAAGACTATGGATTCTTTTGCATTTCCTGCATTCAGTACACAGTAGGGAAGAGGGTCAGATCATAAGCACCTTCAGAGTTCAAGATTTTGGTTGTACCTTTAGCTGCTGAATAAGCTAATTAGCTCTTATTCTGAAAGATGTTAACTATTTATAGTTTAGAGTACACTGCAGGGAAGCCAAAGAAGCAAGACTAAATTTCTGCTTTCTTTAAACACAATCTAGTTGAAGAGACCAGACATCCAAGGAAAATTAATACAAGTGCAAGAGATCACTGAGTCTATGTGAAGTGGGAACATTTCAAAGAAGAAGGTGAACTAGAGCAGCGGTCACCAACCTTTCGGACCTCACGGACCACCAGTGGTCTGCGGACCACCGGTTGGTGACCGCTGAACTAGAGAGTATTTTAATCGGAATGTAAAAGGTATTTCCAGTTTGAAGACAGAGAAGATGAATATGATAACAGCCTAAGTCTAGGTGTGAATGGAGATGGGACATGTGTGTAGTGTACAGGATGTCTAGGCTAATTCGAATAAAAGGTTCATAACAGGGAGGTAGGAGACACATAAATAAAAGTTTGAGTGACAGGTCTAAGAGGTCCTATAGCCAAATGAAAGTCACTGAAAGCCACAGAGATGGAACAAGAGTAGTGTTTTAGGAAAATCATTCTATACAATAAAGATACAACTGGAAAATCTCAGTAAGCTAGGAATAGAGGGGAACTTCCTCAACTTGATAAAGAATATCTACATGCCCTAGCCCATTTGGCTCAGTGGATAGAGTGTTAGCCTGCAGACTGAAGGGTCCCAGATTCTGGTCAAGGACACATGCCTGATTTGTGGGCTCAATCCCCAGTAGGGGGCATGCAGGAGGCAGGCAACCAATGATTCTCTCTCATCATTGATGTTTCTATCTCTCTCTCCCTCTCCCTTCTTCTCTGAAATAAATATATACACTGAGTGGCCAGATTATTATGATCTCTGAAGACATAATAATCTGGCCACTCAGTGTACTTCTCTTGAGTACCTCATTTGTTTGATATCAAAGATACTATAAATTGTGCACCTGATCAGTTTTCCCCTTTGCACTGGCTGATAGAAAGCTCAGGGCAAGTAGGTGGTTGATCTCCAGCAAAAGTCTAGAATACTTTTGGTACCTATTTGAGACACAAATACACTGAGTGGCCAGATTATTATGCGTACAGAGATCATAATAATCTGGCCACTCAAGTGTGTGTGTGTGTGTGTATATGTATGTATATATATTAGAGGCCCGGTGCATGAATTCATGCATGGTGGGGTCCGGCCAGCCTGGCCAGGGGAAGGGGACATGGGCGGTTGGCCGGCCTGCCTGCTGATCAAACTCCTGGTTGAGGGGACAATTTGCATATTAGCCTTTTATTATATAGGATATACACTGAGTGGCCAGATTATTATGCGTTCAGAGATCATAATAATCTGGCCACTCAGTGTACACACACACACACACACACACACACATATATATATATATATGAATATCTAAAGCTCAGCCGGTGAAGCTCAGTGGTTGAGCATTGACCCATGAACCAAGAAGTCACCAGCTCAATTCCTGGTCAGGGCACATGCTCGGGTTGCAGGTTTGATCCCCAGTAGGGGGCGTGCAGGAGGCAGCCAATCTATGTTTCTCTCACATCAATGTTTCTATCTCTCTATCTCTCTCCCTTCCTCTCTCTCTCAAAACAATAAAAACATTTAAAAAAAACAACTATCTACACAAAACCTACAGCTAGCATCATACTTAACCTTTTGCACTCGGATGTCGAGTGTGACTGGACACAGTTAGCATTAGAATAAAGGAATTGAGAAAAAAGCAAGCAAGTGCAAAGGGTTAATGGTAAGAAACTCGAAGCTTTCCCTTTAAGATCAGGTACAAAGCAAGGATGTCCCCTCTCCCTCCTTTTCAACATCGTAGAGAAAGTTCTAACTAATGCAATAAGACAAGAAAAGGAAACAAGAGCTATGCAGACTGGGAAAGAAGAAATGAAACCATCTTTATTCAAAGATATGATTGGAAGGGAAGAGAAGGAACCCCCAGATGCTACCTTGTCCTTTAGTTTTGTGTGTAGGAAGCAAGTCAGGCTCTGTAGTTGCTCAGTCAGCACCCTTAGCTCTTGGGAATACTGGCGTGTCTTCTCCAGGTCTTTCTCCTGGATCTCTGCTACGGTGCTAGCCAGTTTAGCCCTGAAATAAGGAAGGAACAGAGAGACCATGTGACCTTCTCTGAACACCTCTCCCAAATCCCACATAGAACTGCATTCAAAGAGGGAAACAAAAGGCTCTTGGACAATTCCATCCTCGGAGACTTAAGCTTCTAGAAGGGTTTCTGGGAAAGATCAGCAATTACAGGAAAAGCACAAAAAGGTAGAGATCTTACTTCAGGTTCTCCACAGTGTCCTTGAGGTCCTCACACTGCAGGCTGCGCTCCCGGAGCACTTCCAGTGTGCTTTTCAACTGACACTCAACCTGGCCCAGCTCCAAATGAGCTACCTGGTTCTCCTGGTCTGCAAACTGGCGAGATGGGAGAAGGAAGAAAGGAAAGAAGAAAGAGAAGGGAGAAAATGAATCTAAGTGGGACTTATTAGAGCCCTTGGGACAAAGGCATTTTCTAGTCTCCAGTCTCAAACCTCACCTCAATACCATCAGGTAAGAGTCATACTCCTGCCAGCTCCCCTGCCCCAAGCCATATTCCTTACCTCCAGAGTCTCCTTCAGGTCCTGCACCTCCTTAGCCAGGACAGCATGTTGTTGCTGCAGCTCTGCTTGTATGTGTTTTAGTGTCATCTCTTCCTTTTGCCATCTGCCAGAGACCTTATGTTAGATCCCACTGGCCCTATATCCTGGGCACCTACTGCCACAATAACCTGATAGGAACTCACTGAGTAGCCTGCTTCTCATTGCTCTGTGTAAGCTGGCAGAGCAACTCATCCTTCATGGCCAGGTCCTGGGTACAGTGGGCATGCTGACTCTGTAGCTCTTGTAGCTGACTCTGCATGCTGGCCAGAATCTGTAGCTGATCTCGGAGATCTAAACCAAAAGTATCCTAATCACACCATGTGGTCACCAGGCCAGAACCTCCCCACACTTGTGCTCCAAACAAGTGCTCTAGAGCACTTTCTTGTTCTACTGCCACACCCCAAGCCTTAGCAGGGCACAACTGCTTGCATGCATGCACACATACCTGTTGCTAGGCGACTATTTTCCAACTCCAGTTGCTCTATTTGGCCTTTGCAGTCCTCTAACTGGGCAGAGACTTGTTCCAGCTCCCTGGAAACCTAGGAAGAAAAGATCGTTTTCCTCCCACAGTTCTTCCAGAATTGAGTCCCAGGACTTGGTCCAGCTTCTCTTTCTGGACAGAACAGCAAACCATCTTGCTCCTGGGCAGCAACCCTGCAGCAAATAAGGCTGATCCTCAGGAAAAAATAGAAACAGGAGAAAAGTTGTTGAAGAAGATGCTGAAGGACAAAGGAAATTACTAGACCCAAGGCCATCTTACAGGGAAGGAACCAAACCCACAGGGTAGAAAGCCCAGTGCAGGGTAAGAGGCTACTCATTAGAAAGGCCTTCTGTGGAGAAGGAGGAAACCAGGCCTAAGCAGTCCCCACTCCTGGTTTGTACCTGCTGCTTTTCCTCAACTGCAGCATCACGTTCCTGTAGGTTCTGCCGGCTCTTGGCTGTGAGTTTCTCTGTGAGTTCTCGAGACCGGCTCAGCAAAGCTGTCCATGTTATATACTACCAGGGGAAGCAAGCAGGTCAGTCAAGCACTCTTGAGGCAAGGTTCCTAACAGGGTTGGCTGTGAATAAAGGAGCGGTATGATGGTCCCAAATACTCACATCCTGTTGCATGGACATCCAGTCCTGTTGCAAGACTGAGGTAAGACTTGCTGTCTCCTGAGCCATCTCTTCTTGCTCAGTATGAAGACCTACCTATACAAGAAGAAGTGCCTATGGAGGGGCTCCCTTCCTCTGGATACAACAAAGTGGGGGTAAATGACCATGCTCCCATGAATCAGCCTGGATCTCAATAAAGAAAGTGCACTCAAATTACCAGTTGGGTCTGGGTCTCCTTCAAGAGTCCTCTGAATTCCCCCATGGATGCCAGGTTCTGTTGCAACTGGCTGATGCGTTGACTGGCATGTGCACAGAAAGCCTCTAGCACCGACTCTGCCTGTTTAGGGAAGGGGTTGTGAGGATACGGTGGGCAGAGGAGGGAAACAGCACCAAAAGCCATGCTATCTGCCACATCAGTAGTTTAATTCATTATTCTCCAGGGCAGGCAATTCCCAGGCCCCTCATATCTGTCTCAAGTAAATTTGTGTTCCTGCAGGAACCCTGAGGAAAAAACCTTCCACAGCCAAGAACAAAGGCCTGACATCTTACCGCATCCTTGCCTCTGAGGGCCATTTCCTCTCCGTGCTTTGCCTCCTCCCTTTCTGTTTTGAGACTCTGGAGCCTTGCCCTCAATTTCTTCAACACATCAAAACAGCAGGAGACCAAGGTTTCTGTACGCCGAGACTACAAGATAAGAATCAGATGCTGTCTGGTTCCTTCTTTTGGCTTTCTGCCCCACCAGAGGCCTGGGCCTTCATCGTCATACTGCTTACCTCCTGACTCACAGTAGTTTTATCTTCTTCTAAGTGCAACAGAGACAGGTAAAGCAAGGATATCAGCTCTTTAGAGACCAGAACCCATGACTGCTGTAGAGGAAAAGATGGTTAGGCTAGATCAAATAAAGTCACTAAGCAGGAAAACCACTAACCCCAATTTCAAGCTCCAATAAGGAGGAGATGTTTTGTTTTGTTTTTAATATATATTTTGATTGCTTTCAAAGAGGAAGAGGGAGAGATAGATCGAAACATCAATGATGAGAGTGAATCATTGATCAGCTGCCTCCTGCATGCACCCACCGGGGATCGAGCCTGCAACCCAGGCATGTGCCCCTGACAGGATTCAAATCCGGGACCCTTCAGTCCGCAGGTTGATGCCCTACCCACTGAGCCAAACCAGCTAGGGCAAGAAGATGTTCTTAACAAAGGTTTGGAGACCTTCCTCCCTTCATACCATGGCTGATTACCACCATTGGCTCCATTCTTGATTTTCACAGGTGACCCAGTGGTGGGATAAGGTCAATCAACACTTACCATGATATTCCTGGTCTGCTGCAAAGTCTGTCCAATCTCTCGGTTTCCTTGAAGAAGCTCCAGTTTCTTATTTATCTAGGCAGAGAAACAGAGTTGTTCCTTTTTCATAGACAGCATGCACCACCAGTACCTCATTTCCCCTCCTACCCACTGAGATGCAGGAGCCTTTTCTATTAAAAATAGGAGCAAGGTCACAGTTTGATAAAGTCAAGTCAGAAAAATATCCAGATGTAGGTAAAAATTTCCTTTTTATAGTAATTTTTATTTCTAATTATAAAGATAGTGTCTTGTAAAATTTTGGAAATACAGAAGTGACTAAAATGGAAAAAGAAATCATTACATAATTTCACCACCTAGAGCAGTGATTTTTAACCAATAGTATAGCACCTATTTCAAGAGATTTAGATATATCTCCACACCAGAGATTTTGCTATAGGTATTTGCTATAACTGATGAGTATATTACTTCCCTTAGATGCCAGGGGGAGAAAAAAAGTTGTAGACTACTGATTTAGAAAGAAATGACAATATTCAGTAAATTCTAAGATGATTATCTCTTTACATTTTAACACCACTAAAATTGGGATGCATCTTAATATTAATAGTGTCAGATTTTATAAAAGACAAATGCTTCAGAAAAAACACAATTGAGATTACATATATATGTAAATAAATTTGGGGTCCTGCTTTATTTCATTTTATTACATTAATGTGATTTAGCCCTAAATTTATACTTACTCTCCTCATTGAAATAGCCAGAAACTGGGATATTTGCTTTAAGGGGACCTATCAAAGTGAAGTACCACCCATTTTTAATTTCTGCTGATATTTTACCTCATCTCAAAGCCTCTCAGAGGTTATCTGAACTCTGATTTCCTTTCTTTAAAAACCTTGAACTTACGTTAAACTTCATTTCCCATGTTATTAAAAACTCTTCATAAACATACTTTTAAATGACTAAAGAATATCCCATCTTATGGATATATACCATTATTTTTTATATTTTTTTCATTTTTTAAGTTACCATATTTATGCAGAATATTTTCCTTAGGATATATCCCTAAGAAGTGAAGTTACCAGTCAAAAAGTTTGAACTGCTTTGAGGGTCTTACTTGAATGTCTTTCAAAAAAAGCTGAGCCAACTTATATCCTACTGACAGCAGGGCAATGCTTACCAGCATTATCTATTTTATTCTTTGCTATTTTGTCAGAAGAAAATTGTTTCATTGTTTCATTTCTCTGATCATCAGTAATGATAACCTTCTCAAATATTTATTAACACGTTAAGCACCCAGCCTGTTTTATCTTCCGGACGGAAAGTACAGTGTCAGTCACCGGTGACTGACTGGGCGCTTAACGTGTTAGTCACTTTTATTTCCTTATTCTCTAAGTGTTCATTATCTTGGGACAGACAAAAATCTTAGTGTGCTATGTAGAGTAGACGCACATGATCTCAAAGGCAGCAGAGCTATGGAAAGACTTAAAAGTTCTGAGAGAAAAGTGAGGAGCATTCATTACTGCTGAAAGGCAGCCATCATCTGGGAAAAAAAGACTGCTGGAAGAGCAGTGCTGAGTCACGATGCTATAGCAGTCTGGACTTAAGGGGGCAGGTCTCTTGGAGTTCATCGCTCCTTTCCCCAGCAAAGCATCATCATTCTCTCCTGTGTCGTGCAGTAGGGCACGGAGTATCCCACGAGCCCCGGGCAAGGCGCACACACTGTTCAGAGCTGAGCAGTCAGGCAGGTGATAAGATTAGTGTGAAGGAGGAAGCCAAGCGGCAAGGACATGGCACTGTGATGGGGAATGGCTGAAGGTGCTGTCATTTCCCCCTCTGGTTCCGCTTCAGTGGCCTCCAAAGGGCTTTGGAAAGCTTCAGGGGAAGAGGTACAAGGCTGACACAGGGATAGGGAACCAGGTCAAAGACAAGAGGAAAGGATACAAAAATAAGGAAAAGCAGGAGAAAAACTGAGCAGCTAAAGAAATGATAAGCCTATGGTTTCCAGGATTTGGGCAAAAGGTGAAGTCCTTGAGGATATTTTCAACCCAGAGGAGATCTTTGGGCATTTGGAGAACATCTCTTTTTTTATTATTTTATTTTAGAGGACTTTTATTAAAGCTGGGGACAGTGAAACAAGAAAGGGCTGGGGAAATGAGCCTAGGCTGGTCTGCTTTGGCTCACTAAGAAGTCAGAGAAAAGGGGGTCTTGGGGACAAGTTCAGGGGGTTTGCCCAGGACAAGATGCCACTCCCACTGCCCATTGCTGCAATGGTTACAAGTCTCCTGGGGTCCCTTAGAGTTTAGGAGATGCAATCCTGTGGGGGAGGGGGAGGGGAAAGAGGAAGGGGAAGGGGAGGGGGAAGGGAAAGGGGAAGGGTTAGGGGAAGGCACAGGCATGCTCCTGGGAGGGAGAGCACACCTGGAGAACATCTCTTTTTAGCAGCAGCTACCTGTTAACCTCACCAGCCATAATACTGAGACTCTCAATTCCTTCCCCGGACACCATTCCCTTCCTTCCTCAGCCTGTGTTGTCACAGCTAGAGTCCTCTACAACACTGTTCTTTAAACTTTTTCTTCTCATATCTGTTATCATAATTTTGAAGAATGAGTGCCCTTAAGTTTAAATTGTTATAAAGGCTGTAATTTCCACCATATTATAAATATTGACAGTTTGAAATAAAACTATTAAATCACTCCTAAATATATCCAATGGTGTAAATACATACACCAGAATGATTTAATACCTATTTTAAACCTTTAAAAATACATGAACAAGCTCTTTTTAAGTCAGAAATTTTACATCATTCCTTTTTCTTCTTTGTGTATTTTTACTCCTCTCAGAATTTTATCCTATACTTTATCCTATAAAGTCTGTTATTAATCAATATATCTGCAACAACAAAAGTTCATCTAAATTTAAATTACTTTTAAATTCCTCTGACCATAAGCTTTTGTGAAAAAAATTTCCTTTAGATAAATATTCTTAACAGTTGTATACTAATCATTGTATTATAATTTTAATAAAATCACAAACATACCTAGTAAAAATTTTTTTTTAATCCTCACCCAAGGATATTTTTTTCCATTGATTTCTACAGAGTGAAAGGGAGGGAGAAGGGCGAAGAGAAAGAGAAACATAGATGTGAGAGACACATTGGTTGCCTCCTGCACGCACCCCTACCTGGGCTGGGGAACCCCGCAACCTGGCCATGTCCCCTGACCGGGAATTGAACTCTGACCTCCTGGTTCATGGGTTGACGCTCAACCACTGAGCAACACCGGCCACGCCACAAATATTTTCTATTATTCGATTGCTACCCCTTGACAATGTAAGGTTCAGTATAGGTAGTAAATATGGCCTTCTTTAGTTATGTTAAGTGGGCAAGGGCAATTGAGAAAGGAGAAATAGGAAAGCAAAAAAATTAGCAAAATACATTTGGAAGATGAAGATATAGACACGGGTTCTTTTAAAACTATTCTTGCTTGTATTCCCTTAGAAAGTCCTGATGAACCCCAGGGGTATAGTGAGTACCTAAAGCTTTAACGAATTTTCTAGATCCACAGCTTTTACATATTCTAAGACACCTCCTTTGCCCTCTGGCCGTTTATCAGTTTAAGTTCTGAGAAAGAGGGCCCACTGGGATCTTCCACACTTTGGAAGGAACCTTCTTACCCCACTGCGACAGATGTCAGTTATGTCAGTCTGTGTGCTACTATCACGAACTTCTGGGTGAGGGGTAGTCAGCTGGCTCTTCCAATTCCGCAGCGGGCGAGAGAGAACCTCCAGAATGAGAAGAGAGTTCATCAAGTTATCTTCCAGGTCGTGTCGAGATAAGGCAGTCAGATCTGGAGGGTGGCTGCAGCAGAAAGAGAACGTGAGGAGAAAAAATACAGGGGAAGGGATGGAAGTGGCAGATCCAGATTAATGAAGCCGAGGAGGCAGCAGGATATTGGGACACTTACTTCCCCCATAGGAGATGCTCCCTCTCAGACGTACTGTCCTTGGTGCCCTCCAGGCCTGTATGGGATGTGTTTGTACTCTTTTCCTGTGGTGGTGCTGGGGGAGTAAACCAAGTCCCCACCGAGCAAGTAGAGAAAGGGGCAGTGCCAGTTGCAGCATCGTGAAGCACAGAGGGAAGGGATAAGCTCTGGCGGAGATTTTCCAGCATGACTGAAGTATTTACACCTTTTTCCAGCCAGGCCAGTGGGGACATCCAAGGCCCTGTGTCAGAGATGGGAATCCTACCAGCATCTTCTCCTGCTGGGCCCGGGGCTGCCTGGGATTCCATTTCTCCTGGATTTGGGGTCAGGCATGTGGACAGAATATCTTGCATATTTGAGACAAGTGTTTGATCTCCCAGTTCAGCCTCCTCAGGGAGTGTGGAAAAGCTCATTTCTCTTTCCTCTATAGCTCTGGGCTCTACAATTTCCTGCCCTGAGTCCACAAGACTGACAGGGAAATCCGCTGGAAAGGCAGTTGAAGGGGGAAGACAGAGCATGGAGGAAGGCAAGATGGCATTACTTTCAGAAGACACTAAGTCCTCAGGCACAGCCTCAGTTTTACTGTCCCTCAGGCTTTCCTTGGAACAGTGTAGCTGTTGTTCAGAACAGGGATTTGGTGGATACACCAACAGATGGGCTGGAGGATCCTGAAATGTAAGTTTCTCAGGCATAGCAGGAACAACTTCTGAAAAGCTGTCTTTCATGCAGGGTTCCACCCCCTTTCTCAGCAGATCTCCTGGCCTCAAAGGCTCATCCAGAGAAAAACTGTTTGTCTCTGCTATGGTATTTAAATGGGCCTCAAGTGTAATGTCTTGCTGCTGCCCTCCTGCAGAGGATACAAGGACCATGGTTTCAACCACATTGTTTTCCACCGGGTCCACTGCTTCCTCAGATGTTTTGGGAGTAGAGTTGCTTTGGGGAATCAGATTTAGGGGCTGCTCATTTGATTCATGTTGACAAGCTTCTAGCCACTTTGAGGGATGGCTGAACTGTTCTGATGGGGAGTCTGTCATCTTAGCATTTTCAAAATCCATTGGAGATGAGTTGTTGCTGTCCTGACAAAGAAAACAAAAGGCAATCAATTCCGGTTCTCAACATATAGTGATAGGTGAAAGATACTGTCCAAATTTGGAAAAGAATAGGAGTTCTCATGACTTCTGCTTAGGTAAGATCTTGGCTAAGCCTTGCCTCTCACTACAGAGACCCAACAGCAGGGAAAGAAAAGCTAGGAAGCTATTTTGGATCCTTCCAAGTGAACCCACCTATAGTAAAAACAGGGCTGAGATAATTTATCTACATCAAAGTTGCCCCACTCCTCTTAAATTCTAACTCCAATTCACTTCTAAGGGGAACAGGTAAGAGGCGGTCCCTAGGCTCAAGCTCTGTTAGAATCTAGAGTTGGTCCAAGATTTTTCTCCTCCAACAGAGTTAGAGAGCACTTGGCCCACAGAGATCCATGGACCCTAGGGAGAAAGGGCAACATCAACCTAGTCTCCTTGACCACAAGAGCTGAAGGCATCCTGAATACATGGGTTGAATCCACTGAACAGTTGGGATTTGAAGGTCTCTAGTCTTTGTAGCAGAGGAGAATAAAGAGCAGAGAGACTTCCTCCTAGTGCCCTAATAAGGGACTAACAACCTCCCTACTGCTAGTTCACAAGGACCACTGCACCTTCTACCACTTGCAGGGTTGCTGCTCCTGAGACTCAATGAACAAGAAAAGGAAAATACACATGTACTTACTAGTAAGTGGATCTAGTAACCAGAGAAAGAACAAACCCTAAGATAATTAGAAAAGGTAGACCCCAACAAAACACAGCTGATGGAAGAAACAGATGACAATTTGAACTCAAAAGAAAAAAAGAGTATATGAAAAGATTCAAGTACAACGCATACACACACACACACACACACACACACACACACACACACCTTCTGGAAATAAATATTACTGTTAAACAGGAAATTTCAGTAAAATGAATTGAAAGAGGATGGTCAGAGTTGAGACTGGCATTACTGGCCTGGACAATCAAATGGAAGAAATACCTTAAAGCAAAGATAAAAATACCAAATAAATAAATAAATAAATAAATAAATCTTAGGGAAAAGCTACAAGAATTGGAATATAAACCCAATAGTAGTAAATTTAACATGTGAATAAAACAAATTCCAGAAGAAAAGAGAACACATGTCAACAAAAAGCACACAAATGTAAAAGTCATTGCATTAAATAGTAGGTATAGAACTAATCCATAAGTTACTATGGTATGCATGAATCATAATTCATTCACAAATGGTCATTTGTTTCCATTTTTGTTTTGCTTCTACAAACAATGCTAACATAAATATCTTTGTACATATAGTATTGCCTCTCTGTCAGCTGTCTGATCTCTGTGAGTCCATGTTAGAGGAAGACTACTAACAAAATGATAGTACTTTTCTCTAACTTGGTAAAGATTAAACGGGGGAGGAGGTGATAAAATCTAACAGCTAAATAGAGGTCCAAATTCTCAGTGGATTTTCTTTAACCACCCTAGAGCACCTCTCTGTTGGCCTGAATAGCTGTAAATAGATGTCACTAAGGTAGAAGACTTCATTATCGTTATTAATTACGTTCCAGCTCTGGCCCTCAGTTCCTCTGAGCTGTCGGCCTCGGCAGAGAGCCCAGTGGAGAAGCTGGCCAGGCGAATCTCACCTGCAGCCCCAGTTTGCACAGTGATGGGGTCAGCGAGGAGCATACCCCAGGCCCTTTCGCAGAGCTGGTGAGAGCTTCGGGCTGCAGGTTAAGTTCTCGGAGAGGAGTTCTCACAGGCGGTTCCCCCTAAGAAAGAAGGAGACAGTGTGAGGAAGCCTGGGCTCTCAGCCCGCTCCCCGTCCCTCCCCGCAAGGAGCTCAGGGCTCCTACCCAAGAGGCGCTGAAGCTCCAGGACCGACGGAACACTCCACACGCCCCCGCCCCCACCCCAAGCTGGACCCAGCTGTCTCCCTCCTTGAGGCTCTCCCGCTCACCGGTTGGGTCGATGGCGACAGGCTCAGTTTTTTCACCCGCCACATCTTCAACACAGAACACAGAACGATCACCTCGCAATCCCAGAGGTGACGGCTAGCTCACCCGTCGTCTTCATTTTAAAAGTGCTCCGCGCTTCCGGATTGGCTGCGAAGTCCCAGTGCGTCAGTCTGGCGCGTCCGCTCGGGGCTCCAAACTGGTGGGCGGCGGGCGGGGGCGGGCCGGGGGCGGGGCCAGCGCAGGCCACGCCTCTCCCGGCCCACGGTTGCGCGCGTTCTCTCGGCGGACTCCTCACCACCGACGCGGGCGGGAGGACCGGACGCGCGCCCATCTGAGGCCGGTTCGCAGCCTCCCCTCGGGGAGGGGACCTAGGTAGCTGGAAAGTCAAGGAGTCCATCCCTTCTGCCGCCATTGGGCCACCCTCTCACCCAGTCAGAAAAGTTGGTTTCCCTCAGTTACCTCAGCCTCAGCCTCGACCAGAAAACCGGCCTGGAGTCTTGAAGGGAAAGGTGAGTGGAGCGTTTTTTACTTCGGCTTGCTCGTCCGAAAGGGATTGAGACGTAGTTCTCAACCCGCGCAGTAACTCAGTCGTTTCAGATGTCTCGTGTTTTCGTGGGACTTACCTCAGGGCCTGCGGCGAGTTGATTGGAACAGTAGTTAACATGTATTGAACATTTTACTATGTACCTGGCACTGTTACAGATGCTTTACATATATTAGCTCCTTTAATACTCATAGGGATCAATAAAGTAGGTGCTGTAAATATCCCCACTTTACAGACGAAGGAACTGAGTCATAGACCATGAAATTGGCCCAACGCCCCGCAGGTAGTAAATGGCAGTCAAGATTCCAACCCACACTACCAACTACCTTTCCTGCCACTTCAGTCCCCTCTGGGTGGGAAATCCAGCCTCGCTATTGAAGGTAGAATTGAGTTTTGGAAACAGTTAAAGGTAAGTATATCTATAATAAAAGCGTAATATGCTAATTAGATCAGACAGCCGGACGTCCTTCCCGACAACCTTCCGGATGAAGCCCAGTCTGCAAGGGCTGAGCCCCTTGCATGAATTTCATGCATCCGGTCTCTAGTTTAGAGATAATAGTTTATGATAAAGTACGTTCCTTTGAACACTTACAGCACCTTATTTACACTCTGAAGTCTGTATGAATTTGGAAAAGGCAACATGTAACCCAAAAAGGAGGAACTGGTGCTCGCTTCGACAGCACATATGCAAAAAGGAGGAACTATAATGTTATGAACTGCAGGACCCACAGGGGATGTGTTCCTTTAGAGCTGTGCTGTCCAGGACCGTAGCAGCCAGCCACATGTGGCTACTGAACACTTCAAGTGTGGCCAACCCAAATTAAGATGGCATAGGCATTAAAAAAAAAAAAAACAACGATGTTATAGGCATAAAATACAAACTATGTTTCAAAGACTTTGTATTAAAAAAGAATGTAAAATATTTTTAAAATATTGATATGTTGAAATATTTTAGCTATATTGGTTTAAATAAAACACATTAACATTAATTTCACCTGTTTCTTTTTACCTTTTTAGTGTAGCTACTAGCAAATTTAAAATTACTAATGAGGCTTACATTTCTATTGGACAGCACTGCTCTAGAAACATAATGCCCCCCAACTGCAGGCACTAGAATTAACAGTTGCTTGAATAGGAAACTGGGAGAAGGAACGTAAGAGCACCAACTTAAGCCTGGGATTTCCCAAGACTCACTAGAAGCAATCCCAAGGTATACTGGTATATACTTCTGATTTAAAAAGAGTCAACAACCCTACCCAGTTGCTCAATGGTTAGAGTCAACAACCCTACCCAGTTGCTCAATGGTTAGAGCTCAATGGTTAGGCCTAGGGACTGATGGGTCTCAGGTTTGATTCTGGGTAAGGGCACATATACCTCAGTTGCAGGCTCAATCCCCAGCCCTGGTAAGGGTGCGGGAGGCAACCAATCAATGTGTCTCTCCCACATCGATATTTCTCTCTCTCTCTCTCCCACTCCCTTCCACTCTAAAAAAAAATCAATGGACCCTACCAGCGTGGTTCAGCGGTTGAGCATTGTCCCATGAACCAAGAGGTCACCAGTTTGATTCCTGGTCAGGGCACATGCCTGGGTTTCGGGATCGATCTCCAATAGGAGGCACATGGGAGGCAGTGTTTCTCTCTATCCACCTTCCTTCCTCTCTAAAAATCTATCTAATAGAGGAATATGCAAATTAGCCGGGACGTCTTAATGTCACGAACAAACAGCAGGGACCTGAGGCTGCATGGTGCCTGGCCGGGGCGAGGGACCTCAGGCCATGCCCCCTGCCCCAAAGAACTTGACAGGGGACCCCAGGCCATCATCCCCCCCACGCCCCAGTGCCAGGCCAGGGCACCTCAGGCTGCTCCTCCCGCCCGGAGGGACTGGACAGGGGACCTGAGACTGCGCTCCCCACCCAGAGGGGCTTGACAGGGGTTGGGCCGGGTCTGGGTCTCATGCAATTTCGAAGCGCATGCGGGCAGTGGGCAGGGACTTGACTCTAGGTCTAGCGGCACGCCCCAGACTCTTATAGGAGGGAGATTTTCATATACATTTTACTAATTTCCTTTCATCTCTGACACTTCTATTATAGAGAAAGGGCAAATAGCAATATTAAAATAGTTCCTCTAAATCCCTTTTAATGTGCACGAATTTTGTGCACTGGGCCACTAGTCCTATCTAATAAAAGAGTAATATGCAAATTGACTGTACCTCTGCTAACACCCACAAGCCACGCCCACCAGCCAACCAGGAGCATGTATGCAAATTAACCCAACCAAGATGGCTGCGGCCACGGAGCTGCAGCAAGCAGGAAGCTTGGGTTTCCCTGGCAATGGAGAAAGCCAAGCTTCCCTGCCACCCTGGCTGGCCCAGGCCTACACTCAAAGCTACAAAGTTTCAATTATAGAAGATAAATAAGTCCCAACAAAAATGGCAGCAGCCACGGAGCTGGAGAGAGCAGGAGGCTTGAGTTGCCCCAGGCGATGAAGGAAGCCAAGCTTCTGCAGCCCTGGCCTGCCTTGGCCTCCGCTCACAGCTACAAAGTTTCAATTATAGAAGATAAATAAAACCCAACAAAAATGGCTGCAGCCACGGAGTGAGCAGTAGGCTTGGCTCCGCTCCAGGCTACAAAGTTTCAATTATAGAAGATAAATAAACCCCAGATACCAGGGCCTCCGCTTGGGTCGCTGGGGGGCATTGCCGGCCTGCAAACCACCATAGGCCCCTCGCCCAGACCGCTCCACTCCACAAGGGAACCCCCACCCTGATCCAGGACACCCTTCAGGGCAAACCAGCTGGCCCCCACCTGTGCACCAGGCCTCTATCCTATCTAATAAAAGAGTAATATGCAAATTGACCATCACTCCAACACACAAGATGGCTGCCCCCATGTGGACACAAGATGGCCAGCAGGGGAGGGCAGATGGGAGGGACCAGACCTGCAAGGGAGGGCAGTTGTGGTCGATCAGGCCAGCAGGGGAGGGAAGTTGGGAGGGACCAGGCCTGCAAGGGAGGGCAGTTGGGGGCGATCAAGCCTGCAGGGGAGGGCAGTTAGGGGTGACCAGGCTGGCAGAGGAGGGAAGTTAGGGGCGACCAGGCCTGCAGGGAAGGGCAGTTGCGGGGGGGACCCAGGCCTGTAGGGGAGAGGAGTTGGGGGGACCAGGCCTGCAGGGGAGGGTAGTTAGAGGTGACCAGACCTGCAGGGGAGGGCAGTTAGGGGCAATCAGGCTGGCAGGGGAGCAGTTAGGCATCAATCAGGCTGGCAGGGGAGTGGTTAGGGGGTGATCTGGTTGGCAGGCAGAAGCAGTTAGGGGCAATCAGGAAGGCAAGCAGGCAAGCAATTGGGAGCCAGCAGTCTGGATTGTGAGAGGGATGTCCGACTGCCCGTTTAGGCCCGATCCTACCTGGATCGGACCTAAACGGGTAGTCGGACATTTCTTGAGGGGTCCCAGATTGGAGAGGGTGCAGGCTGGGCTGAGGGACACACCCCCCTGTGCATGAATTTCATGCACCGGGCCTCTAGTCTATAATAAAAGCATAATATGCTAATTAGGCCAGACACCTTCCAGAGCAGGCAGCTGCCGCTGGTGGCTGGGAGGGAGAGATCCAGGCAGCTGCGGCTGCGAAGGCCTACTCTTGCACGAATTTTATGCACCAGGCCTCTAGTCAATAATAATAAATATTTAAAATTATTTTTTTAAATGTGTGAATAGGAATGCTTAGCCCTTGTAGTTGGTATGTCTGATGCCAGGTGTATAGCCAAAAGGATATGGTGTTTCCAGCAGCAAATTAGGGATTTGGAGGGGTAGATGTGAGAGGGGAAATACCATTGTAAATAGGTAACATAAACAGAATTAGTTTCTTGGTGTTGTATAATATTTTTTTTAATTCGGTGTCTTTTTAATTATAAAAATAGATACTTGTTATAGCAAATGAAATAATAAAATGCAAGGATGTATTAAAGGCAAAGCTCCCCTGCCTGAAGTAACCAAAGTGTGTACACTTTTATAAACATATATGCACAGACGTGTTTTATTTATATACACATACATTTTTATTATTTTTTAAATTTTTTTTTTAATTTTTTAAAAGTATATTTATTGATTTTTTTATAGAGAGGAAGGGGGAGGGATAGAGAGTTAGAAACATCAGATGAGAGAGAAACATCAAGCAGCTGCCTCCTGCACACCCCCCTCCTGCACACCCTTCAGTCCACAGGCCGACGCTCTATCCACTGAGCCAAACCGGTTAGAGCTACACATACATTTAAAAAAAAATTTTTTTTATTTATTTCAGAGAGGAAGAGAGAGGGAGAGATAGAAACATCAACGATGAGAGAGAATCATTGATCGGCTGCCTCCTGCATGCCCCACACTGGGGATCGAGCCCACAACCTGGGCATGTGCCCTGACTGGGAATTGAACCACAACCTTCTGGTTCATAGGCCGATGCTCAACCACTCAGCCATGCCAACTGGGCGACACACAAACATTTATTTTATCCACAAAATTAACTAATATGCAGACTGGGGTCTCTGGGATTAAGAGCTAATGCCTTTCTGTTTTTTCTGTTCTCTTTCCACTTGCATTACTTCTCTCTTCCTTCCATTCTCTTTTTCATGTTCTTTCTCTCTCTTACACACACATACACACACAAGGGTGGGAAAGAAGGCATTGAGTTCTTTATAAAAATGACAATTTTTTTTAAGTTAGGTGATAGGTATATGGATATTTTATTACTACCCATTAAGTTGCACATGTATAGGGTATATGGTGTCTTTTACAATAAATAATTTTGGTTACAACACTAATAACATGTAACCTTATAGGACACATACATACGGTAAGGCAGAGAAAATATAAGTAAAGTATTGGCTCACACAGGAAACTCAATATTGAGTACTTGGCTCCCTGGGACTGTTTCCCCATTTGCAAAGTGGCACTGCCATGAACTGGTCCTCTAGCTTGTGGGTTCCGTGTTCCCTTTGTTCACACACACACACACACACACACACACACACACACACACACTTGGAGGCAGGTTCCAGGCCTTACTCCACCAGAAGAGTCTCCCCTCTGCCCTAGGTCACTGGTGATTTCAAAAGTGGCAAAGATGGTATCTGCTGCCCTGGAATGGCAGCTCCCAGTCCCGGTTCCCAGTCTTTCCAGCCAGGACATGAAGCCTTTTCTGAATTTCTCTAGAGCAGTGGTCCACAAACTGGCTCGCTAGCCACATGTGGCTCTTTGGCCCCTTGAGTTTTTAGCAAAGGCCAGCTTAGGAGTATCCTAATTAAGTTAATAACAATGTACCTACCTACATAGTTTAAGTTTAAAAAATTTGGCTTTCAAAAGAAATTTCAATCGTTGTACTGTTGATATTTGGCACTGTTGACTAATGAGTTTGCTGACCACTGCCCTAAGTAAAAGGGGCATGATAACCTCTGTCTCCCTCAGCTAAGCCCAAGGGTCGATACTATAAAGTGCTTTGCTCCTGTGGGATCAAGACTGGCTGACCTGGGAACCTAGAAGCATCCTCTGGAGGCCCGGGTGGCCTCAGTTCGGAGCTGTGTGTGAGACAGCATTCTGTGAACATTCACAAGGTGACTGGGGTCAGTGCACCTCCGCTGCTGGCTTCTCCCCAGGCCCATGGACTTGGCGTGGCGTGTCTCGACACCCCCAGCCCCATGGGGAGCGCGCACGGCCACAGTGGCGGAGCCAGAGGCGGCCGGGGGGGAGGGGGGGGGGCGGCAAAAATGACAATTTCTTAACATTTATGCATTTCTTTCTCAGTGTCTTGTATAGAGCCTCTAAGTCAACTGATATAGATCTAATTGACTTGTCACTTCATATTCCTTGCCCTTAAAAGGTTCTTTTCTGATTTGTAAGAGTTCTGTTATAGACATTTAAAATATAAAAATAAAATAAAAATGTATATATCTTTATTGATTTCAGAGAGGAAGTGGAGGGAGAGATAGAAATATCAATGATGGCCCTAACTGGTTTTGCTCAGTGGATAGAGCATCGGCCTGCGGGCTGAAGGGTCCCGGGTTCGATTCCAGTCAAGGGCATGTACCTTGGTTGCGGGCACATCCCCAGTAGGCGGTGTGCAGGAGGCAGCTGATCGATGTTTCTCTCTCATCGATGTTTCTAACCGTCTATCCCTCTCCCTTCCTCTCTGTAAAAAAATCAATAAAATATATTAAAAAAAGAAATATCAATGATGACAGAGAATCATTGCTCTGCTGCCTCAGGGATCAAGCCTGCAATTCGGGTATATGCCCTGACCAGGAATCGAAATGTGATTTCCTGGTTCATAGGTCAATGCTCAACCACTGAGCCACTGCAGCCAGACTGTGTTATAGACATTAACTGTCATCACATTGTATTTTTTAAGATATATTTTTTTGTCCATTGGCTTTATTAATTTTAAAAAATGTTTTGATTTTTAGAAAGAGAGGAAGGGAGAGGGATAGAGATAGAAACATCAATGAGAGAAAAACATCAACATCAGCTTCCTTCTGCAAAGCCCCTGCTGGGGATTGAGCCCGAAACCTGGGCATGTGCCCTGACAAGGAATCAAATCAGTGACCTCTTAATTCCTGGGTCAATGCTCAATGCTGAGCCACACCAGCTGGGCTGTCCATTGGCTTTATTAATGCAATCTTGAGCCATACAAAGATCCAACTTATGTGGTCACGAAGTTTATTTTTCCTTCCAGAGCATCTGGATTTCTTGAGTGATTCATTCATCAACTTTGCATGTAAATGTTTTCCTTTTTCTTTTATAGTGTATTCATTTTCTTTCTTGGTTTAGTTATCTCCTCTAGTCCCTAATTGTAGGTCTAGTCTCCCAAATGTTCTTGAGATTCTTAATGTTTTGATGTTCACATTTAAAGCCTTAATGTATTTAGAATTAAGTTCTGTAGGGATCCAACTATTTAAAAACAACTGTTATTCTTAAATTTTAAGATTAAAGATTAGCTGAAACCGGTTTGGCTCAGTGGATAGAGCGTCGGCCTGCGGACTCAAGGGTCCCAGGTTCGATTCCGGTCAAGGGCATGTACCTTGGTTGCGGGCACATCCCCAGTAGGGGGTGTGCAAGAGGCGGCTGATCGATGTTTCTCTCCCATCAATGTTTCTAACTCTCTATCCCTCTCTCTTCCTCTCTGTAAAAAATCAATAAAAATATATTTAAAAA
Source organism: Cnephaeus nilssonii (assembly GCF_951640355.1). NCBI lineage: Eukaryota > Metazoa > Chordata > Mammalia > Chiroptera > Vespertilionidae > Cnephaeus > Cnephaeus nilssonii. The sequence continues at coordinate 32,319,054 of NC_137090.1, forward strand.
AAAAAAGATTAAAGATTACTTATTTTGTAAAAATCCAATTCTATAACCCAAATCAGCAATTCAGAAATATCCACCATGCAGTTCTTCTGAGTGAACTCAAGAATGAAACCATGGAATTATTAGCCTTACTACTGTTATGATGGAGTACTGAACAAAGGAGGCAATGTGACAATCTATAAACCAACAAAATTCAGAGAGGCACTAGTGAAATGTGAAATAATAACGTTCTCAGAATATAAGTAAAGTGCCAAAACCGGTTTGGCTCAGTGGATAGAGCGTCGGCCTGCAGACTGAAAGGTCCAGGTTTGATTCCGGTCAAGGGCACGTACCTTGGTTGCGGGCACATCCCCAGTGGGAGGTGTACAGGAGGCAGCTGATCGATGTTTCTCTCTCATCGATGTTTCTAACTCTCTATCCCTCTCAATTCCTCTCTGTAAAAAATCAATAAAATATATATATTTTAAAAAGGAATATAAGTAAAGCCAACCTGTAGGAAAGAAGGTATGTTTTTGTTTTTAAATCATTCTTGATTAATCTATTAGAACTCTTCATAGCGGTTGTACTAATTTGCTAGGGCTTCCATAACAAAGTACCAAAGACTGGGTGGCTTAAACAACAAATTTATTCTTTCATAATTCCAGAGGCTAAAAGTCTGAGATCAAGGTGTCAGCAGGGTTGGTTTCTTCTGAGGCTTCTCTCTTTGGCTTGTAGATGTCTGTCTCCTAGTATTTTCATATGGACTTCCCTCTGTGTGTGTCTGTGTCCTAATTTCCCCTTCTAGTCCATCATATTGGACTAGAGGCCCGATGCACGAATTTGTGCACTGGTGGGGTCTGGCCGGCCTGGCCTTGATGGGGGCTGATTGGGGCTGGGCCAGCAGGAGGAAAGGGCTGCGGGAGGTTGGCCACCGGCCCCGCCCCAAATTGGGGCAGGGCCAGCCAGGGGGAGGGGCTGTGGGCAGTTGGCTGGCTGGCCCTGCCCCCAGTCGGCATAGGGGGGGCGATCGGGGGTGGCCAGCTGTGGGAAGGGGCTGAGGGAGGTTGGCTGGCTGGTCCCGCCCCTGATCTGGCCGGGCCCAGCTGGGGGGAGTGGCTGGCCCCCGATTGGGCCAGTTGGCCGGCCACAGTGTGTGTCATAGTGACTGGTCGTTCTGGCGTTCTGGTCACTTGGCTTTTATATATATAGAGACTAGAGGCCCATTGCAGGAAGATTCCTGCAAGAATAGGGCTTCCTGTTGCAGTCTCCGCCGCCCCGCGTGCTTGCTTCTCCGCAGCTTCGCTCCCTTCTGCAGCGCTTGGCTTCCTTCTACGCTGTCTTCAGTCTTCGCTCTGTGCCTGGATATGCAAATTAACTGCCATCTTGTGGGTTAATTTGCATACTCGCTCATGATTGGCTGGTGGGCATGGCTTGTGGGCATAGTAGAGGTACAGTCAATTTGCATGTTTCTCTTTTATTAGATAGGATTAGGGCTTACTATATGACCTCATTTTAACTTAATTACATCTTTAAAGACCCTATCTCCAAATGCAGTCACATTCTTAAGTACTGGGGATTAGGACTTCAGCATGTGAGTTGAGGGAGAGATATAATACAGCACATTACAGAGGTTAATATTACAGAGTATTATTTTACTTCATTAGTTTAATTTTTAAAAAAGCTTTGACAAGATTTTTTACATTGAAAACTACTTTAAGAAGTAACCAAAGAGCCTCAGCTGGGTAGCTCAGTTGGTTGGAGCATCGTCCTGTACACCAAAATGTTTTCTGGTTTGATTCCTAATCAGGGTACATACCTAGGTTTCGGGTTCCATCCCCGGTCGGGGTGTGTAAGGGAGACAACTGATCAATGTTGCTCTCTCCCCCCCTTCCTCTCTCTCTAAAATCAATAAAACATATCCTCGAGTGAGGATTAAAAAAAAGAGGTAACCAAAAATTGTGATTACCAGTTTTTAAAATCAGTGAACAAGTAAACAAACGAACAGTTCAATATATGATAAAGTAAGGTTAGAGAAACTGAGTAGAGCTACAATGACACTTTTCTAGAAGAGGAATATAAGGATTGGTGTTAAGGCTAATCTTAAATTATTTTAAAAAAAACAAAACGGAAGGGAACTCTGGCCAGCTGGCTCAATTGGTTGGAGTGTTGTCCTGTACACCAAAAAGGCTGCTGGTTCAATTCCCAGTCAGGGCATACGGCAGGCAACCAATCAATGTTTCTCTCTCTCTCTCAATCAATCAATAAAATAAAAAAACAAACAAAAAAAAAAAAACCAAGCATATCCTCAGGTGAGAATTAAAAAAAATAAAAAGAGCCCTAACCGGTTTGGCTTAGTGGATAGAGCATCGGCTTGCGGACTGAAAGGTCCCAGGTTCAATTCCGGTCAAGGGCATGTACCTTGGTTGCGGGCACATCCCCAGTAGGGAGTGTGCAGGAGGCAGCTGATTGATGTTTCTCTCTCATCAATGTTTCTAACTCTCTATCCCTCTCCCTTCCTCTCTGTAAAATAACAATAAAATATATTTTAAAAAAAATAAAAAGAAGGGAGTACAGAGTAAACCATCCATATTTATAGGTGTATCTGTTTTCTTCTAGGTAATGAAAAATCAAAGCATAGTGTTAAGCTTAAAAGATCATTTCAGGTTGTATATTTTTAAAAATTTCAGTGAATTTAATATAAATAAATAAAGGTATTACATTTATAGGTCAGTGATTCTGAATGGTAGGAGATGGTGATGGAAAAGAATGCCTTCCGGGGATGAACATATCAAAACTAGGGCACATGGCACAATGCTCTTTTCAAATTATACTGTCTGAAACTTTGATTTTCTGTCGTCCCCTCTACACTACCCTGAAAATAAACTACACTTATATAATCATAGTCTCTAAGCAATCTAATATGACCTAGGAAAGGGACCTAGTGACATTATGTTAACCATATGCTAAAGACTTTAACCCAATATACTGCATGACCAGAGAAGCTATATAATGTTGGGTGACCTGAACATTAATTAACACTGGGCTAGACACATAGTTTCATAAAACCATCTGCCCTTTGAAAAAGCATCAGATATCTGAAACTCATCCCCCACAATTAAGAACCAGTGGCTAGCCCAACCGGAGTGGCTCAGTTGGGTGAGTGCTGTCCTGTGCACCAAAAGATTGCCAGTTCATTCAGTGTTTCTCTCTTACATTGATATTTCTGTCCCCCACCCCCATCTCTCTCTCAGCATATCCTTGGGTGAGGATTAAAAAGAAACAAAACTAATGTCTATAAACCAGTCATTTCATACATAGAAAACTAAAATCCAGAGAGGTTAAAATGACTTCTGTAAAGACACCGTGATAGTATTGGTGGATCCGGGAACCAGGTCTAAATTCCAGTACTGTTAACTACTATTTTAGAAATCATTATTCCTATTTCTAGTATTCAGGGGTTGTTGTTTTTTAATATGTTTTTATTGATTTTAGAGAGATGAAGGAAGAGGGAGAGAGATAGAAACATCATTGATCGGCTGCCTGCTGCATGTCCCCTACTGGGGGAATGAGGCCACAACCCAGGTATGTGCCCTGACCAGGAATGGAACCAATGACCTCTTGGTGCATGGGATAACACTCAATCCACTGAGCCACACTGGCCGGGCAGTAGTCATGGTTTTTATCCAATGTACAGTCTGGTCACTGCAACTTAAATGTAAATAAAAGCTTAAAAAGCTCAGCCAGCCCAGTCGGTGTGACTCAATGGTTGAACATCAACCTATGAACTAGAAGGTCATGGTTCAATTCCCAGTCAGAGCATATGCCAGAGTTGTGGGCTCTGTGCAGGAGGCAGCGATCAACAATTCTCTCTCATAATTGATGTTTCTATCTCTCTCTCCCTCTCCCTTCCTCTGTGAAATAAATAAAAAATACGTTCTTTTAAAAGCTAAAAAAAAAGTGTCTAAGAGAAACAAATGAAATAAAAAAAGATTAAAGATACATTCTTTTATTTATTTATATGCTAAGCTCATTCCCAAAAGGCTTACAAAGATGCAGATAATATAGTAAGATAAAAAAATTAAAACAGGAAAATAAAGGAAACCAAGAATGTGCCTAGCTTACAATATACATAAAATGAAGTCCTAAACACTTGCTGGATGGAAGCAGCCACAAATTGGCTTTAAGTAGTTTAGCATCAATATGAAGAGAAAAATACAGTCAGTAGAATATTTAGTGTCTTTAAGGTAAAACCAAACAGCAATTCAGGAAAATCATAACTGGGTTCAGAGAAAATTTATCCTATGCATCTTTTAAAAGAACATTATGAATTATAGTCATATATACCCTTTACAGTATCTATAGCAATTAACTTTCATAGGGATTTGATACGGATTGCCAAAGTACAACCGAGAAAAAGCAATTCTAAAGAGGCCAAAAATACTAGCAATGTACAGGGAAAATCTGGCATAATCCAGGGACAGAATTAAAAGAAGTACACAGAATACTTCCCAGACTCTTTTTGGTCTGGAAAAAGAGATCAGATATAATTGAAGAATAATAAAAATGAATCTTTAGAGAAGTTAAAGAAAAATTTAAAGAATAAAGGCCAAAAATGTATACAAATTTAAGGTCCAGATGACTTTTCTCACTAAGGGAAAAGGTTCTTAAATTTTAAGGATGAGCCCTAGCCAGTTGGGCTCAGTAGATAGAGCATTAGCCTGCAGACTGCAGGATCATGGGTTCGATTGCCTCGGTTGCGGGCTGGATCCCGGCCCTGGTCGGGGCACATACGGGAGGCAGCCAATCAATGTTTCTCTCTGTGTGTGTTTCTCCCCTCCCTACCCCTCTCTCTAAAAATCAATGGAAAAATATCCTCAGGTGAGGATTAATAAAAATAAAATTAAAAAATTTTAAGGTTGATGTCATGCCTCTTAATCCTTTGGTTTGCCCTTTAGAACTGAATCCTGGGATGTGTAGGATAATGATCGATTTAAGAATCCTAATGTCTTTCAAAGGGGTTTTGTTTTGGAAAAAATTTGGAAAACTATTTCAATTACCTCTAAAGACATTTAACCCACCCATCTTTCAGTTCCTATTCTCTTCCTCACACTTGGCTATTATAATTCACTTTAAAAATATTTTAAATTAAATTTATTAAAGACTGGCTTTGGCCCCCAGAATCATGCTTTAGGTGTATACCTGGGAGTTGAAATGCCAGCTTTTGAGACCTCTGAAAAATATTTATACTGCTTCTGACAAGCCTGTTAAACACATAAATAGCACCTTAGAAAGTCATGAAGTGTTATTATTGCTCAAGGAAAGAAACATGATTCAAAAACAAGGAGGGGGAAAAGTGAAATAAGCCTCTGGCTAAAAGCTTCAGAGTATGAACACTAGAGAAATGAAGCAGAGGAAAAGGTCAACACTTTGATCTGAGATATTGAATTGAGAGGTGTGTTGTATAATGGGGGAAGAGCTAGGTCAGTTGTGGCTGCCAATACCAGAATGCCCAAGATTTAAACTCTGGTACAATGCCTAGAACAGCAGTCGCCAACCAGTGGTCCACGGACCACCGGTCCGTGAGGTCTGAAAGGTTAGTGACCACTGGCCTAGAACAAACATGTCAAACTCACAGCTGGCGGACTGCATGTTTGACATCCTTGGCCTAGAAGAACAGTAAGAGGCTACAAAGTAAAAACAAACTGGATCATCAAGGTGGTCATACTGAGTTGGCAATGGAGGAGATGCTCAGGTTCCCAGATGGGCCCCAGTCTATAGTAGAGGGGCTCAAGCAAGTCCAGGGTAGACCAGATAGGACTCCAGGTTACAGTCAAAGTCCTTGAACAGCATGGACTCTGATGGACTAGGCTGGGTAGCTTGAGTCTCCATGACAAAGTTCACTGGCTGTTTCTGTAGGAGCTCTGGGTCAAAGGCCACACCCCGAAAGAAAGGGTGGACCTGGAAGCGATGCAAATGATGTAGACGCTGGAGGGGATTCTGGCATAAGAGCTGAAGGGAAACAGAGCAACAAGGAATAGGGACTGGGATGGGAAAGGGGCTGTTAACAGAGAAGCTAGAAAGGGAAAAAGAAGTTCATGGAGCTGTGGAGGGCAGAAAAAAGAACCCTAAAGAGGAAAGGACTTGTAAAAGAGGGAGATAGGCTAATTTGGGGCAAACGCAGGAATAAAGGAGCTGTATTGGTAAGAAAGCAGTACTGGCCCACTCTCTCAGAAGGGACCTGTTATGGATGGCCAGGATATTTGGAGGACCAGGAACTCAGGAATGAAATTTGAAATGCTGGTTAGAGGGCAAGTAGTGACATAGTACTTGAAGTTGAAGTCAGCCATCTGCCCCCACTTTCCCCCCAAATAATCACAGGAATGGGGAAATGCCACTTCAATGATAGGGAAAGGAGAGAGTGAATGGTTAGTTTGGTAGTCAAAAAGGAAAGTAGTGCTCATCCTTACCTCGTGGAGCAGAAGTGAAAGCCCCTGGTTAAGAGAAGCTGGGATCTCAGAGTCATAGTGGGTCACACTTGCCAGCATGGCCACATGATCTCTCTCTGCAGCCACTGGGAACTAAGTTGAGGGGTGGGAGGGTGTCATTTCTTAGTAAGAAAAAGGCAAGGTTTCCTAAGGTCTTCCTTCTTCCCACCACAGGGCAAAACTCCTCTCTTTTCTGCCCAGCATCACTACCATTCTCTCACCTCTCCAGTTGCCAGAGAGAAAAGCAAAACACCCAGGGACCACCAATCAGCAGCATGGTTGTAAGGCCCTCCTCTCAGGACCTCTGGGGCTACAGAATTGAAAGATACTTATCATTGACATATGTTGGCTATCCTCTTGCCCAATACTTACCCACCTGCTTTGGCCTTTTTCTTACCCATGTATTGAAGAGTGCCACAAATAGTATAGGCTCGAGCTCCCTGGGGCAGGTGTCGGGACAGACCAAAGTCTGTCAGTTTCAGATGACCTATATAAAAGATAATGCAACAGCACCACTCTGTTCCATCCCTCATCAGCCCTGGCTCATTCCCAGACTTGAAGTAACTTACATTCCAGGGCTAGGGAAAAAAAAGGATTTACCTCGTTTATCCAGAAGGATATTCTCCATCTGAAAAAATCACAGGTGAGAAAGTATTATTCATCTTATTCATTTCAACTCTCTTTCATCATGTATACCCCCCAGCTGAAGAAGATGCCCTACTCAACATTCAGGTCTATACATGGAAGGTCCTTGCCCAAATCCTTAGCACCCATGAGGGTCCCAAGATGAGCTGTTCTCAGCTCCCCCGTGCCTTCTTGGACCTGTGTAACTAACTTACTAAGGCACCTCCTCAGACCAAGAAAAAAAACACTTAACTCTTACCTTCACATCCCGATGGATGATGCCCAAGTCATGGAGATAGCCTGTGGATGACAGCAAGCAGAGGGTGTGCTGAAGCACTCTTGTCCTTTCCAATTTCCCTGGTAGCCCCACCCCATCCCTATCCCTGTTCTTTGATCTCTAGCGTTAATATAAATTCTTTTTTTTTGTCCCCCATTTGATTAATTCTTCCCTCATTTCCAATACCACTCCTGTTATACTTACACAGCACCAGGACCAGTTCAGCAGCAAAGAGGCGGATGGAAGCCTCAGCAAAGCAGCCAACAGTGGACCACAGGGAGTACAGATCTGTGCTACAGTAGCTACACACTGCAAAGTACCAGAAGTCTAGGCAATATTTGAGGGCTACTGGGCCTGGGCTCAAGGCATTATAGGCCTCCTGCCCAACCTGATGCCACATGCTGTACGCTCCCTCTCCCTTTGGGAGAGAAGTGCTGTGAGAAAGGGAACAGAGCAAAGGCAGAACAAGCCAAAGGGATGGGAAATCTCAGGTGGGGAGAACAGTAGAGGGACCTTGGGAATGAGGAGAGAGACCACTCACTAATGAAGAGGTGCCGTTTTCCCTGCCAGCTGTCTCCCAAACCATGTACAAAGGGATGGTTGATCTGTCGCTAGGGACAAAGAAAACAGGAAATTAGGGGAAAACAGGATAACTGAGGATCAAGGCAACCAAGAAGTCAATATACCTACTTGTGCAGAAAGGGAGCTGCTGTCCCACCTCTCAGTTTACTAGTAGGTGAACTAAATTGGGACTGTCTGCCTGGTAATCCAGGAACCAGCATAATACTAAGGAACACACTGGACATGCTGGAGAGATTTCCCTGGCACCACAGGCTGAGGTGACGCCCAATATGAGGCTGAGCTCACCCAGGAGGGGCAGCAATGCTGGAGGAAGCTGCTGCCGCTGTGTCCTCCCTCCACGCCCCCCTACCCAGCATGAGGAGGAAGAGGGGGAGGAGAGGAAGGTAGGGAGGAGAAAGATTTTACTATGCATTTTACTGTAGGCCAACAGAAGTTGGGTATAAAGGTAACTGTGTCAGCAAATCTTGGTGACAACACAACAAATGCTTCTTCAGAAGGGACTAGTCCCTCTAAAGACACTGTGGGGTGTCTCAGCAACCCATGATAGCAGTAACATGATAAAGAAGTTGACATCTGAGCTCCCCCAGGATGTGCCAGGTACAGAGTACAGTGTATCAATGCCTCTGTAATGGGGGAAATGCTTCCCCTTTTGTAGTAAAAGCTGAATGTCACCTAAAATTTTAAAGTATATGTTCATTCATCCTGCTTGCTCACGTGTCATCCCTGACTGCTAAATTGTCACCTAACATTTGTCAAACTCATCATAATCTTCATTTTCAAGTTTGTTTAGCTGTTTTTGTCTAATAGACTTATTTGTGTATTTTATCACCAAACCATGGTGGCAGATATTTTAGTTTTAAGTACTTACATACTAATGACTCAGTGTTGAATGATTTGACATTCCAATTCTGTATATGCTAACAGATTGATTGTATGTTTGCATGTGCTCGTATAGTTTTTCTTTAACATTTCAAATCATAATATAATAGAAAACCATTGTCATAAAATTCTTTGCAAGATATATTTGACATAAAATTTTAAGTTAATCAGTAATTCATATTTTAAGCTTAAAGTTAAAATTATACTCAAAATGTTATTACATCAAGAGTGTCGTTATGTTTTTCTTTTTGCATTTTTTAAAACTGAAAAAATTTTTATTATAGGAGCTGTATGTATTTTATTTAAAATTTAAAAATTTAGATGAGCAAAACAATAAACACTGGTGATTCCACTAAAAATTAAGAAGTATAGCCAAAACCTTTTGGCTCAATGGATAGAGTGTCGGCCTGCAGACTCAAGGGTCCTGGGTTCGATTCCGGTCCAGGGCACGTACCTTGGTTGCGGGCACATTCCCAGTGGTGGGTGTGCAGGAGGCAGCTGATCGATGTTTCTAACTCTCTATCCCTCTCCCTTCCTCTCTGTGGAAAATCAATAAACTATAAAAAAAGAAAAAAGAAAAAAAGAATTATAGTTAACTAGAGGCCCGATGTATGAATTCATGCACAGGAGGGGTCTGGCTGGCCCACCCTGATTGGGGCCCATCTGGCTGGGCCGGCTGCGGGGAGGGGCCACAGGTGGTTGGCCCGCTGGCCCTGTCCCCGATTAGAATGTTGGGGGCCGATCGGGGGTGAGGCTGGCCTGGGGAAGGGAGAGGGGGAGCCAGTCAGGACACAGATCAGGCTGGTTGGCTGCCGCAGTGAGTGTTATAGCCACTGGTGGTTCTGGTGGTTCTGGTGGTTCTGGTCTTGCCATTCCGGTCACTGGGCTTTTATATATATAGATAACCTTAATGGAAATCCTAAAAGATTTTTTTCTACAGATTATAAAAATATTACATAATTCTTCTCTCTCCAGTGCCTTTATTTTAGTTATTCTGGTAAGAATGTAGGGATAGCTTATTCTGATTTGAACTTGCAGTTCCCTGGTAACTAAGGATGTTAAGCACCTTTTCATGTGTAAGTATGTATGTATACACATACATACAGGTCACTTGGATATCTGCTTTTGTGAAGTGCCTATGAGATCCTTTCTTCATTTTCTATTAAGTGGTTTCTTTTTTGTTTGTGGTTGTTTCATGGGTGAGGGTAAATCCAGTCCCTCTACTCCATCTTCACTGGAAGCATTAGTTCCTACATTGATTTTTTTAAAAAATATATATTTTATTGATTTTTTACAAAGAAGGGAGAGGGATAGAGTTAGAAACATCGCCAAAACTGGTTTGGCTCAGTGGATAGAGCATCAGCCTGCGGACTGAAAGGTCCCAGGTTCGATTCCGGTCAAGGGCATGTACCTTGGTTGCAGGCACATACCCAGTAGGGGGTGTACAAGAGGCAGCTGATCGATGTTTCTCTCATCTATGTTTCTAGCTCTCTATCCCTCTCTCTTCCTCTCTGTAAAAAATCAATAAAATATATATATATTTTTTAAAAGAGTTAGAAACATCGATGAGAAACATCAATCAGCTGCCTCCTGCACACCCCCTACTGGGGATGTGCCCGCAACCAAGATACATGCCCTTGACTGGAATTGAACCTGGGACCCTTCAGTCTGCAGGCTGATACTCTAGCCACTGAGTCAAACTGGTTAGGGCCTACATTGATTTTTTTAAAGTGTTAACCCAATCTCATATTCCTAGAATACAACTTGATTGTGATATATTTTCATTCTTATTTATTGTTTATTAATATTTTGTTTATAATTTTTGTATCTACTTTCATGAGTGAGATTGGCTTATAGTTTTCCTTCTCTGATAATGTCCATGCCAGGCTTATACTGGCTTCAGAAAATGAGTGGGAAAAGTTCCCAACCACAAACAAAAAAAGGACTTAGACTAACTCTGCTGATAGCTACTTTTCCCAGGATCTACTTGGTGAAGCCAAGGGAGGGGCAGAACCAGGAAAACCAGGATAGTTGGACAAGAGAGGTGCTTTCTCCACTGTAGTTCTTCCTAGGATCCTTTCCAGGGCTCTGTGCCTACCTGGATGCTAACCTCCTCTTTGCACTGCCTCAGGATGTCCTTTTGGAGGACCTTGACCTTGGGCACCACCTATGAAAGGATAGAAATGACTCCTAGAGGGGAATAGTGCTATTGAATTGTTTATTCCTCCCAACCTTTCTGGAATCAAAACAAGGCAGGGACTAGAAAATAATGTGGAAGAATATCTAGGTCCCTACCTTCACTGCAAATACTGCTTTCTGGCCACAGTCTAGCACTTTGAAGACGGTTCCAAAGGAGCCTTTAGCCACAAGGCCTAAAACCTGTACAGAAAAATGGAGAACAGGAAATTGAGACTCTGGTCGTTTCTAAATTTCTCATCACTACTGAGACCCCTTCCAGTGATTCCATTTAACCTACCTTCAGCTGCTGATGCCCCCTAAGGGGCCTAATGGGAAACTCCGGCAGAAAGAGGTTGATGAACTGAGGCACTGGCCACTCAGACAGAGGCTTCTCTACTAGCAGTGAAGCTGGCTCCTGATGCTGGCACTGATGCCCCCGTAGTCCCCACAGTTCTTCCAGGCCTGACCTGGTGGTCCCCACACCTGACCAGAGGCTCTTCCAGCCTCGGACGCAGGAGCCCTGGATGTTGCTACCCTGCTGAGAACCAAGGAAGCCACTCTAAACCTTCTGCCCCTCAGGCACTACAGGTTCTGCCCATCTCAGTAGGTGCTCTCTCTAATCTCAACCCTAGATATGTATTTTTGAGACTAGGCAAAATCGCCACTACTATTCTTGCTTGGGACCAAGGAAGGTCGAGATTTCCTGATTATAATTCAAATCATCTAGGAAAGCAGTATTTGGACATTTTCCCCATGAGGCATCAAATATTCGGCCTGCACCTCCCAGTATGGAGGTGTACTTTCAGTTTAGCCTCCACCCCCACCCCCCCGGGGGCATCACTAACAACCTCCACATCAGCCTCAAGCCCAGATTTCCTTCACCTCCCCTAAACAGGCTGCCAGAGCCCCACAGCCTACCTTATTAGGAAGAGCCACCTGGGCATGTTGCCCCTGCCGACAGTTCACTGTTCCCATTCCCAGCCTCTGCCTTTCTCCTTTCACTAAATCTGCTGTCCCAGTTACATAAGCAGTTCCTCCCCCCATGCTGCATTACACATGAGCCCCGCCTCTTACTTGCTGTTCATAACTAGAGATGCAAGTGATACAACCAAACCTCACCTTTATCCCCAAATCCTATCATCCCTGGTTAAGAAGAGGTTTATAACCAGAACTAAAATGTGCAGAGAACTATCAGCACAGGGCCAGTGTCACACCAGAGCTGGGATGGGAAATATCTGATACATTATTAGGTAGGAGGGAAGAAGCCAACCTCTCATAAGAGTGGCAGCTAGAGGATGTGTCTTAGGTTGATGGGGAGGAAAGGATACATACAGGTTAAACCCATGCACTCAACACAATAAAAAAAAACCAGCATCAAATTTAAAATATATTTTTTCTCTTTAAGTCATTTTCTTACCATTCTCCAGGGCATACCCCAGGGGGACCTATGGCCAGCCCTGGCTCCTGTTGTCATCTCCCCAAGTGAGCTTGGCACAAATTGGGGGAGGGGCTGATTCCCCATAACACTAATACCTCTTTTATACAAGGCAGTGGAATGAGGGACAGATCAGCCCTCTGCCCCCCCAACTTTCTGGCACAGGGGGAGAGCAGTTACACTTAGAGAAATATATATATATTTATATATGTCTATTTATAAAAATTTATCACACTTGATCAGAACTGTCCCCCACCCCTTCAGCTGACCCCAAGGGAACCAGATCCTAGTCCTGGGGCCATTCCCTGGGTCTTGCTCTCTTGACGCCTCTCTGGCCCTCGGCCTGCTGATCAGTGTGAGGTAGAACTCAGCGTTATTATCCGCCATACTCTGCAGAGAACAGGTCAGCTGCTAAAGAGCAGTGTCTTTCTCTGCAGTACCCTGTGGGCTCCTACCAACAAGTCCTGGTGGATAAAGGGAAGTGCCTCCCACCCCACAAGTCCCTGGGGCCGGAGCCAGAGTCAGATCCTGTATTGCAGCCATTCTTGAATTGCCGGATCACTTTCGCCTGCCAAAAATGGACTTCTTGCCAGGGTTCTTGTTGCCCACACTTAAACCGATGAGGAGCCGCGCTTTCTCCTCTTCTTCCTGCTGTTGCATGTTGAGGTCTGATTTAGTTTCTAGCTTTCCCCGGACCTCTGACCCTGTTGCAGGCTTCAGCCTTAGCTTCTCTTTGATTACCTGATAGGTCAGAGAGGAGTAAAAGGGAAGGTAAATATTAGTGGGACAGACAGTCTAAGTCATAGTGAATCAATCAATCAAGATTTATTAAATTTACACACATGCACAATGGATGGAGTCCTTCAAATCCTAAAATGATCTCTGCTTTCAAGAAGCTTACAGTCTAATTAGAGCCATTCTAAACCTGAGTTTGTGTCAGCCCTCAGTTTCCTAAAAAATCAATAGTTAACATATGAAACCATAACCATTCAATTTAATCTTCTGAACAAAGTCATGGAGAGAGCAGGGATAAAAGTTGTTCACTTTATCCACCTGTCCCATCCCAAGGTTGCTTGTTAATACACACTACAATGAAATGCTCCTGAGCAAAGGATCTGCTTTCCAGATCCTGCTAACCAAACAGCCATGAACTCTGCCGGGATACCTGGGCAACCAGGGCTTTGCGGCTGTCCCTTTTGACAGCCATGGCAAAGTCTAGCCATGTCCATGTGTTGTTGTGGTACTCCAGACAGGGCAGCACCAGGTTAAGGTCACCCCAGTCCACACTGTTCTTCTCACCCTGCAAGAGAAGAATGGGGAGGGAAGAGAAAAAGGGAAAAACATATCATATGCCACTTGTAGTCCAAGCCAGTACTTGAATCCAAGTCTAGTAGCAAACTACAGATATTGATTTCCCCTTATCTCAGTCTGACAATGGAAGCAGGGGACACAGATTCATCACCAATGGCCCAACTTCACAAGCTAGACTATCTCCCTGTCTTTAACCTATGATGATCTTATCTGGTTCCCTTCCCACCCTGTTCTAGAAAGTGCTGGAGAGGAGCAGACCTTGTAGCTGACACACAGTGGAACCTGTGGAATCTTTATATAGATGAAGGAGTTGTTCATGGCAGCTCGTTCTTTCATCTTGTCAATATCATCCACAGGGTGCTAGGAAAGGCAAGAAAGTAGCGTGAGCCCCTGAAACCATCTGAAGAAATTTAGGAGCCCCAAACATCTCCATCTCCTTCCATCCCTGGAGTAAATTCAAAGGCAACAGAAGAAATCCCCAGCCAAGCTTAACAGAGTATCCTAGGACTTCCATTTTTCTATCATTAGGGGCATGGCCAATACCTCTGGGGCTTTGCGAAATGACCTTCTGACCCCAGAACTCCGATTCAAGCCCTGCGCCACACCCTTCCCAGGGCCCAGTGCTGCTGCATCATCTGTTGCAATCAGCTGCCGAGGCTTCACCACTGGTATTCCTATGAAAAAGCAAGCACACCAGCTGTTGCCTTCTTTCTGGAGCTTCAGCTCTCTCTGAGGCTGCTATGCTACCCCAGTCTTCTGGAGCACAACCATAAAAGTTCTCACCAGTAGTCACCAGTTTGGACTTATCTTCCTCATCACCAACCTCATCATCTTCCACATTTCGACCAGGAAAGAAAAAGCCCATTATTCTATGGAAGAACTGGTGTGTCAGCTGGATGGTGAGAGGCACCACATTTACCTAAAGAGGAAAAAGGCTGAAGAAGCAATTAAGTTCAGACATCATCCCTCAGTTTACCTACCCCTAACAGCATAATACAATGCACAGATAGCTTTTGACTGCCCTTTATTCCTGGATCTCCAAAGGACTATTTACTAACCTCAAAGTGCTCCTTAACAGATATACCCCCAACAGGGGGCCGGACTTTGCTGAATAGACGGAGAGCTAGCTGTCTTCCAGACTGGCAGGAGCTCTGGGGCCTCAGGACTACCTGTAGGATAGAGTGATAAATCAACCCACAAATCCTCTGCGACTAAAAGGAGAAGCAATAGTCTTGCTAAGATGAGCAAACTTTCTCCATCTCAGATCACCACACTGTTTCCCATAGTGGGTTTATGTGGAAGGGTCATTACAAAAGGCCCGTGTTAGAAAGTATGTGAATAGGCTAGGAATGGGGAAATAAGACTTGCCTTGTAGACAGCATTGGGAAGGAGGTTGTTCATAGTGAACCAGCCCAACTCCAGAAGATGTTCTGCTGTATCATCAGATTTATTCACCTATAAAGAGAGATTACCCCCCAACCCCCAATCCACTATAATAAGCCTTTTCTCAGAAGCTTGCTAGAGAATTGCTACATAACCTATTTGTTTTCAGGTTCTCCATATGCCTAATCCCAACCTTTGATAACTCTTTTGAACTCAAATAATCCCATGTTTTTCACGGGACCTACTGGCCAGGGCACTAAATGCCAGTAGTATTTCCCAGTAACTATGACATTCAAAAATAGTCTAATTCATTCCCAAACATCCTGGAAAGGGGCAGGGTTGGGCAGGAATGAACAATGTCCTCTCCTCTATGCCATGGGTAATTGCAGGAAGCTGAATGCCAGTACAGAATTAAGGTTCTATTTCAAGCAGTACCTCCCTCTGGGCCACATTTCTAGGGATAATCTTATTCACTGAGGGAAACATTTGATCACTCTCATTTATAATTGCATGTATCTAAGGGGAACTCTGCTCATGTTTCATTAGTAACCTTTAATACCATCATTAATCCTATATAATAAAACCCTAATATGCAAATTGACCAAACGGTGGAACAACACACACTGACCACCAGGGGGCAGACACTCAATGCAGGAGCTGCCCCGTGGTGGTCAGTGCACTCCCGCAGGGGGAGCACCCCTCAGCCAGAAGAAGCCAGGCTCACGGCTGGCGAGTACAGTAGCGGCTGGCGAGTACAGCAGTGGTTGCAGGAGCCTCTCCCGCCTCCCCAGCAGCGCTAAGGACCCCTGGGGGATGTCCAACTGCTGGCTTAGGTGAGGGCTTAGGCAAGGGGTCCTGGACTGTGAGAGGACACAGGCTGGGCTGAGGGACCCCCAAACACACACCCAGTGCATGAGTGTAGTGCACTGGGCCTCTAGTAGTTATATAATAACTAGCTCCTTTTTGTTTCTCTTTTTGTGAGTTAGACTCCTAAGATAGGTCAGTGCCTCTCAATACAGCTGCCTTAGTATGATTGTATATACCCAATACCTTGCTATAGAGAAACCGCTGCAGTTCCAGTTCAGCAATTCCTAGCTGTCCATCTTCCTCTGTCAGGCGCCAACGTGCCTGAGCAAAGTAGAACTCAGTGCGACGGACCACACTCACATCTTCCTGCTGCTTTCGCAGCTCCATCTTGTTGGCCTGCTGCAACTGGAAATCCTTAAAACACCTATAAATGGACAGGAGGATCAAAGCCAATACGGGCAATAGCATTTGGGTTGGGGGTGGGGTGGAATGCTTTAGAACAGGCGTCCTCAAACTACGGCCCGCAGGCCACATGCGGGTGTTTTTGCCGTTTTGTTTTTTTACTTCAAAATAAGATATGTGCAGTGTGCATAGGAATTTGTTCATAATTTTTTTTAAACTATAGTCCGGCCCTCCAACGGTCTGAGGGACAGTGAACTGGCCCCCTGTTTAAAGTCTGAGGACCCCTGCTCTAGAATGATGCATGAGATAAACCCAGAGATGGATCTATTCTGGAACAGCTATCCTCTACATTTTTTTTCAAAGTATCGCTTCTCACATCCTGCCATAGGAATGCAAATCCATCTTTCAGTTCTACAGCTTCTTGATAAAGTAATCTCTTTGCATTAATAACCCCTATGATTATATCTATAATTTTGTTCCTTTCTAATCACTTAAAGATACTTTATTTTCAGCTCAGCCGCACAGTATTAAGACCACAAAAGTGATCTTTCCCAACTAGCCTTTTTCTCCTTTCCCAGCAGGTACTCTACTGATGATCCAAAGGAAGGGCTCTCTTGTTCTCAACCTCTTGACTAAGTGCAGTAAGGCTCATCAGGAAGAGATGCCTGAATCTACTACATCAGCCTTTGATAATACTCACTAGATGTGAAGACTATCAGAATATAGGCAAAGAGAAATCGATTCCAGCTGGGGAACTGGAAAAAGGCAGAAAAGTATGTTGTTTCACCTGATGAGGATATTAAGCTCTTCACTTTCAAGCTGTAAATTGGCCTTCTCCTGGTTGAGCTGCAACTGAAGCTTTTGGTTCAGGTCAAGAAGGTTCTCATTCTTGCTGTCATCCTGCAAAGACTAGGGAGCCAGGACAGGAGAAACTGAGAGGAGATCTCCCTCATCTTAGGAGGCCTCCCTGTCCTCACACTGCCCAGGTGATTACCTTCATGATAGAATACATCTGCTTTTCCAACTGCCGTATCTGGGCCACATGCTGCCGCACGGCCTCCTGCAAATGTAATATGCTGCTGCGCTGCTCCTCAGGATTGCTAGAAATCTCGAGCTGGAACCTGACCCGCTGTTTCTTCTCACTATGCTCCTAAAGGAATAGAAAGGGAAATGAACAAGATTTTCTAATAGACAAGTCTTGAAGTAAATTGAAATAGAGAAATGAAAATAAATGAGGATCTCCTCTGGAAAGCTCCCCTTTACCTATTACCATTATTAGTAGCAAGAGTAAGGGGTAGGCCAATGCAGAAGATTTGGTATTGTATATTTCACAGGGTAGGTATGGTGGAAGTGGGGAGCAGTTACAGTTCTTAGAGGTATTTAAATGACTGAATAGAGAACTGACCAAGAAAAACAAGTAGACAAGCTCCACATGAGTCTCAGGGACACTCAGACCTTTCCTAGATAAGTGAAACTTCAACTGCTGCTATTGACTAATAGATGACGTACCAAACACAAGGCCCTTTTTCAGTCTGAAACATGGCTTTTTTTTTTTTAATTTTTAAATATGTTTTTATTGATTTGGGAGAGGGAGAGAGAGAAATATCAATGATAGAATCATTGATTGGCTGCATCCTGCACGCCCCCTACTGGGGATCAAGCCTGCAACCCGGGCATGTGCCCTTGACCAGAATCAAAACTGGGACCCTTCAGTCCACAGGCCGACGCTCAATCCACTGAGCCAAACCGGCTAGGGTGTTCATGGCTTTTCTTAATGGACTCTAAATAAAGCACAAGGTCCGAGTATTCCTGTGAAGATAACTGGCATTCTACAAGGGCCCATGCTCACCTTCCGTTTGGGTTCTACATGGAGCAGCAGGTTGTTGACAATGTCCAGGATCATGGCATACTGAGCTGGATTGGTGGAGATTTCCAGCTCATGATGGATGAGGGTGAAGGTATCCACAGCCCCTAAGTAATTGTTAGCAGCTAAATAAGAGGCTCAAGTTTCTCCTTAAATATCTACCCATGTCCTAAACCATATTTGGAACCACTCCTATTAACCCCATAGAAAGGGCTTGGTGAGAAATGCTCATGGGTAGAAACATGTTTGCTTATTTCAAAATAAAAAAATACCCATTCTTCCCAGTTCCCTCCAAGAATACAGGTTATTCTCTCATAGAAGAATTTACAAAATGTAGAGCCAAGTGAAATGTTAATGTCCAGTGCAGAGTTAGACTTTTAATAACACACTGCCTCAAAACCTCAAATAACTGCTTTCATAAGTTCCTTAGTACCCTCCTAAAAACATTTCAAGCCCTGAATACCTTCATGCTTCTTTAAGAGATCTTCCTTTTCCTGTTTCTCATGAACCTCGGGTGGCTTAATCTGAGTTGCCAGTTCAGGATCAATATCATGGCTGTAACTAATATAGTACATTCGACAGTTGCAGCGTGAAATGATCCGTTGGACTTGCTGGGCTTGTTGTGCCTCAGCTGGTTGGTTCCAATCTGGGAAGAGGTGGGAAAGAGAAAAGAGAAAGACATTCTCAATAGAGGTATTGTAAGAGCCCCCCAGCTAGCTATGTGTGATGCCTAGGGAACTCAAGACACTTGCTTTCAACCTAGCCTAACACAAAATGGTCCTACTACAGCATTAAGAGTATATAAGGAAATCAAGATCCTTTGGGATGCATATCTACTCCTAACCATATAACCATATGATGGGGAAGAGAGGAGAGCTGACCTGTGGTGGTGGTAACCATGCCTCCCACTGCCTGCCCGCTCTCCATCAGCTCTTGCACAGAGTCCAGACTACGTTGCCGGTGCTCCTCGATATTCTTCACCTGAAGACAGAGATACATGCACCTTTAACTCCTGGGAATCAGTACCTTGTCTGGCCAACTAGGTCAGAGATCTCCATGATACAAATAGTTACATTATCTATCTAGATTTCCACTTCCTGGAATAACTTGAAAGATCTCCCAGTGTAGAAGACATGTATGTCTCTCTCTTGACCCAAACCATCCAAATTCTGAGTTACATGCACATTTTGCAAGGCCCACAGGCCTCAGGCCAGAAAAACAAGCTAGGTTAAAATAAAATTATGTCCTACCTCACACCCATTAGGATGGCTAATTATAAAAAAATAGAAAAGAAAAAAAACAAGTGTTGGCAAGATTGTCCAGAAATTAGAACACTTATGCACCATTGGTGGGAATGTAATGGTATAACCACTGTGGAAAAGAGTATGGTAGTTCCTCAAAAAATTAAAAATAGAATTCCAATACAATCCAGTAATATACCCAAAAGAACTGAAAGCAGGATCTTGAAGATATACTGTATACATTGTTGTTGTTAATCCTCACCCAAAGATACTTCTTCCATTGATTTTCAGGAGAGTGGAAGGGGGCAGGGGGAGAGAAACATTGATTGGCTGCCTCCCGTATGCACCCAACTAGGGCCAGGGATTGAACCTGCATGCCAGGTACATGCCCTTGCTTGACTAGGAATCAAACCCAAAACCCTTCAGTGTTCAGGCTGATGCTCGGCTCAAAGGTATATTTGTACACCCATGTCCATAGCAGCATTATTCACAATAGCTAAAAGATGGAAGCAACCCAAGTGTCTATCAGTGGATGAATAAGCAATATATTGTATTTACATACAATGGAACAATATTCATCCTTAAAAAGGAAATTCTGACACATGCTATAACATGGGTGAACCTTGAGAACAATATACTAAGTGAAATAAACCAGTCACACACACAAAAATACTGTATGACTCCACTTACATGAGGCACTTAAGAGTAGTTAAAATCAAAGAGGTCAATGGACGGGGGGGGGGGGGGGGGGGGCGGGGGAGGAGGGACATATGCAATACTTTCAAAAATAAGGGGGGAAAAAAAGAGTAGTTAAAATCAGAGACAGAAAGTAGAACGGTTGTTGCCAAGGTCTGGGGAAAAGGGAAGGTGAGGAGTTATTAACAGATATAGTTTTTTGTTTTGTTTTTAATCCTCACCTGAGGACATGCTTAGAGAGAGGAAGGGGGGGTGGGGAGAAACATTGATTGACTGCCTTCCATATGGGCCCTAATCAGGGATCGAACCCGAAACCCAGGTATGTGTCCCGAGAGGGAATCAAATGGCAACCTTTTGGTGCAAAGGACAACGCTCAACCAACTGAGCCACTCCAGCCAGGCAATAGGTACAGAGTTTCAGTTTTATAAGACAAACAGAGTTATAAAGATAGATTGTGGCCCTAACCAGTTTGGCTCAGTGGATAGAGCGTCGGCCTGCGGACTCAGGGGTCCCAGGTTCGATTCCGGTCAAGGGCATGTGCCTTGGTTGCGGGCACATGCCCAGTGGGGAGTGTGCAGGAGGCAGCTGATTGATGTTTCTCTCTCATCGATGTTTCTAGCTCTCTGTCCCTCTCCCTTCCTCTCTGTATAAAAAATCAATAAAATATATTAAAAAAAAAGAAAAAGATGGATTTTGGTAATGGTTGTATAACATTATAAATGTATTTAATACCACTGAAAATAAATTTTATGTTAATGTGTGTTTTATCACAACTTAAAAAGTTGGGGGGAAAATCAAATCATGTCATGAGTAAAATTCTCATCAAAGACTAAATTTCCCACCCATTTTGGTATTCATGTTTTTGTGTTCTTGCTGTTTTCTGTCTTCAGACAAATCACGCTGACACTATTGCCATCGGGGAAAGGAACTGAATTATTTTGACTCTCTGCCTAGCTGAAGTCAAACTGAATAATAGAATGAGTGATATAAACCATAAGCAGATCTGTCAAGTCACACAAAAATTTATATAGTAAAAGCAAGATCAAAGGCCCTCTCTCATCTAAACCAAGGACATTCCGATCTAATATTAACATCACATCCTGAGGGGGAAAAGAAGGGTTCACTTGCAAAAGAAGGCATACCTAAAAGCAGCAGAGGCTCAGAAAATGCCAGGTTGGTAAAGCTTGCATAGCTCATGCTGTGTGAATAGTTAACACCTTCTGTGCCTACCTTCTGAGACTACTGGTAAAGAGCACTGCTTGCCTGAACTACAGCTGTAATATATTGGCATGTCCTCTCATATTATCAATAACCTGACCCTTACTTGGCTTGACATCTGATGAAATGCTTTCTACTTCTTATAATAATTATACTAGAGGTTTCCTGGATTGAGCCCTAAGGTCACTAGAGGAAGAAGCAGTAGCCAAGGAGAAAGAAGGGATAAGCTTTAACCCCAATGAACAGAATAGCAAAAGATGTTATCACATTGGTCCTTATCAGACATGGCTAGATCTAGTAACTCACTGGGTGTACCACGCCCAGCACAACGTGAACACTTAACTCCCGTTAAATAAGTAATGACAATGCAGAATATTGACTAGGTACATCTCATAACCATTAAATTTCCCAATAATAATATTATATCCTAGAAATTATAGTACAAATTTTACCAAGAAGCTGAAAAGGAAATTTACAGCCACTGCTCACAATCTTACCATCTAACAAAAAGATTATCTTACACATACCTCCCCAGACATACTGACCAAAAAAAGACTTTTCCATCTGAATGAAGCTTTATATTTTTCAAAATATTTTCTCATTTAATCCTTTCAACAATCTTGTTAAGATGAAGTATTAGAATTCCATTTTACAAATAAAGGTGACTTGCTTAAGGCTACTATCATGGCAAAGCTGGCATTAGAACTCTCATAATCTGACTCCCAGACAAGTAGCCTTTCTAATCAAACTTATTGCCTTGCTTAAAGAACCACTCAGTCATCTTCATTAAGAGTGATCAGAGCCCTAACCAGTCTGGCTCAGTGGATAGAGCATCGGCCCACGGTCCCTCCCTGGCCCAGTTGTGCACTGGTGGGGTCCCTCGGCCTGGCCTGCACCCTCTTGCAATCCGGGACACCTCGGGGGATTTCAGAGAGCTGCAGGCCAGGCCAAGGGACCCCACCAGTGCACAAATCCATGCACCAGGCCTCTAGTGTGTGTGTGTGTGTGTGTGTGTGTGTGTGTGTGTGTGTCTTTTTATTTATTTATTTTTTTAAATAGAGTGATCAGAGAAAAGACAGAGCTTATCTAAAATTCTGACTTACACCCAAGCCAGCTCAGTGAAAGAGCATCGACCTGCAGAGTGAAGGGTCTTGGGTTTGAATCCAGTGAAGGGCACATGCCTGGGTTGCGGGCTCAGTCCCGAGTAGGGGGCGTGCAGGAGGCAGCCTATTGGTGATTCTCTCTCATCATTGATATTTCTATCTCTCTCTCCCTTTCCCTCTCTAAAAAAATAAATTTAAAAAAATCCTACTTCTAAAAAAATAAAATTCTGACTTACTGCCTGTTTTCAAGCTGCCTGCTGATTAGTATGATATTATTAATGGGGTCAATAAACTTTTCAAAAGTAAAAGAAGTTCCAACCCATTTTATTCTAGTGTTGGGCAATGAGAATTTCTCTTGCAATGAAAAGAACAGCATGAGATTAAAAAAAAAAAAATAAAAATCTGTGTATTCACGGACACAGACCAGAGCTACAGTTCCTACATTAAGGTGTTATCATTCTTCTGCTAAGCTGGTAGCAATATGTACTGTCAAGATTCTTGTAATTATTCTGCTGGAAGGGGCCAATTATGGAAAAAGGGATGTAATGGGCCTTCCCAGCCCTGCTGACTAACCTCTAACCAGAGCTGTCGGCCATCCTGCTCAGTGGGGCTGCTTTCCGTGGTGGCAAAGTACTGCATGCCATCCAGCAGGCAAGTCCAGGATGTCTTTTGCTTCAATGTATCACCATACCAAGCTGGATGATGTTGACACTGCAGCAGCTGGGCTTTAGCAGCAGACACGATGACACAACCTTCTGTCTCTGCTCCACGAAGAACCATCTATATCAGAGACAGAAGCAGAGTCATAGCACCACAGCCACCAAGAAAGATGAGATTAGTTAGAGAATTGTACCAATAACTGCTGCCGGGTCTAATTCTGGCCTACTGAGTGAACTCTACTGGCTTTTAGATATCGTAGTAAGTGGTTATCCCTGATACCTGCTGGAAGGAATAATTTTTTGGAGTTCTATTCACCCATTCTTATTTAGAGGTAGGGGAAGGTAAACACATGATTATGACCTAACCCAGTGTCCAAGTGCTCTGGTAAAGAGATGATACCTGGCAGTTGACCAGCTCAATTAGGCAGTTTCGGTTATATATATCATCCGTCTGGCAGGCAGCAATGCCACACAACTGGTCACTCACACCTGACTCATCTTCTGTGAACACTACAAACCTATCTGTCTCTTCAATCAGCTTCTGCAACATGTAGGCACCTGGCAGAGAAATAGGAAGCGGGAAAAATCACAGTTTCAAAGGGATAACATCCAAACCGATCTTGCTTCAATTTCTCTAGCTAGGCAAGGGCTAGGACGTATTCTCCCTAATCTGCAACTCCAGCCCACCCCACTCCACCCACTGGCCCCTGAGGGTAAAATAAGGGTTGTCATTTCATTTCCCCCTAACTTTTAATAAAAATAACAGATTCCCAGAGAAACTATGTAAAGTGGCAGCATTTTTTTCTCTTAGGCATATCCACCTCTAGATTAGGATCTCCACTGCCCCCCATTTTGCTCCTTTATTTTTAATTTCAAATTATTTGAAATGCTGTTTGTCAACCACTCCTTTCCACGTGAAACCCCTCTCTTGCCATCAGTGCTATTGTGTTCTAGCCTCTCCTTCCCCAGGTCTTAGAAATAAGTATCTCCTAAGGCAGTGGTTCTCAACCTTTCTAATGCCGCAACCCTTTAATACAGTTCATGTTGTGGTGACCCCCAACCATAAAATTATTTTCGTTGCTACTTCATAACTGTAATTTTGCTACTGTTATGAATCGTAAATATCTGTGGGTCGAGACAGGTTGAGAACCGCTAGCAGGGTCGCCTAAGACCATTGGAAAACACAGATATTTACATTACGATTCATAACTTCCCTGAGTGCATTCCTTCCTTCACTCCAGGCAAGAACAACTTCCATATTCTTTAATTTCTTTCTTGTGGCATTTCATCTTGTTCTTAAAACACACCATGAACTTGCATCTGTCTGTACTTGTTATTCCCTCTCCCTAAAAATGCCCTTCTCTCCTCTTTCTTCACCTGTCAAAACTCTTACTAATCTTCTTTAAAATATATTTTTATTGATTTCAGAGAGGAAGGGAGAGGGAGAGATAGAAATATCAATGATGAGAATCTTTGATCGGCTGTCTCCTGCATAGGTCATAGGTCAACGCTCAACCCCTGAGATGGATATTAAAAGATGAGTAAGCCCACCCAGCGTGGCTCAAGGGTTGAGCGTCCACCTATGAACCAAGAGGTCACGGTTCAATTCCTGGTCAGGGCACATGCCGGGGTTGCTGGCTTAACCCCCAGTGGGGGGCATGCAGGAGGCAGCCGATCAAAGATTCTCTCTCATCATTGATGTTTCTATCTCTCCTTCTCCCTTCCTTTCTGAAATCAATAAAAATATATAAATATATATTTTAAAAGGACCCATCTTCATTATCATCTTCACCGTGAAGGCTTTCTTGACTTCCTTATGCTGATTTAAATACTTTCTTCTTGAACATTCTTACAAAGCATTTTCATAATGAAATGATAATTTGCATATCTTTATATCTACTAGTTTCTAAGATTCCTCCCATCTTTGTATCCCTAAGGTTTAGGGTCATGTCTGGTATATTATAAACCTTCAATAAAACTAAAATGAATCTATGAATAAATGAGTGATTGAGTGAATGAATAAACTAATCTTAGCTCATCCAGATATGACAACTTGTTAAGGAACATAGACTGTTATTCATTCTATATCTATCACTGAACCCAGCACAGTGCTCTGTGCCTGTTAAGTACTCAATAAATATTTGACTGAACAAAATAATTCTCTAATTCTTTGCTTCTTTCCCTTATTCATCCTGTGTTGGCCCCACCATTTCTTCCTGATCCTCCTGCTTGCCATAGGACCAGACCCTTTTATGCCCTATATCAATGCTATGTTAAGACTTGGGTGGCCTGATATAGAAAAATAATGGTTTCATCGCTACACCTAGATAGAACCAGCCATGATTTAGCGCTTTTCAAACTCCTGTCCAAGCCAAAATGAGGCATGCAGCCCGCCCCATGGGCCGTGAGTCTGACATGCTTGTTCTAAACCTAACCCAATGGAGTCCTATCTTACCTCCTGATGACCCCTTATCAGGCTGTCCGCTAAAGCTTGGACTGCTGACAGGAGGTGGAGCTGGAGCACTGGTTGGGACACTCTGCTTTGGCTTTTTGGCTGGCATCTGGGGATCAATCTTTAACCCCTTCAGGGCTTCAGTAGAGAGATTTCGTTTGAGTACAGCTGCCTTTTTGTAGCCATCATATAAACCAAAGGCAATGTCCCGATTAGTGGTTGTCCAGGAAGCCCGTAAATCTACCAAGTGCAGCTGGTGTGTATGAAAGGCAGGGTCCCCAACTCGAGTAGAGAGCTCCTAAGAAACAGGAAGAGAACCTCTGGGTAGCATGGAAATCCCCACCATTTCTCCTGGACCACAAATGCAAAAATAAGAAAACAATCCTGTTGAATAAAATACCTGTTCTGGGGGAGATAAGAAGGCCCTGGAGAAAGATAAGGGGGGGGGGGGGGGGGAGGCCCGGAGGAAGAAAAACTAAGTGGTTTTAGCATGTACATTAGATATATCCACTGTATTTTAAATGACTCAGAATTTCAACTTAAAATTCTTTCTTAATTCGGGGTTGGGGGAACAAATAAAGTGCTAGGGAATGTTGTACTCTATTTCCTGAAGGGCAAGAGACTATTCTTAGAAGAGAGAGAAAAGTAATCTTCAAAAAGAGTGATGCTGATACAGCTGATTCAAGTGAGTGTATGATAGAGTAATGACATATATGCTTGGAATATAGTTAGGAACATTACCAGGGACTTAGTCTAAAATGTATTGCTATAGACTGAATTGCACCCCCACCCCCAAATTTATATTTTGAGACCATAATCCCCAATGTGATGATATTTGGAGATGGGGCCTATAGGAGGTAATTAGGTTTAGATTAGGTCATGAAAGTGAGGCCCTCATGATGGGATTTGTGCCCAGAGAGCTTGAAATATCAGAGAGCTTGTACTCTTTTTGTGCCATGTGAAGACACAGAGAGAAGGCAGCCATCTACAAGCCAGGAGGAGAGCCCTCACCAGAACCTGACCATGCTAGCACCGTGATCTTAGACTTCTCAGCTCCCAGAATTGTGGGAAATAAATTAGTACTGTTTAAGCCACTCAGTCTATGGTATTTTGTTATGGTAGCCTGAGCAGACTAAGACAAGTACTGATACAAATAAGGTAGTAAAGAGACTGTTTCAGGCGGTACCTCCTCTGCTGTGCGATTGCTATGCCGTTGGTAGGTGAGGGAGGACAGGCTCAGTAGGTGGGTCTTTGTTACCAAGGGATCAAGGCAGTGATCAGCACTCTCTTCAGTGGGTGAGGCCATCAGATGAACAGTCACCTGACTTAAGTCACTAACCATCTGGGTCACACTCCAGTCAGAGATGAGGCGCCGCATCACTGTGCCCGCTGAGGAAAGGAGGCATACAGAGTCCATGCAGACCAGCACAGAAGAATAGTGTGGGACAGAAAGAGAGAAAAGGAAGGGAATTGAGAAAGCAAAAAAGGACAAGGAATAGATTAGGAGAAATAAAGGGCTTGTTTACCTTACCTTGAGGTATAAGCCGCTGAGTTCCCCGAGTGAAGACATGACCCTGACTGCACTCAATCTGGATACCCCGCTGCTGAGCAAATGAGGCCCAATAATGCACCTGATAACAAGAGAACTTAACACTGAATGAAGAATGGCACTGGAGAGATGATTAAGAGACCAGGAAAGAAAAAAAAAAACAAGTAAACAATGAAAGGGGAACAGAACTGAAGATGTCAGCAGGGATGTCAGAGCCTGACCTGTAGCTGGGGAAAGAGTGCAGTAAAGGAAAGCTGCTTGTAGTGCTGGCCAAGTTTCTTCTTGCCGGGTTTCAGGTTATTGAAGAGCTTTCCCCTACAGATAGGCCTTGTGACACTAGTCCAAGTTGCCCAGAAGTTTTGCATCCAGCGCAGGGTACTACTATATAGCAGAATTCGGGGCTGGGATATTGCTGCAAAGGAAAGGATAGACATTTCCTGGCTACAGTTAAAACACAGAGATGAATCGAAATCCTTCCTCAGCTCAAGTTCTAGATTAAAAAACCCAAACAGCACTCAGCCTCACACTAAATATCCTCAACACCCTCTCTTTTAATTTTATTGATTTCAGAGAGCAAGGGAGAGGGAGAGGGAGAGAGAAACATCAATGATGAGAGATAATCACCTGTTCAACATCCATGTGCCTACTGGGGATCGAGCCCGCAATTGGGCATGTGCCCTTGATTGGAATCGAACCTGGGACTCTTTAGTCTGCAGGCCGATCTCTATCCACTGAGCCAAACCAAGACGGGGCAACACCCTCTCTTTTCAAAGATCCAACTTCTTTGCTTTCAGCAACCCTCTTCGAAAAGGTGCTAACCCCAATCCTCCCTTGCCCTTTCCCTATTCCCTTCCCAGAAGACTGAACTGAAGTCCTCAGTGTCAAAGCCCACCTTCCCAGCTCTTCCTCCCCATTGTCCCAGACCCAAGCCTCACTCCCACTGTGCCGAGTCAGATCCATCTTGATGGAGAGATTGAGGTTCTCAGAGCGGAAGGCCCGGTAGGAGTCATGGAGCTGGCCCAAGGGCACCT
Organism: Cnephaeus nilssonii; assembly: GCF_951640355.1. Taxonomy (NCBI): domain Eukaryota; kingdom Metazoa; phylum Chordata; class Mammalia; order Chiroptera; family Vespertilionidae; genus Cnephaeus; species Cnephaeus nilssonii. Next base: position 32,347,206 of record NC_137090.1, read on the forward strand.
CAGGCAGAAATTCTGGGGCCCGAAGAGTGACGCCATGGTGATCATGGGGGTTCCCGTGGCATAGCCACTGAAGGTCCAGTGTCATGCAGAGGTCAGGCAGGTGCAGAAAGCAGCAGTCATCATACCTGCCTCACAACAATCCCAATTTTCAGTGCCCCAGTCACTTGTAGACTCCTGGCTCTTCCCCACTCCCTCCACCCTGAGTCCTGTTAAAGCCCCACTATCTCTCCACTCACTTAGAGGCTGTTCTCACGTTGACATCCAAGTCACCCTTGAACACAAACTGCCCAGGTTTCCAGTGAAATGACAGGTGGCTCCACTCCCAGTGCATATTCTCAGTTGTGTTGTATGGATCCTATAACCACCCCCAAAAACTTGGGTGAGACATGGATAAGAATATCACCCTCATCTCCCAAATCAGTACCTTTCTCTCTTCCCCCAAATGCTGTACAAGCCCCAACCATACCATCCTAATAAGAAAACCACTCATCTGAACCCTCACCTCAGTAGCCAGCTGGTGCAGGTTCGCCTGTTCAACATCCATGTGCCAGTCCCCATGGAACAGAAGACGGCTCTTGTCCCACCATGGCAAGGGTGGGCTGGGGTCTGCTGAGGGCTTTGTCAAGAGGTCCACAGACTGGCCAATCAGTGTCCAGGCTGGATCCCAGCATGGGCCCCATACCACTGTGTACTGGAAGATTTCCGCTGGGATAGAGGGGCAAGGGGTACAGGTTGTTACACAACTTCATCCCTCTCCTCTTCCTTCACGGCAGAAGGGCCTCAGCGCATCTTCTACCCCAGCCATCACAACATCCCAAACCAACTGCCCTCCTCTACTCACAGCGGAAGTCGTGGTAGAACTTGAGTGGGGGCATGTTCCTCTCTACTACCACATTACCCCATGGTAGCCCCAAGTGCAGGATTTGACGCCGACGGGAGCAAGGCTGACCACTCTGTTCTGTGCCCACAAGTCGACCTATCAGCCGCCAGTCACGGATCTCAAACAGGTACCGGGGGTAGTCTCTTATCCGAACTGTTATAAGAAAGATACACACTGGCTATTCAGGGGACGGTGTCAGCATACTCAGGCATTTTCCCCCCTGCCACTACTTTTACCCACCTATTTTACAAATTCAACTGAGAAAAAAACAACCTAGTAGATGGCAGAAAAGCTGAAAAAGGCCATTGAGACCCTGAACAGATGGTGAGAGGAATAACACAGATCTAAGAGCCACACTAACCCTGAAGATTACTGAGTTAGTTGTTCCTGTAAGTTAGACTAGTAGTTTCAGGGTGAAATTCAGGAACAAAGAAAGGTATGAAGAGCCCACACCCATCCCACTCCACCCATCCAAAAACAGCCACAGTTCCCAATATAACCAAGCTTCTCTGTAATCACTCAAAGAGCTCCTTGGAGCTCCAAGGGCAAACACCAGGCTCTGCAAATAAAGACTTACCCAGAAAAGTCTTGACACTGCACTTGAGCATACGACACCACTGAATAACATTATCTACTCCCTCAGCAGGAAAAGGGCTGCCTGGATCAAGCTCTCGAACCTGCTCTATCACACGTTCAGGCCCATGGAAGGAGGCATCTGCCAGAGCCACCAGCTCTAGCCCTACCACGCTCCAAGTGAGCAATGCCCGGCGCATGGGTGTGTTGCCATAGAGTCGACGGGAGCGCTGGATGTAGATTTCAATGTTTTTGTGTTCCAAAGAGGCATAGAGCTCCTCAATTTTGCGGGCTGGCAATAACTCCCCATGCTGTTTCCGAAGGGCAGCCACTTTGGCATCCAGCAGCTGCAATCTTTTGGCACTCTCCTTACTTTCATCCTTCATCAGTTCATAATTATCTCGAAGTTTCACCTCAAAAATGTCATCCAGAAAAACCCATGAGAAGTGCTGAACTTTCAAAAGTAGATCAGGTGGGAGTGGGGCAGGGCTTGGAGAGGCCTGAGCATGAGTTCCTCCTCGATGGAGCCCCTTAAGCCATTTCTGGACTCCCACAGCCTCATCCAGAGTTTGAGAAAAATCATACTGATAAGGAAACTCCACTGAAACTGAGCCGAGGGAGAGGAGCCAAACACGGTTCCGGAGGGTCTGCAGCACAGGCAAGGGGTTCCGGTGGAGGATCATCTCCTCTAGCTCAGGCAGCAGCTGCACCTCCACCTCCTTGAAGTTGAAAATGCTATTGCCATCAAAGCCAGCAGCCAGCTCTGGGCAGTAAGCCTGAAATGAACCTCCATGCCGGCTCAGTGACACACTTTCTGCAGCCAGTGTAATGAACTTGTCCTCGGCTACAAAAGCAGTCAGCTTGGCTGTGCTCACCTCTAATGTCAGGTTTAGCAGCCGCTTTGAGGGAGATGGTTCGGGAGGTTGGCCTTCTCGCTCAGAAGTGGGCCCTGGAGTCTCTAGTTCAAGGAGTGGAACAGTCTCAGGAAAGAGAGTGGCTCTTAATAAGTCTCGGCACTGCAGGGTGGCCAGGATATGCTGGTACAGGTACATGTGATCTGGGGGGCTCCAGAGTAAAGTAAGCCCTGGACCACACTGAACCTTTAGGAAGAAAAAAGGATCTGTCAATTACCATGTCCCAGAACAGAAGATATGACAGGGGTTATTATACATGCATATATGACCCAAGAACCATCTCCACCTAGAAGTCTTTCCTGAGTAACCACATTAATTACGTAGTCCCTTGCCGTGTTCTTAGCACTTAAGAGCACTCACACTAAAGTTCTCCTCAACTGGATTCTAAGCTGTCTGAGAGTAGAGGCCATGTGTTTTAATTATTTGGCACCTACCAAGGTATATCCAGTACATACAGCACATACTCATTAAACCATTTGACTTTATGTTTCTGCTCATAAGTTATCTTTCAATAACTGCCACACTGTATCATAATCACTGCAACAATCAATTTGAAAATGTTTCATGCACATTTTTACTAAATTCTAGTATAAAAAGTAATGAACACACAAATCAATACAGCAAACTAACTTATGTGAAAGTATGCCTCAAAGAAGGGAGCAGCTTGAAAAATAAAATTGGTTCCGAGGATCTAAGTGGGCAGAGGAAATTTAAATTCCAGAACAGAAAAATTCCTTTGAGTTCCAGCCTCTGAAAAGGAAACTCTTCAGTTTCCAAAGGAAGTTGAAGTCTAACAAACAGGAAGCTATCCCACTCTCCTCCTAAGAGGGTCCCAAGTCCATCTAATACCCTGAGAGAAAGGTATTGAAAAGCCTCTGAAAACTTACCAGCACTTCCATCTTCCAGCCTTTGGATGAGCTGAGAGCTTCAGCAACATGACACAAGATTATGATCTTTAAAAAGCCCCTTATTTTTCAGAGCTATGCACCAAAATATTTACAGTGGATATTATGTATCTGCTTCAAAATAGTCCCAGAGCCAGAGGGCAGGAACAATTGGTGGAAGTGTAGATGAAATAAGTTGGTCATAAGCTGCTAATTATTGAAGCTGGGAACGAATACACGAAAGTCCACATAGTCTCTCTAGTTTTACATATACTTTAAATTTTATAAGGAAGAGTTAAAAATGTTTAGAACAAGCCAGGAAAGAAGAACACAAGGTGCTGTGTTTCTCACAGATGAGTTTTACATGACTCAAAAGACTGGGAAATGCTCTAAGTCTAAGGAAAACCCAACGTGATTCAACCTCCCCACAGAAGCATTACCTCTAGAGAGCGGATGCTGTTGTGATAGGTGATGGAGAGCATGGAGAGGCTGAGCACTGGAGCAGGGATGTCAGGAGCTTTGCAACAGGGCTGCATCTTCTCTGTAACTGACTTCACCAGTGCAAGCACAAGTCCTTGAATACCCACAGTGGAGGTTTCAGCACTTCCCAGGACAGTCAGTGTGTCTAGTCGGACCTCTGAAGCACCTAACATCCAGAAACCATGCCAGCCTTGATTCTCAGCTCTCTAATGGCAACTTCAGTCCTCACTCTCCTTTGTTATTCTCTCCACTCTAGTTCTCTTTATTCCCCATACCTCCCTAACTTCGTTTCTCATGTTTAAGGGAAAATTTCCCTTTCCCATCTTAACCTAAATATCTGGCAAGGCCAAAGAAGTTCCCTAACTCCTACAAATTGCCCAGAAATACAACAGTTACTAATCACACAAGGAAAAAAAGAAAACAAACAAATACTACATGCATCTCATTCTCTTGATCAGACATCAAGGCTGTCTTTTTCTTACATATCTTGCTTAATACTTGCCTTTTATAAGCCCTTAAGAAATATCAAGAAGCCTAATTCCAGCATTTCATCCTCTAATTCAGAAAAATTCCAAATAATAAGCTCCATTAAATTAGAAGGAACAGATTGAATCTGCATAATGTGCTTAGGTTATAAACTACCCACTTTGGTATAAACTCCCTGTCCTACTTACCAACGAGGGCAGAAAGGGTGAATAAGTTCATGTCCTCCACCTTCAAGTCCACCTTCCACAGTAATGACACAGACTCCCCGAATGAAGATTCCCTAGACACTGCTGACTTCCCAGATTGTGGGCCCATCAAGGATAAGATCCGAGAGAGACATTGGGCACAGGTGTCTGATGTTTCTACCTGCAGTCCTCGGATGGTACAATCAAGAAAGAGGGTATCCGACTGGGTGCTGGACAGGCTAAGAGGCTGGTTATAGCTACCCTGGAAAAGAAGCAGAGGGACTCCATTAGGAGCATGCAGACACACAGTTCTGTAATGCCCTAATGCATTGCCTGCTGCCAAAAAGGTGCTACATGCTCTAAAGCAGGGCAGGATGAGGAACCTGCGTGGGCCCCTGTTCACCTACCTGTAGTGTGAAAGAGTCCAGGACAAGTGCCTCACCCCAAACATGCATATTGGGTGGGTGGGGTGCCCGCTGAATGTGAGAGTCACTGCCCACCCGCCAGCAAAGGTGGTCCACAGTTAGGATGCCCCGTTGATGGATACTCTGGGGCCGCAGATGTTGATAATCTAAACAAAGAAGGCAGGAGAGAGGCATTCTATGGAGCCACTGTGACCATCAATTGGGTCCAGCTCCACTAATGAACAGGTCTTGTTCCTTTTACATCCCAGAGCCTTACCCAGAGAGATGGAATTGAATCCCAAGGCAAAGGGCGGTGTATCTCCAAGCTGAATGGAAATGTTGACATTGGAGATGGAAGTGCTAAAGATGATGGGAGCCAGAATTTGGGGGAAAGTTCTGTATAGGGATAAGACATCATTGTTTGATAAAGAAAGAATTGCAGCTTCCTATCATGGAAGCTCTCAAAAATCAGCGTGAGTTTTGTTGTGATTTTTAGGTACGGATGCAACTAGAAAATAAAAAACCAAGCTAGTCAGTTCATTGTTACTCCCAACAGTTAATCTGCAGGAATGCCAGAAAGATATTAGGTTGAAACATATGAAACTGCCATTTCATAGGTCATATATGGTGAACATCAGCATATCACAGAATTCAAACTTCTACAAGCAAGGAGTATCACTTCTAAACTATTAACCTTAAAGTTTTCTATGCAACACAATGCAAGCACTACACAAAGAGAGATATGGCACTGCTAATATGACCTGTCACTTATCATCTGAGGCAGACAAGATACTGTTCATCACTTAAGTTCGGTTTAGCAAACATTTATTTTGTATAAGGTACTGTGCTACGAGGTACTGAGGACATAAAAAAGAGGGCATCATCTTACCATTTAAAGAGCCTAATCTAATGGGGAAGATATATAAAATAGGATTGTTACTGAGACTAGGACATTGAAACTGAAATTTAGAAAGATCAAACAGTCAAATACGTATTACACATAAGACACCACTTTAAACCAAAATAATCCATCTGATGAAATGGTAATTGGAAAAGATTGCACTGACCTTTTTTTCCTTTGCTTAAGAACAGATGAACTAGACCCTTGGGTCTCAAGTGCTAGCATGTGCATCCAGTGAGAGAATTCTTGGTGCCGGTAATGAATAATACAAGTGTTCAAAACCAGAGAGGCTGAGAGGTCAATGGTAGTCACCTAAAAAAGAGAACACCAGAACTATGAACTTGGGTTTTATCTCAAAAGGCAATGATGTAGGAAGAGAACAGAGAAAGGAGTAATTCTTGGTACCACAGTCATCATACCTGCACACTAGCCTTGAGGGAGTTGAGGCAGACAATGCGCTGGCGGCTCTGGGACAGCAACAACCCATCTGTAAGGGCAGAGGACAGATCAGAGAACACTGGGAGCAAAAGGTAAAACTAGGAGAGTATCAGAGACAGGCAAGGAGTTAAACAGGTTGTCACCAACACTCAAGAGCTGGGGCTATTTTCTCTCAGTATGGTTTCCTCCTCCCACTCCCCACTGATCTTAAATTAAGAAGACCATGTGGCGCGTGGCAGAAAAGAGTGTCTGTCCTCCCATTCTCTCTCAGTTCCGGAATCCCCACCCAAACCTTTTAGTAGGAGTTCAGTGCTCATCTGTGCCATATCAGAGTTTGCTGTGAAGCTACGAAGGGGCAGCTGATCCTCATCACGGTGGTACAGGAACTGCAACAGCTTCAGCGTCCAATTCAGATGCCTGAGCCAGAAACAGACTCTAATTCAGAAATATGTGGAATTCCCATTATCCGCATAGACAAGCTCAGTGCAGCTACTTGCTGCATATACCCTGCATATAGCTCCAACTATCACTCTCTACACTTCTGTGGCAGAAGAGATCTCACCTCTTTTGACTATTCATGGACAGCACCACACTTGTGATATCCATTTTCACCTTCACCTGGTCTGGCAGCTGCTGAAGGAGGTAGAGGCCAGGCAGAGTTGACTCAGCCACGTTTTTTGTCACGTCTGAAAACATGAATGAATACAAAAGCCATCAATCCTTAACACCCTCAAGTCTCAAAAAATGCCCTGTCCTCTTTGACCAAAAGCTTCTATATAAAATAGACTAAGCAAATGCCCGATCTTAGGCTAAAAGGCAAATATCCCAGAGATTCAGGAATGTGCTGTAATTCGTTCCCCAGAGTCTAAAAAATAGTATGGGGAACAGATTGGTATAATAGAAAGAATATGGACTTAGGGTTAAATAATTTAAACCCATGTTTAATATCAGTTAGCTGTGTGACGTGTCAAAATACCTATCTAGTGGCTCTTCCTCCCAGGAGCATGCCCGAGTCTTTCCCCTTCTCTCTCCTAAGCTCCAAGGACCCCCTAATTTTGCCTCTGTCATTTGTTTCCTGAGCCCATTTCTTCTACTGCTCACTTCTACCTCTGTGACTTTCTAAATAAACTTTCTCTTATAATTTAGAAAGGAAAAAATCTCTAATTTTCCTAGGCTTCAGTGTTCTCATTGGTGCAATGCTGAGGATTTAGTGAGAGAACATATATAAAGCACATAGTACAGGTCTAATCCTATATAATAAAGAGGTAATATGCAAATTGACCATCATGTCCTCACAAGATGGCTGCCTATGACCAGGCTGGCAGGGGGGTGAGGGACAACCAAAGCACTGAACAAGCAGGCTGCATGGGGCAACCAGGCCGGCAGGGGGGTTAGTGAGGGATGACCAAAGCACTGAACAAGCAGGCTGCGTGGGTGACCAGGCCGGCAGGAGGGCCGTGAGGGGCGACCAGGTCAGCAGGGGGGGCAGTTAGGGGCGACTGGGCAGGCAGGCAGATGAGCGATTAGGAGCCAGTGGTCCAAGATTTCGAGGGGTCCCAGATTGGAGAGGGTGCAGGCTGGGCTGAGGGAACCACACCCCCCCACCCCCCATGCACAAATTTTGTGCACCGGGCCTCTAGTTTATGATGATTACCCACTAAACATTGGTTCTTTTACCCACCACAAGCAAATGTCCTATTTCCTCTATCCTCAGGATCCGAGGCCAAGGTGACTAACAAATCACACCTAAATGAGTAGTGAGACCACTATTTTTTTCTACTTCCAAAATAACCTGAGAACAGGGCAGCCAAGAAGCTCACTGACTGGGGCTTTACCTGAACCGGGAATAGGCTTAGGTGCCAGGCTTGAGCCCTGGTGCAGCAGCTGACTATGGAAGAGGCCCTCGTGCAGTTCAGCATGGAGTGTCCACACATCCACACTAATTGCCTTCAGTTGCCGACTCGTGATGCCCACCTCTAGACACAGCTTTAGGGCCAGTGAGAGCTCTGCTAGGCAGGTGTCCTCCTGCAGAAAGAATAAGCTGCTAAGGTATGTATGTGTAGGGAGTCTGGGAGTTTGGGGTCAAAAATTCAGTGGTCTGGAATACTACCTTGAGAGAAGCCCATAAAGACACAGAATCTGTGGGGTAAGCCCTAAGCTCCTCCTTAGGACCAGAAGGAAACAAGGCATCTGAAGGACCATGGCATACTCACCAACTGGCCACTCTTTAGAACTTTGCTGTTGATCTGACTTAGGCTCACCTCACATTTTAGCCTGAGAAAGGAAAAAAATTAAAAGCACTTGGCCCCTTTCCTCAGCATTTACCTTCAATCAAGCTTTGTTGGCTGGAAGGGTCAAGGCAAGCAGAAGTGCCTAATCTCAGCCTCTCCTCAAATTGCACAGAATAAGAACTTGACACTTTGATAAGAAGGCCCAGGCATCCACCCACCCTGAAACAACTGTAAGGCAAGAATGGGCCTACTAGACCCTTTTCTACCCAGACTTTACCTTTTCCCATCACTATCCAAAAGAAAGCTGCTTTCTCTGATCTGAACGTGCCACAAGGACTCAGAGGTAGCTACCTTGAGAACCATGATGTTTATAGAATCTACATGAATGGAGAATAGCTGGAAGGAAGAAACAAAGAACAGTAATTAATGTCAAGGCACTTCCCCTTCTTTCTAACAGAAAGAGAGTAAAAGACAGCTCTTAGTATCATGCCCCCCAAGAGTAGAAAAATCCACCCATGATTCCAAAGCCAGTCATTCCCAGTACAGTGCAAGAAAAAGGGAGAAGTCGTCTCACCTGACAGATGATCTTCAATAAGGCTGGGCTGAAGGACAGCTCTTTTTGTTGCACTCCTGTGCTCTGGGAGAATGGAGCAAACAGGCCAGAAACCTTCTGTAGGTCAGTTCTGATACGCACTTCTCCAAAGCACAATGCCACATAGCGCCTGCCCAGAAGAGAAACCTCACTGCCATCAGGCCCATCCCTTCCATAGCAGTCTCTTTCCCTCCCTCACATTCACTCTCCCATCCCCCCTAAAAATGTAGCTCAAAAGAAAAAAAGAAAAGTAACTCAAATCTGGAGGATAGTCTCATAGTAATTACCAATATCTGTCTCACTAGAGATAATAGCTTCCAGGAGACATCAAGCCAAGAACCCACGTCCCTTCTTTGAGGCCTATGTAGAAGAATCTCACTCTACAAACCCCAATCCCAAATACTCCCCAAAGGAAGAGTGAGGATATAGGGTACTCACGGCAGATCATGGCTAAGGAGTTTGCTGGAAATCCACAGGCTATCAATTTCCTAAAACATCATGGAAGAAAGCTTTGTACATTAGCCGCTAGGTAAGACTTGAGCAGCTTGACAAGTCAGGAAAGGTTCTAAGAAGAGGCGGAAGTGCTATAGCCCTTCCACTAATTATTCTCCATCCATTTCTACTGGCTTCTCTCCGCCACACTATATCCTGCTCCTCACAAGGATGTTTGTATTTCTCTTGTATGGATAGGTTGCCCTGTTTCCCCTCTTAAATTAGAACAGTAAGCTCTTCTATTTCCTGTTATCTTTGTTCTGTGCTTTACCTTTGTATCGTCCTTATGTGCCCTGGACACTGTGCCTAAGAAGCATTTTTAACCGAACAACTTACATCAATCCTAGCATTCCCAAACAAAGATCATCTTGGCAAAGGGGTGACAAGACTGGGATAACTAGGGAAGCCGCCCAGAATTTATTAAAAAGAAAGAAGTTGAAATTAAGCTGGATCAACACCTCCAGACCCGGGGAATTCCGCAGCACTCACCACTGTTTGCTGGTGCTGCTGAAACTTAAGACTGACATTCTGGATCCAAAAAAAGGAGCCAATCTTTAGCTCTGCCTGCAGCTTCCGCTGACACCACTTGGTGACCCACCGGACCACAAGCCACCTGCAGGAAAAATCCCTGTGAGTTCATAGGACCCTCTCCCAATTATGGCGTCCCTTACCCCTTGCTGATCCTAGAAGCCCTTGCAAAGGGTCAAATCCTGAAGCTGAGTCTTCTGGGCAACTCTCCAGTCTCCTAAAACACTGCTCTACCATATACATTGAGCCACAATGATCAGAACTGTAGCCCCAGACTGTCCCCTCCACCCAGATGTAATCAGACAAATTAAACTCCACCTTCTAAGTTTGGAGACTAAGAAAGCAACCCCTCAAATCTTTAGGAACCCCAGAGGTAGAGAGAAGAGGCCTCAACAGGAGTCGAGGTACCGGCAGCCCTGTCAGATGTGCCATCACATACTCCCCCCCAAAGGGTCTCTGTCTTCACCCTGCAGACAGATGTCCGCAAGAAGGCACTGTGGGGTCACTCGCGGCCAGCTCAAAGGCTGCTCTCCCCAGGGCGGTCAGACCTGTTCTGGCTTCCCAGGGCGAGGCTGCAGGTGCCTTTGCGTTCGGAGAAAGGGGCACTCCGGGCGTGTAGAGGGGTCAAGGGAGACCACGAGCCGGCACCCCTCCTCACACACACACCCCGATTCAGCTCCCAGCCTCGGCATCTCCTCAGGCCTCGCCGCTCCCTTAGTCTTCCTCAATCCCAGCGGCTCCTCACCAGCTCCAGACCCAGCGCCCCCGCTCGACCCCTCCCTCGTCGCCGCCCGCCATAGCCCGCGCACCGTCCCCTCTAGCCCTCTCCTCCCTCTATCTCCCCCTCCCGCGCACCCCTTCCTAAGTCTCTCTTCCTCCCACTCCTACCCCCCTCCCCGCCGAAGCCGGATCCCCTCACCGGCCTAGGAAGAGGGTGAACAGAGTAACCAAGAGCAAGGCCAACAGCGCGGCGAAGAACAGGGGCATTACGGCCCCGGCCCTGGCCCTGGCCCCGGCCCGGCCTGGCTCCGGCCCCCGCCCAGCCGGGCGCCCCCTCCGGCTCCCCGCAGCTCCGCCGTGGGCCGACCAGCCGCGTTCACAGGAACAGCAACGGGACCAGGAAGCGTTGGCGCGCGTGCGCCACGCCCCTCGCAGCCCGCCAGCCAGCAGCGGTCTCGTTACCCCGCCCCGTGCGCGCTCTCCGGCGGGGCCGACCGGCTGCAAGCCCGAAGTGAAGGCGTGGCTCGGGAAAGAGAGCGCTGGGGAATGGACTTCGTAGGGACTGATACAAACGCCCCACCCCGGACGCACCCTTCGATGCCCGGAAATGCGGAGCCACGGACTTGCGTGGGGTCGGAGTCTGAACAGTTCCCTGGTTTGCAGTGGATCTGGCCGGCAGCAGAGTTCCATTTACAAAGCACTTTCCTTGTGATAGTTATAGAGCTGGCTTGACCACTTAGGGTCTGGACCGAGGATACTGCAGAAGTTACACCTCTGAGTCTTACGAAGTAGCTCTCCTGTCTTATTCAAGAGCCTTGTCTGAAAATCGCTGAGAAAACCAAGAGGTAATTAATTACAAGGCCTCAAAGGAATGTGTTTAATTCACTAAGGAATGACTTTTTAATTCATTCATTGTATGAATGCTTTTCTAGTCAGTTAATACAGGGTGTCCCAGCCCTAGCCGGTGTGGCTCAATGGTTGGAGCGTGGGCCTCATAGGAAGGTCCCGGTTCAATTCCTGGTCAAGGGCACCTACCAGGGTTAGGGTTCCATCCCGCCCCAGTCAGGGGGCCAACAGGAGGCAACCAATGAATGTGTCTTTCTCTCGCATTGATATTTCTCCCATGCACTCTCTCTGAAAATCAATGGGGGGAGGGAGGGAGGGAGGTTGTATGTAAAATATAGGATGTACCAAAAAAAATGTATACACACTTTGAATGATTATAATGTCAGTGTTTATTAACATACAGTTCATTTTCAAAATTTAAAAGAACCTACAGAAATGAATAGTTATTTTTGTCAATGCCTTTTTGCAAACTGATGACTGTTCCGGTCCAGGTACTGATAACACAAAGCAATAGTATTTCAAACATCAAGAATCATTTCCTGCCCTAACTGGTTTGGCTCAGTGGATAGAGCGTCGGCCTGAGGACTGAGGGGTCCCAGGTTCGATTCCGGTCAAGGGCACATGCCAGGGTTGTGGGCTCAATCCCCAGCAGGGGGCGTGCAGGAGGCAGCCAATCCATGATTCTCATTGATGTTTCTATCTATCTCTCCTTCTCCCTTCCTTTCTGAAATCAACAAAAGTATATATTTTTTAAAGAATCATTTCCTTTGATATTTGTGCACCCTCAATTCATCAACTGTTGCCGGGTTTTGTACAGTAAACTTTATATTTTATGTATCTCCATAGAAAAGTCTAATGGCACTTTAGGATAAATATTCTTTGTTCAAAGCTTAGTCTGACTTCACCCATTATTTCAAATCAGTTAAACCTGAAAAGAGTGAAAATTGAGTTATCAGCTATTAAAGAGTGTATATATTTTTGGGGACACCCTCCCTATATGTATTGACCTACTGTGGGGGCAGCACAATTCTGAACTCTTCGTTGGAGTGTGTTTTGTTAATTTAAAGATTTTTTAAAATTTATTTTTAGAAAGGGAGAAAGAAACATTGATGTGTGATGTGTGACAGAAACATCCATCGACCTTTTGCACACCCCCTACTTGTGATTGAACGAGCATCACTGGCATGTGCCCTGATCCAGAATCCAAACGGCCAGGGCTGTAGTTTTCAATGTCTTCTGTGCATAGCAATCTGGGCACATTGGGAGTGAAGTGAAGGTGGATACCACAGAAGTAGAGAATATTGTTCTTGCCCTTCAGCAATTACATGAAATGGAGAGTTCAGGTCAACTTTATTTTGTCTGTTTCCTTATTTATAAAATGAGGGAATTGGACAAAGGTCCTTCCAACTCTATTACAGTGATGCTAAAACAGTACAAGCTGAAGAAATTCTGAGGATTTCAAAATAAGTACTTCACAAACCTTTGCTGTCACATCCTAATCTCCATAAACGTCCTCCAATATTTTACTTGAGACTCTCTTCCATTCCTTCAGATAAAGCGCCATTTCAACTTTCACCTGGGTTGCCCGAAGTTGCTTTTACCCCTCCACCAGGTTTCCTTCCTAATCTAGTCCTCTCATCACTAATTTCACACCTTCCCCAGGGCTCCACCGCTGTTACTTTATACTTCATACTTATCCCTCAAGCACTATAGTTCTGCCATTCTCCTTATAACCTGCAGCCTCCCATCAGGGTATGTTTTGTCTGTGAACCTTTAGGGAAGACCCAACAACTCAGTGAAAACCTTGTCCAAGCCAAGAGGGGTACTTTGCAACACAGCTCCCTACTCTCATTCTTGTCCATTCTGTTCCCTTTAGTCAGCTCATTTCTAACATTTCATTTCTTTTTTCTTCCCAGACTGTTAACATTCTACTCCCAATCATCTCAATAGCCTGAAATGTTGATTTTATCATTTGTCTACTTTCGGGAGAGCTCTTAAGGGATCAATGCAACTGAATCTGAATAGGGGGGAGAGGGTGTAAACGAAGCTCAACTGGTTTATGGTCTCAACTTAATGACACAAGTCCTTGCAAAGAAATCACGTCTTATAAATCCATGTCTAGCACAGATCTATACAGGTTTCCCCAGCTATCTGAAAGTAGAGTGTGCCTATGAAACCTTTCATAAGCTGAAATGGCGTAAACTATCCCGCTTTCCAAAAGTTCTCATTAGTACCTTTTTTAAAAAAAAATTGATTTCAAAGAGGAAGAGAGGGGGAGAAACATCAATGATGAGAATCATTGATCAGCTGCCTCCTGCACGCCACCTACTGGGGACCAAATCACATCGAAGGGCCATTATTACCTATTTTCACTAACCAAAAGAAACTGAAAAGAATTTTTGCTTTGACGAAAAGTCATCACATATTAACGTGAGCCTTTGTAAAAGGAAAGTAGTGTATAACAGGAACTTTTGGAAATGTTTTCTACCTTAACTCCCTAACAAAACAAGGAGAAAAAAATCTGAAAGTTTCTAAAAATAAAAAGGCCTGCTAGTCACTAAAATTCCAGTAGATGGCACAATCCCGTTTACCACTGCATGCTTGAAGGACATAGGAGCAAACTTTCTGGAATTCACCAGCAGAGGAAAGGAAAAAAGAGGTGAGCAGAGAACAAAAATTTTCTATCCACCTATTCAGAGAAAGATATCCCTACATTTGTCCCCAAAAGAGTAGTTATCTACCAAGAGCTAACATAACTGTAGTGTAGTAAAAAGAACATGTGGCTCTAGCTGGTTTGGCTCAATGGATAGAGCTGTCAGCCTGTAGACTGAAGGCTCCCGAGTTCAATTCCGGTCAAGGTCACATGCCTGAGTTGCAGGCTCAGTCTCCAGTAGGGGGCATGCAGGAGGCAGCCAATCAATGATTCTCTCTCATCATTGATGTTTCTATCTCTCTCTCCCTCTCCTTTCCTCTCTGAAATCAATAAGAACATATTTAAAATAAATAAAAATAAAAGCAATGGAATAACTTGCCTCACAAAATAGAGACCTATTAAAAAAATTAATCAAATCATGAAATAGCACACCTAATAAATGACAACACAGTGGCTAACAATGAAATTCTTTTTTATCATTTTGGAGAAAACAAGCAGGGGAAAAGTCACACACATTAATAATCCATGATGCCAAGTTTTTGAAGAGTAATAATTTCCCAGCTAGGAGAGATGGCTCTCTCAGTTTCTGTTTTATCAGTTAGGAATTAAAAGCACCTGCTCCTTCAACAAGTCTTTTTTTTTTTTTTTTAATATATATATATATTTTTTTATTGATTTTTCACAGAGAGGAAGGGAGAGGGATAGAGAGTTAGAAACATCGATGAGAGAGAAACATCAATCAGCTGCCTCCTGCACACCCCCTACTGGGGATGTGCCCGCAACCAAGGAACATGCTCTTGACCGGAATCGAACCTGGGACCCTTCAGTCTGCAGGCCGACGCTCTAGCCACTGAGCCAAACCGGTTAGGGCTCAACAAGTCTTATACTCAAAAAGAACAGATCCAAGTCTGAGAGAATAACCATTTCAACTGTAAAAGGCTGACGCCTCCAAACACAGTCACTGTTTTCTGCCGACCATCTTCATCTCAGTGGTGACATGGCCAATGCCCAGGAAACCTGTGGCAGGGATCCCAGGGTGAAGCAGCAGCAGATGTCTATGAACACTGTGTGGTGACAGTGGCTCACAGCCTCCAGACTCAGAGCTCCGCATGGTGGGCTTCTGCCTTCAACAACTCACTGGGTTTCATGAAGATGCCTTCCATGGCTTTCCAGTAGTTGTTCGGGCTTGGCTGAGCCATGCCATGCACCTCTTTTTGCCCACTGATGGGCCGACCATATTGTTCTCCAGTGACAGACAGCAGAACCTCGGTGGAAGAATGCTTGAACCGCACCTCACCCTCCCTCACCCAGTAGGGCCCATTACAGAGCACTGTCCAGTCATCCAGATAATCACCTTCACCTTCTTCACCAAAAGCACTCACTTCCTAGAAGACACAGAGGGTAGCAACGTTAGCATGGCTGGTACATAGACTTGTAAAAGGGGAGGTAGGCAATGGGAAGAAAAATAAGGCTACCCAAAAGTGAAAAATGAGAGGCTTTCCAGGGTTGTTTAGAAGTAAGTAAATAATTTATACTGTGGAAAAAAGATAAGACATAAAGGACATAAAGGACACAAAAGCAGTTGCCATAAGATTATGATCCAAACACTAATTTTGCAAGTAACTCTTTATTTGCCTTATATTTTATATTTATAGTCTTAAAATACTTTATATCTCTTGTTATTTGACTTGAAATATTCCTGCCTTATCCCCTTAACTAGATTTTAAACGACCTGGTGAGAAACAATTCCTCTTCTATAAAATGATAACAATATCACCTTACAGAATAATTATAAGAATGAAACAAAATTAAGAAATATTAATTGAGCAAATTATAGCATATTCTATCTTCCTCTCCTCTTCTAATCCCATTCCCATTAGGGCCAAATATTCAGAGTTTTTATCACAATAAAAAAGTTAAATTAATTCAGAAATATATAATTTAAATATACACTAATAGCTATATAATGTAAAACGATAAAAAGCAGTCAGACTAAGACTAAAGCAAAGGGAACTGCACAAAATGAACAATTCTACTACTATGTATGTATACTAGGAGTGAATGAGTAGGTGAATGGATGACAGTGGAGCCAGATATCTCACTGTTAGAGTGTGACTTTACAAACAAAGGGAGGAGACTAGAATCTATGCAGTAATGGATTAGAGTTGGAGACATGATTAAGAACTCATGTCTAACTTAATATACTAGTACATACATATAAACACCCATAAGTCCATACTGATAAAAACAAAAGATTAAATAAATAGAGACAAATCTCCCATACAGAAGAATTCCAAATAAATCATGTAGCTACTCCTTCCGGAAGGAGGGGAAGCACAGGTGCTCTCCTTCCGGGGAGCAAACCCCGTGCCTTTCCCCTTCCCCAGGCATGTTACCTTTCCCTGTCTCTCTCCTAAGCTGCAAGGGCCCTTCTTTTGCCTCTGAAACTTGTTTCCTCAGCCCATTTCTTCTACAGCTCACTTCTTCTACCTCTGTGACTTTCTACATAAGCTTTCTCTTACAGTTTGAAAAAAAAAGGGAGAGCATAAGAGCATAACTTTCCATTCTTAAGTGTGGGCTATGCAAGATTTCTTTCTAGAGTACAGTATGGACAGGAGGAAAAGGAAAAGGAAAGGAGTAATTTTACAGGAGAAACCTGACAAACACTAATTCAGCCAGGTAATCAGTATCAACAGTCATAAGTCATGTAGATAGTATATATCCTTATTATGATGTGATGAAAATGGCACTTTACCTCTGTGATCTTTCTCCAAAACTTTATATATCCAGTCTAATCATAAGAAAAACATCAAATTCCTATAAAGGAGCACCCTATAATATACCTAGCCAGCACTCTCAAAACTGTCAAAGTAATCAAAAACAAAAAGAATCTGAGGCTCTCTTTCTCCTAAGCTCCTTTTGCCTCTGTAACTTGTTTCCTGAGCCCATTTCTTCTAGAGCTCACTTCTTCTATCTCTGTGACTTTCTAAATAAATTTTTGCTTGTAAAAAAAAAAAAAAAAAAGAATCTGAGAACTGTCACAGCCAAGAGGAGCTTAAGGAGACGTGACAACTAAATGTAATGTGATGTCCTGGAGGGGATCCTGGAACAGAGAAAGGATAGCAGTAAAAACTAAGGAGACTGGAATAACCTATGGACTTTGGTTGATAACAATGTAACAATATTATCAATTAACTGTAGCAAACCTATCATACTAATAGAGAAAACTATGTACAGAGTACAGAGTGAGAGTGGAAAGCAGTCATTAAAGGGTCCCACAACCCCCAAAAGCTCACGGCTTAAAAAAAATGGCATAATACCTAATTCATTTTCTTAACGTGGTCAGTCAGCATCATTACAATAATAATAATTTTTATTGCAAGTTTGGAAACCAATAGGTTTCTTTATTGTAGGATTTATCAAGATAACTTTACGATATGCTAACATATACCTATTCTGTCTTTCCTCCTCATTCGGTCTAGATGGAAAGTCTCCATTTTGACCAGGAAACAATTTCTTTCACATGTATGAGACAAAGCCAGTTCTCCAGGTTTGCACAAAAAAGAACATCTGCCCGGCTGGTGTGCTCGGTGGTTGAGCATCAACCCATGAACCAGGATCCTGGTCATGGTTTGATTTCTGGTCAGGGCACATGCCCAGGTTCCGGGCTCTATCCCCAGTAGGTGACGGGCAGGAGGCAGCTGATCAATGATTCTCTATTATCACTGATGTTTCTATCCCTCTCTCCCTCTCCCTTCCTCTCTCTGAAATCAACCAAAAAACATTTATTTTTAAAAAGAGAGAACATCTACACCTGGAAAAGAAAGGACTAAGAACGAAGATATCAAACAACTCAACTGAGTAAAGCACAAAACAGCGATGACCCACAGGATGCCACCTCACCTGGTTTCCAGAAAGAGGTGAGGTGAAGTGGTGACTATGGAGGTTTCGGCCAGTGTTGACATGTGTCAGCCGAATGGGCTGGCCACATTTGATGGGTGTTCCCCTCTCACAAACTGTGGAGGTCTTCCCCCGTATCCTCCAGTAACTATTGCTGTCATCCACAGAAGTTACACCTGTCACTGACTGCTGCCCACTACCTGCAATAAAAAAAAAAAAAGAGGTAAGTTCAACTGGACCCCTCTACCACATGGTCTCCGACAAAGCTTTATTTTCTGTCAAATTCCCCCAAATAGGCCACTTGCATATAAACAACAGGGATATTCTCTTCCCTCGGCCTCATTCACTACACAATTCTTGAAAGGCACTCCATATTTCCCAGATACTCTTGCCTATTCCTCCTACTTTTGCCTTCAGTCCCTTGGCCCTGCCTGACCACAGCCTTTTAATGACACTTCCCTTTTACCACTTAACACGTTATGTTTTTTGTTTTGTTTTCCAACCTTTTTTTTTTAAGTATATTTCTTTATTGATTTCAGAGAGGAAGGAAGAAGGAGAGATAGAAACATCAATGATGAGAGAGAATCATTGATTGGCTGCCTCCCGCACGCCCCCCACTGGGGACCGAACCCGCAACCCAGGCATGTGCCCTTGGCCGGAATCAAACCTGGGACCCTTCAGTCCGCAGGCTAATTCTCTATCCACTGAGCCAAGCCGGCTAGGGCAACACATTATGTTTTATCCCACAGATATCTGGGTGAATGTTTGTAGCTACTGAACTACCAGCTTCTCTCTATTGCTTCTTACACTCAGCTCATGGTTTTGTAATATCTTTTTTAAACAAGCACACAAAGAAACCCTTCCTCCTTATTTCTAGTTATTGCTTTACAATTCTCTTGGTCTTTACTGCCATGTTTCACTAATCATGATCTCTACTTCCTCTCCCATCGTTAAACCTTGGGATTACCCAGAGTTCTAACCCTGGCCCTATCCATTCTTACATACTTGTTGGGGGTCAGGACAAAAGCATTTATAAGTGCTTCAACAACTTTTTCAAGTGATTCAAATTGACATCAAATTGAGAACCACAGTTCATCCTGTGCAATCTCATTTACTCTACCCACATTTTAACCACCACCTCTACAATGATGTTGAAGAGATGCTCCTCAACTTATGACAGGGTTGGTCCTGATAAACCCAACACAAGTTGAAAATATCATAAGTCAAAATGCATTTAATACCTAACATACCAAACATCCGAGTTTACCCTCAATGGTTTCTACTGAATTAAAATTGCTTTCACACCATGGTAAAGTAAAAATGTTTTAAGGCGGGAACCATCTGTACTTAACTGGGTATCTCAGGCTCAGCACAATCTCTATTCTGAGAGCTCTAGACTGATCCTGGTTCTCAAATATGGCTACACTTCAGGAGCACCCAGAGGGCTTTTTAAACTTGGATTCCCGTTGGCAGGATTCTGATTTAGTAGATCCAAAGTAGCAAACTATATCAAATTTAAAAGTAATAAAATGGCCCTGGTCGGTGTTGCTAAATGGTTAGAGCGTTGGCCCACAGACCGAAGGGTCTCCAGTTCAATTCCCGGTCAAGGGTATGTACCTGAGTTGTGGGTTAGATCCCTGGCCCCAGTCAGGAAGCAACCAGTCTCAATATGTCTCTTTCACATCAATGTTTCTCTCTCTCTCCTCCCCCCTTCCCTTCCACTCCCTTTAAAAAAAAAAGGGGGGGGAAAATATCCTCGATTGAGGATTAACAACAAAGTAATAAAGCAGACATAGCAGGTGTTCACTGAATGGTTGCTAGGATTATTAAGACATCCCAACAATGACAACTCAGTTCCTTTCCAAGTCTAACTGGTCAAGCAGGTTTTGAGAATCATGAAATAACTCCTTCATCTCTTAGCTATTAGCATCATCAGTCATCCAAGATAGAAACCTAACAGTCATCTTAAATGGCTCTCTTCTCACTAGTTCACTATTTTTTTCTTTTTGTTTATTTTTGTTTTCTTATAACTTGCTGACTGAGCACCATATCTCCTGTATCGAGAACAATAATAGGCACACAATAGGAGCTCATTAATCTATGCCGAATGAAACCACAAATAATTGCTGAAATATAAATGAACACAAACTAAGCATTTTAATTTCATATGATAAAAAACTCTCAAAACAGTTTCCTCTCCAATTCCAGTGAGTGCTTTAGTTTAAATTCTTTACAAGGGTAAAGTTTGAATAAAAAGAGACCAAAGGAAAAGAGTTGAAGAGCAAGTATTACTATGCAAAAGAGCTAGAACAGAGGGTCATGGTCAAAGAGTGAGTTCTTGGGAGTTCAAAACTTCAGAGATACAGAACTTGGTGTAATTTTTCTACATGTATGTCTCTCCCACAATTGACTAGTGCCGGCCTGGCATAGTTGAAAGCAGGCTTTGAATCTAGACAGATTTGGATCGAACTCTGTCTCTGTCTTTCATTAGCTGCAAGGCTTTGAGCATGCCATTTATTTCTGGGTCTGTTTCCTCATCTGTAAAATGAGGATAACAATAATCCCTACCTTGTAGGAATGTTATAAATCTAAAAATGTATGTAATGTATGTACCTGGCACATAGCTCACCAGAATGAAACTGGTATTACCATTAAGATGCCTTAGAACAGTGGTCAGCAAACCGCGGCTCACGAGCCACATGCGGCTCTTTGGCCCCTTGAGTGTGGCTCTTCCACAAAATACCATGTGCGCGCATGCACGTACAGTGCGATTAAAGGAGTACCCTAATGAAGTTAATAACAATGTACCTACCTATATAGTTTAAGTTTAAAAAATTTTGCTCTCAAAAGAAATTTCAATTGTTGTACTGTTGATATTTGGCTCTGTTGACAAATGAGTTTGCTGACCACTGCCTTAGAACAATGAGGTATCACTTCACACCTGTCAGAATGGCTACCACCAATAAATCAACAAACAACAAGTGCTGGTGAGGATGTAGAGAATAGGGATCACTAATGCACTGTTGGTGGGAATGCAAATTGGTGCAGCCTCTACAGAAAACAGTATGGAGTTTCCTCAAAAAAATTAAAAATGGAACTGCCTTTGATCCAACAATCCCACTTCTGGGTACATATCCTAAGAATCCCAAAACACCAATCAGAAAGAATCTATGCACCACCTATGTTCATAGCAGCATTAGTTATAATAGCCAAGATCTGCAAATAGCACAAGTGCCTGTTAGTAGATGAGTGGATAAAAAAGCTGTGGTGCCTAGTTGGTGTGGCTCAGCGGTTGAGTGTGGACCCATGAAGTTCCATTCCCGGTCAGAGCACATGCCGGAGTTGCAGGCTCGATCCCCCAATAGGGGGCATGCAGGAGGCAGCTGATCAATATATATCCTATCTAATAAAAGAGTAACATGCAAATTAACCACCACTCCGCTACACCCACAAGCCATGCCCACCAGCCAATCAGGAGTGAGTATGCAAATTAAACCAACCAACATGGCTGTGGCCACAGAGAGCAGGAGGGATGCTTGGGTTTCCCCAGTGATGGAGGAAGCCAAGCTTTCCACACACCCTGGCCAGCCCAGGTCTCCACTCATTGCTACAAAGTTTCAATTATAGAAGGTAGATAATTTCGAACAGAAATGGCGGCAGCCACGGAGCTGGAAGAGCAGGAGGCTAGGGTTGCCCCCGGCAATGGAGGAAGCCAAGCTTCTGCAGCCCTGGCCGGCCTAGGCCTCCACTCCAGGCTACAAAGTTTCAATTATAGAAGATACATAAATCCCAACAGAAATGGCTTGGCTCCACTCCAGGCTACAAAGTTTCAATTGTAGAAGATAAATAAATTGCAGATACCAGGGCCTCTGCTTGGGTCGCCGGGGGGGTGTGGCTGGCCTGCAAACCACCACAGGCCCCTCGCCCAGGCCACCCCACACCCCAAGGGAACCCCCACCCTGATCCGGGACATCCTTCAGGGCAAACCAGCTGGCCCCCACCCATGTACAAGGCCTCTATCCTATCTAATAAAAGAGTAATATGCAGATTGACCATCACTCCAACACACAAGATTGCTGCCCCCATGTGGTCAAAGATCCTGCCCCCATGTAGACACAAGATGGCCACCACAAGATGGACAGCAGGGGAGGGCAGTTGGGAGGGGCCAGGCCTGCAAGACAGGGCAGTTGTGGGCGATCAGGCCAGCAGGGAAGGGCAGTTGGGAGGGACCAGGCCTGCAAGGGAGGGCAGTTGGGGGCGATCAAGCCTGCAGGGAGGGCAGTCAGGGGTGACCAGGCCAGCAGAGGAGGGAAGTTGGGGGCAAACAGGCTGGCAGGGGAGCAGTTAGACATCAATCAGGCTGGCATGGGAGTGGTTAGGGGGTGATCTGGCTGGGAGGCAGAAGCGGTTAGGGGCAATCAGGAAGGCAGGCAGGCGAGCAGTTGGGAGCCAGCAGTCCTGGATTGTGAGAGGGATGTCCAACTGCCCGTTTAGGCCCGATCCCATGGATCGGGCCTAAACGGGCAGTTGGACATCCCTTGAGGGGTCCCAGATTGGAGAGGGTGCAGGCTGGGCTGAGGGACCCCCCCCATGCACGAATTTCGTGCACTGGGCCTCTAGTATATATATATATATATATATATATATATATATATATATCTGTAGTGGATAGAGCTTCAGCCTGAGACTGAAGGGTCCCAGGTTTAATTCCAGTCAAGGGCATGTACCTTGGTTGAGGGCACATCCCCAGTAGGGGGTGTGCAGGAGGCAGCTGATCAATGTTTCTCTCTCATAGATGTTTCTAATTCTCTATCCCTCTCCCTTCCTCTCTGTAAGAAAATCAATAAATTATATATTTTTTAAATTATTCAAAGAGCATATGTCTAGGTTGGGGGCTCAATCCCCAGTAGGGGGTGTGCAGAAGGCAACCAATCAATGATTCCCTCTCATCATTGATGTTTCCCTCTCTCTCTCTCTCTCTCTCTCCCCCCTCCTTCCTCTCTGAAATCAATAAAAATATATTTTAAAAATATATGTATACATATATACACACATGCTTTTCTTCTTAAGATGTGGTACATTTACACAATGGAATATTATACAGCTATAAAAAAGAAGGAATTCTTACCCTTTGCGACAGCATGGGTGGACCTTATTATGCTAAGCAAAATAAGCCAGTCAGAGAAAAATAAATACCAGATGACCTCACTAACGTGGAACCTAACTGACCAACAAAATAGAACCAGAGGCGTGGATACAAGGAACAGACTGACAAATGTCAGAAGGGAGGGGGATGGGGGGACTGGATAAAGAAAGGTAAAGGGATTAGCTAAAGGACATATATGCATAGCCCATGGACAGTGTGGGGATGGGGCTGGGTGGAGGTGGGCAAAGGAGGGAAAAATGGGGGGCATCTACAAGTGTCAACAACAAAAGTTTTAAATAAAAAATAAAATAAAAAGATGCCTTGGACAACTCAATTCTCCCTGCCTCTAGGCCTCAAGAACCTCCCAGGGCTCCCCTAACCATCCCAGACCACACCCCTAAGACTTTCTCCAGGCCCCGCCCCCTCCGGAGCCTACCAAGCCTTCCTAGCCCACCCGGACCCGGGGGACAGTACCTGACCCATAGCGCACGTCGTGTGAGTGTAGTCGCACGTTGTGGCGCGTATTGAGTAGCTTTACCACAGAACCGCAGGTAACGACCGCCAGATTGGACGCTCCTACAGCGCTCCACAAGCCCCCGAACAACAGCAGCGAAACCACAGCCATGCTAGCTGTGCCACAGACTCCCTAACCCCAAGAAGTAACTTGGCCCCTCCCCGGAACCGGAAGTTACAAGCGGAACCATAGAGAGGAGGAAATGAAGAAGTCCTGGTTTGGTCTTTATGGTTCCTTTGGCCAGAGCGGCCCGAGGAACCGGGTAGGCCTGGTTGCTTCCAATCGGCCCGTTCAGTGCTGAAAGCCGCCTTCCTGAACCGGGACAGACCCCGAGGAGCCGGGTGGGAGAAAAGAGCAAGAAATGGCCCGCCCACTCCCAGTGACAGGGAGCAGGAAGTGACGTAGCACGTTGACGCAGCAGCGGCGGCGGCGGCGGCCGAGGGTCCGGGCGGTGGGTCCCCACTATCTTTTCCCAGTCTCGGTTTGACGACTCCATTTTCCTCGGTGGGGGGCTTGGAGCGACGGAGAAGCGGCGGACTTCAGGTAGGTGAAGTTCGGACTGGAAAGCGTGCTCCTCGAATGGGGCAGGTGGGGAACCAGGCTCTTAGGGCCTGGTCCCGTAAGGAAAGAGGTATTGGGGAGTCGTATGCAGGAAGAACGGGGCCCCCCGGCCCTCCCAGCTCCATGAGGGAGGAGGAGGAGGAAAGCGGGGTAGTTGCTCAAGAGTCTCAAGGCTTTTCCCACCCCTGTGCCACCCAGAACCCGTGAATTGGGCTGCTTGTGGGATCAACAGGCTTCCTCGGGTCCCGTCCTTGTGTCGAAGCTTCTGAAAACTGGGCCACGCGCAAGGATTGGAAATGGAGTGGATCTGGGGCTTCTGAGTCAGGATCAGTTGGTTGAATTGTTTGTTCTGAGGATGTGATAACTGTGGACCATTAGGCCTAGAGAGTTATGCCAAATTCCATCTCTTTCCGTAGTGCTGAATAGTAGAGTTAGAATTTGTTGTAAATGGCTACCTACATCCACAAACGCCTACCACAAACATCAGAATGGGCTATTAAGTTAAAACTTTATTTTCGTGCCCTAGCTGGTTTGGCTCAGTGGATAGAGCGTTGGCATTCCGGTCAAGGGCACATGCCCGGGTTGTGGTTGACCCCCAGAGTGGGGCATGCAGGAGTCAGCCGATCGATGATTCTCTCTCATCATTGATGTTTGTCTCTCGCTTTCTCTCTCTCTCTCTCTCTCCATCCCTCTCTCTCCCTTCCTCTCTGAAATCAATAAAAATGCATTTTTTTTAATTAAAAAAAAAAACCTTTATTTTCTTGCAGTTTCTGCCTTTCTCTCCAGGCACTTCCTTGAATTAGCTGAAGTAGTTCATTTCCTTTGGTTGTTGCAAGAACTGATACTTAATTTTCTTTAAGGGGAGGCCTAAGGTCTCTGAAAATATGTCCATGGAAATTCACTGTAATATCAGAAATAATAAGGGAGTAGTAAGTTACACCACTGCTATTAATAGACATGGAGAGTATAAACAAATTTGGATTTGATTAATTTCTTGGGGGGGGGGGGTTAGTTCCACTGTTTATCTGAAAGTTACCAGTTTTTAAGTCTTCATTATATTGATTACAAAAGTAGGATTGCTTCCCCATCAGCTCTGAATTTAGAACCCTTTTCCATAACTTGTGTCTCTTCAGCCGATACAAGCCCATTCTTATTCAGTTGGTTCACCTGGCTGCTAAATTCTAATAGCATAGAATTATTCCTCCCTAAGTTTAAACCTCATCAAGAGATTAATCACATCAGGAACTGGTACAGACTAGTGAGGCTCAGTAACATTTTATAGTTCTCCCTCAGTAGACATTGACAAGTAAAGAAGCCTACCCAATGTTGTGGAAGCATATGGTCTGTGGAGGTAAATAAATTTGCTCTTGCTCCCATGTTCTTGGTCTCAATAATGGCATCATAGTCAGAATCCTGGGTGAATGGTCCTTAGATTTTTCCTCTCTGTTATTCCCAATAAAATCAATTACCAAATCCTACGTCTCTTTAAAAACCTGTTCTCATCAACATACAAATTATGTTCTTTCTGGTATTCCTCTTATCCACCTCCGACTACTATCCTGCTTTTTTATTTTCCTTTATAACCATATTTCTTCCTGTGTCAACTTTCTCGGCTTTTATTCAGTTTTCACCCTATTCCAATCTGGTTTCTCTTGTGACCACTCCGTTGAAATTGCTTTTATCAAGGTCACAGTAAATATCCCAAACCTAACATGACAAAAGAAAATTTTGGTTTTCCTGTCATTCCAAACCTGGTCTTCCCTATATTCCCTATATCACTAAAGTAGTATTGTCATCCACATGGTTACCAAAGCCAGAACTCTTGAGAATCATCTTGGATCCTTCTCCCTTACTACCCCATCCCCAAGTCTTTTAGTAAATCCTGTCACTTCTATCTCCAAAATATGTTTCATGTTTGTCTTCTATTCTTTATCTTCACTGCTAACACCCTGTTCCCAGCCACCATCATCTTTTGCCTGGACTACCACAAGAATATCCTCAGTTTTCCTTGTTTCCACTCAGATCCCCTTATGATCTGTTTTCCATATTGCAGGGTCAAGTCAGATCATATCATTTCCCTGTTTAAAATGTTCTAGTGACTTTCCATGCCTTCATAGCCCCACTTGAGGAAGCCCCTCCCTCTCACATTTTGCGGCCTTCGCCATTCTCTGGTCACACTGGCTTTAGGACATTGCTTACCATATGCCAAGTTCTTCCCTCTCTTTTCTACCAGGAGCCTCTTCCCCTGACTTTGCATATCACATCCTACCCATTCTTGAATCCACCTGGACAAAGACCCAGGAAATCACCTTTGCATCCTGCCCAGAGGAAAACCACGCGTTGCAACTTAATTTCCACATTTCAATAGGGTTATAATTGCTCTTTGGACACAAATACTGGCCCATAGAATTGGAAACTAATATTCCTACTCTATAAAGTTTTTAGTCAGAGTAAGTGGATGCTGCATAGACATGCTCCCAGGAGAAAACTGGAATTACAACTAAATAACAGAAAAACTTCCTGAATAATCAACGGAAAACTCTCAGGAGAGAACCCTGATACCAGAGGACCGGAAGTGGAGACCACATAGAGACTGGTAGGAGGGGGCGAGGCGCGAAAGGGCTGGCCCAGCGCCCACTGATAGCCAGTGAAGTCCTGGAGAGAGATCTCATCTGTGGGGGGTTGCCACTGAGAACTCTGGGATCTAATCTCCAAGCTAGGCCCCCCAGCAGAGAGCACCAAAACTAAGGACGGGTACCCACATAAAAGCTGTGAAAAGCAGCGGGGTGCTGTCTGCCAGAGAGTAACAGCTAAAAATTCAGGCACCCTCTTAAAGGGCAACCAATCAATGTTTCTCTCACATCAGTATTTCTTCCCTCTCTCCCCTCCACCCTTCCTTTCTCCCTCTCCCCCTCCCCCTTCCTCTCTCTCTAGAATCAATAAACAAAAATACAGAAAGTCTTATACTTTCAACTCCACACCAGACTTCTAGGGCTATTCCCAGACCACTAGGCCCTTTCAGACCTAAGCCTTTGCTCGTGTTGCCTTTTTCCAGGCTATATTAACTCCTCTCAACTCAGGCTTCACCTTTTCTGAGGCATTTCCTGACCTCCCTCTTCATATTACTCTCATAATCTTGGTATGTAACTATCATATAACATGTATTATGTTTTGTCATAACTTTATTTATAAATGTTTTGAGATAGGTTGTGACCTCCAGGGTAAAAAGCATATTTTACTCCTTTTTATATATCCAAATCCCAGCACAGAGTTTGACCCTAAAAATAAAAAGATAAATGTTAATTGAAGCTGCCACTGGAGGGAATTAACAGGCATCTCTTTTTCTCTGGTCTCCTTTTAATTGCCTCCTACATCATCTTGTTCAAAGGGAGGGACTGCTGAGGGCCTCCCCTGTGGCAATCTGATCCCAGCTCCATTCCTCTTCCAGAGAATGTCATGGTAACCGATAGCCTCTCCCTTTGAGCCCCATCTTATACTGCAGCTGTGCTTCTGTCTGAAGAAACCTCCCTTCACCACCCCACTCCCCTTGTAGACCTGTTAAAGTAGCAAATTTAACTTACAGTCTGAATATGGGGAAAATTCAAGGGCAAAGAATTAAATACAAACTATATCAGGCTCATCTAAGGTATCATATAGTAACAATAGTCATATACTGATATGTAGCGTTTTATTCTGGAATAGTTGCCATTTCAGCCTGCAGTGCTGCTGCAGCACCCTCTGCACATCTAGTTCCTGCAAGTTGCAGCAAGTCAGGATTGTGTCTGGCACACATCTTTTAACTGGAAGTCTTGGCAGTGAGCTAGATTGGAGGCATTCCCCAGCTATAGCACAGTGTGTACTTGATTGCTAACGTAGGGAATGAGAGGAAAGCTGCATGCAGCGCACAGTACCAGCTACCCACCCCACCCCACCCCCCGGGACAGAAGAAAGCTGTTGTTTGTATCAGGTAGGCTATCTTTCTCTCTGTTGAGTAGGCTGTAGGGCATCTGGTCTGCAGATGTGAAGATGTTGGTGCTTTTCAAGATTGAATTTGTGTGTCTGATAGCCTAATTAAAGCATACTATGGTGGGGGCTGCTGTACCCAAATCTTATTTTATTTTATTTTATTTTTATTTTTTTTATTTTTTTTTTTTTACATTTTTTTTATATATTTTATTGATTTTTTACAGAGAGGAAGAGAGAGGGATAGAGAGCTAGAAACATCGATGACAGAGAAACATCGATCAGCTGCCTCCTGCACACCCCCCACTGGGGATGTGCCCGCAACCAAGGTACATGCCCTTGACCGGAATCGAACCCTGGACCCTTGAGTCCGCAGGCCGACGCTCTATCCACTGAGCCAAACCGGTTTCGGCCCAAATCTTATTTTAAAGGGCTCAGTTCAGGGCTGAGGGGAAGCAGTGTCAAAATTAAAATTAGAGCACCAGATTTAAGTGGCAGAAGTTTTAGATACTTTTGGCAGTAGTCCTCTCTCCCTCTGTATGACCTTAAGTCAAGCTGTATGGCCTTAAGAAGACAGATTTAAGAGGGAAAAGATCATTGATCCTAAACCCAAGGTTTCCTATACCTCGCAGGGCCTATACAATAGTCTAGTATAGTGGCTCTCAAACTTTTTGATATTGGGACCTCTTTATATGCCTCAAAATAACTTAAGACTTCAAAGACATTCTGTCTTAATGTCTCCCTTAATAGAATATAGCTGAATTTCTCATATCTGTTTCTGCATTCAGTCTGTTGTGATATAACATTTCATTTAACCTCTGGAAAACACTGTTCACTCATGAGAGAAAGGAGGAGATGGTCCCTGGACTACACTGAGAACTACTGGTACAGTAGAAACAGCTGGGACTTTGGAGTCAGACAGATCTTAACTCAGATCTCAGCTTACAGTTGTTAGTTGTGTTGCCTTGAACAAGTGACTTCATCTATCTCAGTCTGTTTCCTCTGTTGAATGAAGAGAGAAGTGTGCTGTAACTAATAGGACAGTTTAGGGGTTAATAGGTATTTGTTAAGTGTCTGGAACTTGGTAGGTGTGTGGTAAACATTATTTCTCGGGGCTTCTTTTTTTTTAATTGCTTAAAGTACTCCAGTAAGGTCTTTATTAGTTTTGGTTGGGTTTTGTGTGGGTGTTATGGGTTTATTTGTTAGTTTGTTTGTTTGTTTTGCAATTCTCTTCCTGTGCCTACTCTATTCAAATGTCATAATACATAAAATTATTTTGTGGTCCTTATTTGCTTTCCTCTCTCTCTCCTACTAGAAGTAAACTTCTTGAGAACAAACAATCCTGTTTCTCTTCAAATCCCCAGCTCCTAGCAGACCGTATGTACATGGTAGGCATTCAATAAAGTTTGAAAAGAATGGCATCTTAAACCAGCCTAAAATGAACATAAGACTGTATCACTGTCCCTCCCTTTCCACCAGAACTCAGTACCTTTAGTTTTGTTTCCTACTGCTTAGTTAATTGGTTATGGTATCAGTTGATATCAGTAAGGGTAATTTTCTGGAGAACTAGAGCCACAGAACGTAAAGCTCCTGCTAGAGCTTAAATCACTTCAGGTAGACCTTAGCCACCCTCCTATTGTCTTCTCTCCCTTCCCACTGCCAACTTTCACTGGGAAGATGGCAACAGTATGATAAAGGAAGTACTATTTAATGGATATTTAGCAGTTCATGGTTTGTGCAGAGCACAAAGAAGGATACAACTTAATCTGACACAGAATTACAAAGTATCTTGTGATGCCTCTCCTATTGCCATTTATGTTTTCATGATTTTGAATAGCCCTTCAATTGGAGATAGTCTCTGACTTAGCTTATAGTCTAAGTGGGGAAAATAGACATTTACAGCAGCCAGCTTCAGGATTCCAGAATGGAATCTTGATGTTATGATTTCTGTGATATGTGCTGTTTTTTAAAGTCCTACACAATGCCCAGGAAGCTCCATGTTGTGGTTCTGGCATTCTCCACTCCCATTTTCAGGCTTCAGATGAGTCTGAAATCAGGGAAGTAGGAGACAAAGTTGGGAGTGGTTGATACAAAATTACAGAATGCTAAGGAAAATTAGGCCAGTGATTCAAATTCAGACTTACTTAACATTTATTGAAACAGTAAACTAGGTTCTTTCCCTTATCTCATGTAATATCCTCAACTACCCTGCTGTTGACATTTTCCAGATGGAGAAATTGATATTCACATATATTCAATCATTTGCATAGGTTTATATACCTAGACCAGGATTTTATCTCTACCCTTAAGCTTAGCAATCTTTGCATTTAACTATGTCACCTTTATTTGGTAAGCCCTATAAGTCTCTTCAAAATGTTGTTGTTGTTTTACTGGGAGGAGAAGGTAAATGATAAAAATAGAATTATGATTCTAATGTTTCTAAAAAAATCCTCTTCCCCAAATGCTCCCAACCAGTGACCAACAAGTGGGCGCAAGTTCGTGAAATGTTTAAATTGTTGAAAAGTATTTTTCTTTTGCCTCTGCCAATAGCCAGATATAATGTATCTAAAAGTGCCTGTCACCCTAGCTGGTTTAGCTCAGTGGATAGAGCGTTGACCTGCGGACTAAAGGGTCCCAGGTTCAATTCCGGTCAAGGGCACATTCCCTGATTGCGGGCTCGATCTCCAGTGGGGGGTGTGCAGGAGGAAGCCAATCAATGATTCTCATGGTTGATGTTTCTCTCTCTCTCTCTCTCTCTCTCTCTCTCTCTCTCTCTCTCTCTCTCTCCCTCTTCCTTCCTCTCTGAAATCAATTAAAATATAAATAAATAAATAAACAAATAAATGTGCCTGTCATTAAGATGGCACTATTTTTCAAACTTTTCTTTTTTAAAAAATATATTTTTATTGATTTCTGAGAGGAAAGGAGAGGGAGAGAGAGAGAGAGAAAAACTTCAATGATGAGAGAGAATCATTGATAGGCTGCCTCCTGTGCACCCACACTGGAGATTGAACCTGCACCCCAGGCATGTGCCCTGACTAGGAATCAAACTGTGACCTCCTGGTTCATAGATCGATGCTCAACCACTGAGCTGCGCTGGCCAGGCTTTTTCAGACTTCTTGATGAGCCAGTCACATAACCTCAGTACTACCATATCCCTACCTATATGATTGTTTCTACACTAATTTCTTTCCTCATCTGCTCATTCCTGCCCCCAAATGGTGAGATAAAACTATTTGGGGAACCAAAATGATATGTGTAGACAGAAGTCTAGTATAATCACTGTTTTAAAGGTACACATGAGAGGAGCAACCATGGGAGGAATGGCAAATAGAGATGGCCCTGGCTGGTTTTGCTCAGTGGATAGTGTGTCGGCCTGTGGATTGAAAAGTCCCGGGTTCGATTCCAGTCAAGGGCACGTGCCTGGGTTTCAGGCTCGATCCCCAATAGAGGCCATGCAAGAGATCGCCGATCAATGATTCTCTCTCATCATTGATGTTTCTATCACTCCCTCTCCCTTCTTCTCTGAAATAAATAATATATATTTTTTTCTTTTTTTAATATATTTTATTGATTTTTTACAGAGAGGAAGGGAGAGAGATAGAGAGTCAGAAACATCGATGAGAGAGAAACATCGATCAGCTGCCTCCTGCACACACCCCACTGGGGATGTGCCCGCAACCAAGGTACATGCCCTTGACCGGAATCGAA
This sequence comes from Cnephaeus nilssonii, assembly GCF_951640355.1. Lineage (NCBI taxonomy): Eukaryota > Metazoa > Chordata > Mammalia > Chiroptera > Vespertilionidae > Cnephaeus > Cnephaeus nilssonii. Next base: position 32,379,208 of record NC_137090.1, read on the forward strand.
CCTGGGACCTTTCAGTCCGCCGGCCGACACTCTATCCACTGAGCCAAACCGGTTTCGGCTAAAAATATATTTTTTTAGAAAAAGAAAGAAAATAGAGGAGATGGAGTCATCTGATTCTTACTCTTTCCTCCCCAGGTACAATTGATTGAGTTGGCAGAGCAGTGGCATGTGGCTAAAAGCCTGTTTGTGGAAAGGGCCCTCTGTAAAATTACATGTCTCATTCTTTTATCACCATCTCCCTTTCTTCTCTAGTCTTCTTCAGGCAGACTGTGAGAAGCTGCAGCAATGTCTGATTTTGTAGAAAGTGAGGCTGAGGAGTCCGAAGAAGAGTACAACGATGAAGGCGAGGTGGTGCCCCGAGTCACCAAGAAATTTGTGGAAGAAGAGGATGACGGTGAGGAGTCCCCAGCCTCAAGCTTCTTCCCACTATTGCTAAGCTTTGGATAGTTGGATTCTTGCTGATGAGAGGCTCAGGCTAAGCACAGAAGTTATCACACATGAAGTACCAGCTTGAGAATTTTCAGTCATTCATAGAAAATATTTACTGAGTATCTGCTATATGCCAGGCCTTGTTCCTAGAAGTAAGAATACAAAATAAAGACCTACCTATCATAGAGTTTACATTATGGGAAGAGAACAGACAGTAAGTAAATACATATGTAATGTAATGTTACCCTCTTTTAGACTTAAAATAATGTTGGTATTTATGCACTCAGTTTCCTATTTCTCTCTACAAATCCAGTCACTAGGGTTATCATCAGAGTAGAACCATGAGATGGCTTTAAAGGCGGAAAGGGAAATGTAAGTTTCATCAAGAGAATTATGCATGAAAGAAGGAATATAGCTCTTATAAACTAAGAGGAAAGCAAAGGTTATTGGTGGCCGTAAAACCTCTAGTAAAGAACCAAAGTAATTAGGAAGATCATCTTGCCTAAAGATAGGTGGTGAATATAGAGGAGAGAGTCCTTTCCAGGTGCTTCTGTTCTAAGTCAGTGGTCATATTTTTGCATCTTTAGATGAGGCAGAAGAGTTAGTATGGCACCCAGGTTGTTAGGTTCAGAGCAAATGGGGAATCACAGTTCAACTGGTGGCCCTGCCCCACCCCCAGCGTGTTTCCCAAGCTCCGTACCTCAATGGTGCATGTTTTCCAGATGAAGAGGAGGAGGAGGAGAACCCAGATGATCAGGATGAGCAAGGCAACCTGAAAGGCTTTATCAATGACGATGAAGATGAAGGGGAGGAGGATGAGGGTAGCGACTCTGGTGATTCAGAAGATGATGTTGGTCACAAAAAGAGAAAACGCAGTGAGTAGCAGTCTCTCCTCAAGTGAAGTGAGGCTGGGGTGGAAGCTGCAGTGAAGAAGGGGGCCCCACTGTCACCATGGTAACACTTTGTTTTCGCCAGCATCTTTTGATGACCGCCTGGAAGATGATGATTTTGATCTCATTGAGGAGAATTTGGGTGTCAAAGTCAAAAGAGGAGTAAGTGTCATTCTTTGTTTCTCCCCCTGGGGGTGAAGGAAAAAGCCCTTTAAATCCAATGACTCCTGGGGAAGGAGACACATTCAGAATAGTTTGAGGAACATCAGAGAAGAGAAAGTTGCTCACTATTGTTATGCTGTGCTGGGGCCTAGATTTATATTCGAGATTTGGGTGTCTGTTAGAAAAAGGCTTGTCAGCATTTCAAGGGTAGGCTTTAGGGCTGAAAATACCACTTAATGTGTTCTCTCCCATCTCCCTTGGTCAGCATAGCTGGTGGGGAAATGTGAGTGAGACTGGAGAGCAGGCATCCTTATGCAGGTCCCTCAGACCTTGATGACGCAGGCTTTCCCACCCTTAGCAAAAATACCGCCGTGTCAAAAAAATGTCAGATGATGAGGATGACGACGAGGAGGAATATGGCAAGGAGGAACATGAAAAAGAGGCCATTGCAGAGGAAATCTTCCAGGATGGCGAAGGGGAAGAAGGGCAGGAGGCCGTAGAGGCCCCCATGGCTCCTGCAGAGGAGGAAGAGGAAGATGATGAAGAGTCAGGTATGTGGCATCAGGCAGGGAAGCCAATGTTAGGGTGAGTGTTGGGATTTCCTAGCCCCTAGGAACAGGATGGGAAACCAGATACAGGCCCCCAGCATTAGACACAAAAAAGTTCCTTTTTAGGAGCCTCCCTACTCTTCTTGCTGGCCACTCATAGTAGAAACTAAAGATACCTAGTCCTGGCTCCTCTTCTGCCTCTGAGCACTAACCCCTCCCTTTCCTGCCCAGACATTGATGACTTCATTGTGGATGATGATGGACAGCCTCTGAAGAAACCTAAGTGGAGAAAAAAGCTTCCTGGATACACAGATGCGTGAGTGGGGTCTGTTACAAGGTGGTGATAATGGCATCTGAGTGAGCCCAGTCAAGAAAGAGGTCAGCCCTAGCCAGTTTGGCTCAGTGGATAGGGCATCGGCCTACAGACTGAAGAGTTGCGGGTTCTGTTCTAGTCAAGGGCATGTACCTCAGTTGCGGACTCAATACCTTGCCCCAGTCTGGGCTCTTTTGGGAGGCAACCAATCAATGTTTCTCTCTGTCTCTCTCCCTCCCTTCCACTCTCTCTAAAACAAAACAAACAAAGCAAACAATGGAAAAAGTATTTTTGGGTGAGGATTAACAGATCCACTGAACTGGATATGAACCCATTTGCCCTGTTGCTGTTTGATCCCTGTCACTAGCATTTGTCAAAGATGGGCTTTTTATCCTTAGTAAATCATAACCCTAGAAATATCCCCCAGCTAAGCCTTTATTCCAAAGTGAATATGCTTTTTTATTGATTTTAGAGAGAGAGAAAGAGAGGAAGGGAGAGGGATAGAGATAGGAACATCAACGAGAGAGAAACATCATGGATTGGCTGCCTCCTGCATGCCACCTACTGGGAATTGACCCCACAACCCGGGTATGTGCCCTGACCAGGAATGGAACCATTACCTCCTGATTCCTAGGTCGAAGCTCGACCACTGAGCCACACAGTCCAGGCTGAATATGCTTCTTTATTTGCCTTTCTCTTAACCTTCTTAGTTGCCTTGGAGCAAGTAAAGGATCAGTGCAGGTGCTGCATTTCTCTCCTCTCACCAGAACCTGGGCCAATGGCCTTTTGCTGTCACCCACAGGGCCCTGCAAGAAGCCCAAGAGATTTTTGGTGTGGACTTTGACTATGACGAATTTGAGAAATATAATGAGTATGATGAAGAACTGGAGGAAGAGTATGAGTATGAGGATGATGAAGCTGAGGGTGAGATCCGAGTGCGTCCCAAGAAGACCACCAAGAAACGTGTGAGCCGCAGGAGCATCTTTGAGATGTATGAGCCCAGCGAGCTGGAAAGCAGTCACCTCACAGATCAGGACAATGAAATCCGAGCCACCGACCTGCCCGAGAGGTTCCAGGTAAGAAACAACGAGCCTCTGTCCTGCTGATCTTTCATCACCTTCCCTGAGCATCTTTGCTGCAAGAGTTGTAGCAGAGAAACAACCTAACAACAACCTGATAGCAAATGGTATCTAAGAAGTCAGCTTTGAACTTCATCTGACTAAGAGGTATAGGGAGCCCAGCTCTTGTAGGAGGGAAGATAGACTCTAGTGGTACTTGTGGTTCTTGAAATGGCACTCTCTCTTTAGCAAAATATGAAGTGCCTACCTACTTCTTGCCAGGGTGACACTCTTCCAGGTATTGGAAATGTGTGTCTGCGGAGCACACTTTTGACCAGAGTGGTGTATGTTTTTCCTATGTGGGATATAAGAAAAAGTCAGTCTCACTCTGTTGTCTTTTTTTTTTTTTAATATATATATTTTTTATTGATTTTCCACAGAGAGGAAGGGAGAGGGATAGAGAGCTAGAAACATCGATGAGAGAGAAACATCGACCAGCTGCCTCCTGCACACCCCCCACCGGGGATGTGCCCGCAACCAATGTACATGCCCTTGACTGGAATCGAACCTGGGACCTTTCAGTCCGCAGACCGACGCTCTATCCACTGAGCCAAACCGGTTTCGGCTCACTCTGTTGTCTTATTCCTTGCAGCTCCGCTCTATCCCAGTCAAAGTGGCTGAAGATGATGAACTAGAAGAAGAGGCTGACTGGATCTACAGGAATGCTTTTGCCACACCAACTATTTCTCTGCAGGTATCCCCCAAAAAAGATCCTTATGTTTGACATGAACCAGAAATTGAGCTGCTCCTCTGCCCCAAATATCTACATGCCTAGTTCAGAACTCTGTGTGTGTGTGTGTGTGTGTGTGTGTGTGTGTGTGTGTGTGTGTGTGTGTGTGTGTGTATGTGTCCCCACACGTGGTTGTATGAGAGATTTTTCTAGATTTCATCTGACAGGATCATCCTGTGACATGAAGCAGTTTCAGGTGTGATGAGACAAAACAGGTAATAGTATTGTTGCTGTTTCTTTTTTCTTCCAACTGTAGGAAAGCTGTGATTACCTGGACAGAGGGCAGCCAGCCAGCAGCTTTAGTCGTAAAGGGCCCAGTACAATTCAGAAGATTAAAGAGGCCCTGGGCTTCATGCGAAATCAGCATTTTGAGGTAGCACTTCAAGTTCTAGTGGCCCATTTCCAGTGGTTAGAAATTCATCTAGAGGATGAGGGTAAAGATAACCCCCTTTTCCTATCCTCAGCAGTGGTCCCTAGACTCAAAAAGTGTGAGGACTAAAGGAGACCCTAGTGATCAAGAGAACAATGCTACCCTCTCTGCAGTATTTTCTTCGCCTGTGGCTGGAGAGCATGCATCCTGGATGGGCTTGTGAGGGAGGCCACACTTCCAAACTGATGAATATCCTGGGGCTGTCTACCCCATTGGCAGGGGGATCTGAACCGATCTTTCTCCTCTGATTGACTATAGTCTCCTTGCCACCCTAGGTGCCTTTTATTGCTTTCTACCGGAAGGAGTACGTGGAGCCTGAGTTGCACATCAATGACCTGTGGAGGGTGTGGCAGTGGGATGAAAAGGTAATATTGATCCATGCCCCCCAAGGGGCTGAGGGCTGGATTGGGCACTGCTACCACTGGGGCCCAACCTCTCTCAGCAGCCCAAACCCCCACCAGGCCTGTCAAGTTTCCCAGGGTCTCCTGGTAAGGAACAGAACAGCCTTGGGACTCCAAGGCTGAACACCAGCCCTTACTGCTGCCCTATCCTATCCTAGTGGACCCAGCTGAGAATCCGCAAAGAGAACCTAACACGGCTGTTTGAGAAGATGCAGGCTTATCAGTACGAGCAAATCTCTGCTGATCCTGACAAACCTCTAGCTGATGGCATCCGGGCTCTGGACACCACCGACATGGAGAGGTAACGTATGCAGGGTTTATTGCACAACAGGGAACCCTTAGATCAGTGGTCAGCAAACTCATTAGTCAACAGAGCCAAATATCAACAGTACAACGATTGAAATTTCTTTTGAGAGCCAAATTTTTTAAACTTAAACTTCTTCTAACGCCACTTCTTCAAAATAGACTCGCCCAGGCCGTGGTATTTTGTGGAAGAGCCACACTCAAGGGGCCAAAGAGCCTCAGTTTGCCGACCACGGCCTTAGATCAAAGGCAGGCCCCCTGGGGAAAGAGTAACCTTGCAAAATTCTCAGTACATGTATATAAAGTTACATGGGAAACCAAATTATAACCAGAAAGTAGCTTGTGAGCCTGGAATCAGAAGGGGTGTGAGAGGGGACTAGATTATTTTAGTGGCCAGCATCATGAAACTGGGGAGGACAGACAAGGACTGTCTTAAGGACTCTGAACTTTGCTAGAGACGTGCTGCCTTGTCTTCCTCTCTCTTTTTGTTTTCACTTCCAATAGCCACCAACCACCATTTGTTTGACATATTCTTCCTTTAAGATACATTGGTTATGCCCTGGCCAGGTGGCTTAGTTGGTTAGAGCATAGTCCTGTGTACCTAAAAGATGCAGGTTTAAAAAAAAAAAAAAAGATGCAGGTTTAATTCCCTGCCAGTACACATACCTGGGTTAAGGGTTCCATCCCCCGTCAGAGCGCAAAATGGGGGCAGCCAATTGATGTTTCTCTCTCTCTCTCCCTTTCTCTTTTTATAAAGTCAAAAAAATTCTTGAATGAGGATTTTTTTAAAACAGATACATTGGCCTGGCTGGTGTGGCTCAGTGGTTGAGCGTTGACCTATGAAACAGGAGGTTGGGGTTCTATTCCCGGTCAGGACACATGCCCAGATTGCCAGCTCAATCCCCGATGTGGGGCGTGCAGGAGGCAGATGATCAGTGAATCTCATCATTGATATTTCTCCCTCCCCCTCTCCCTTCCTCTCTGAAATCAATAAGAGAAAGAAAATTTTTTAAAAAACCAGATACATTGGTTATAATTAAATCATGGTCTGGAGCCATTTGGTGTCTATAATAATTGTAGAATACAGGCACCCATTCTAGTTGGGATCTTGCCTCATGGGTATTGGACCTCTTGTAGCAGAACTGGAGTATACTCTTCCTCGGTAACAATCGAGGTCTTCTGTCCCTTCCCTCCAGACTCAAGGATGTACAGTCGATGGATGAGCTGAAAGATGTCTACAGCCATTTCCTGCTTTATTATGGTCGTGACATCCCCAAGATGCAGAATGCCGCCAAGGCCAACCGCAAGAAGCTGAAGCGTGTAAGGGAGGAGGGAGATGAGGAAGGTGAGTGCTGGGAAAGAAAACCCGGGAAACTTGATGGCCATGGCATCTCCAAGGATGTCCTTGGCTGAGTGCCCTTTGGGGCTTCTCTATGTGTGTCAGATCCTTGGGAGTGATTGGAAACTTGAGCACTAACTCCGTTTTCCCTCCCAGGTGAAGGTGAGGAGGCCGAAGATGAGGAGCAGAGGGGACCAGAGCTCAAGCAGGCTTCCCGGCGAGACATGTATACCATCTGCCAGAGTGCTGGCCTAGGTAAAAGCTAGCTCTTATGATCTGGGCCTTGAGCAAGGGAAGTTCCCTGATAGTCACTGATGGGTATAAAGAGGACTTAAGAAACATCTGAGTGAATCACCAGTCCAATTCTGAATACTTGCTCCCATGTGCCATGCTCACCCCACAGTAATGGTCCAGTCTCTCCCTAAATTCCTGAAGGAATGGGAAATTCAACACGGTTAAAGGGAGACAGCCAATCCATTCTATTTTTGGAAAGTTCTCTTATTAGTAGTCTCCGCTTTAGTTCTGAACCCAGGAGTTACATAGGAAATTTCTATTTCTTCTGCCTCATAACAACCCATCAGATGTTTAAAGTCAGTTTTTTCGTTGCTCTTTGTAAGACATCCTGGTCCTGCTCACTCATGACCCCATTAAAGTCTAGTTCTGAGAATTGCTACTCTAGACGCTTAGGAGTCAAGACCCCAGCTATTGCCTTACCTCTGACTCTCCTGTTTACTTTAGATGGCCTAGCCAAAAAGTTTGGGCTTACTCCTGAGCAGTTTGGGGAAAACCTCCGGGACAGCTACCAGCGACACGAGACAGAGCAGTTTCCTGCAGAGCCCTTGGAGCTGGCCAAGGATTATGTTTGCAGGTAGGCTTGCAACAGGTGGCTGTCAGGAGGAGGGGCCTGAGGCCAAAGATAACGCATCCTGAGCTCTTCCATTTTCCCCACAGCCAGTTCCCTACACCAGAAGCTGTGCTGGAAGGTGCCCGCTACATGGTAGCCCTGCAGATTGCCCGAGAACCCCTCGTCCGGCAGGTGCTGAGGCAAACATTTCAGGAGAGAGCCAAACTAAATATAACCCCCACCAAGAAAGGTAGAAAGGTGAGCTCTGGGTAAAGGGCTCTAATCCAACGTGTGGCCCAGCTCTCTGCTTGAACTGAATTTCTTGTAGCTCAGTTGTCTGCCTGAGAACAGAGAGGCAATCTTTTCTCCCAGGATCAAGCCAGCCTATCTGCAGGCTGATGATTCCCTCTTGATGTATACAGGATGTGGATGAGGCCCACTACGCTTACTCCTTCAAGTACCTAAAGAACAAGCCTGTTAAGGAACTGAGAGATGACCAGTTCCTCAAGATATGCCTGGCTGAAGATGAAGGGCTGCTCACCATTGACATCAGCATAGATATGAAGGGGGTGGAAGGGTAAGCAAAGCTCTGGGGTAGGGGCTCTTGGGGAGGGCTTAGTGACGAGTCTTTAGGAGGAAGGGGTCCCTCAGAAAAGTGAACCATAGCCCTGGCTGGGTAGCTCAATTGATTAGAGTGTCATCTCGATACACCAAGGTTGCTGGTTCTTCTATATCCAGGGCACATACAAGAAGCAATCGATGAATGTGTAAATAAGTAGAACAACGAATTGATGTTTCTTCCTTCCTCTCTCTTTCTAAAACCAATAGGGATAAAAATTAAAAGGAAAATGTGAAGCACAATTTCAGAATTGAGCAAGCCATTGTCCCTGGCTTGCTTGCAGTATTTGTGCACATTTGGGCATCACATTTTCTCCATCCCTAACACTACAGTGTTGTTTCTTCTCAGCTATGGCAATGACCAGACATATTTTGAAGAGATCAAACAGTTCTACTACCGAGATGAGTTCAGCCACCAAGTACAGGAGTGGAACCGGCAGCGCACCATGGCCATCGAGCGAGCTTTGCAGCAGTTCCTCTACGTGCAGATGGCCAAAGAACTCAAGAACAAGCTGCTGGTCGAAGCCAAAGAATATGTCATCAAGGTGAGAACTGAAACTCATGATCTTTAGTTCTATGATTTCCCCAAACTAGAGCTGAGAGTGAAAAAACCTCTTGCCCAGGCCAGTGTGGCTCAGTTGGAGCTTCGTCCTGTGCACTGGAAGGTTGTGGGTTCAGTTCCCTGTCAGAGCACATGCCTGGGTTGCGAGATCAGTCCCCAATTGGGGTGCATATGGGAGGCAGTTAATCAATGTGTCTCTTTCACATCGATGTTTCTCTCTCTCCCTTCCTCCCACCGCAAAAAGAAAAAGAAAAAGAAACCCCTTAATAGTAGCTAATGGAGAAACAATGGTGACAGGCAGAGCATAAGCTGAGAGGCTTTGCATCACTGCAAGATGTCCCTGCTTGAGGAGCCTCTCTCTTCCCACCCCCCCCCCCCCGCCCCAATCCAAACATTCTTTGTTTATATTGCTGTCCTCTGTATACTCTCCAGTTTCCAAAAGCAAGTGCTAGGAACGTGCACATACGAATACAACCTTTGCACATGTGTGCCTGCATCTGTTTCCTTAGCACACTTGGTGAGTTCCTGATGGCTATAGTGTCTGGTGTGTCTCCTCCCCAGGCTTGTAGTCGAAAGCTCTACAACTGGTTGAGGGTGGCACCCTACCGGCCAGATCAACAGGTAGAGGAAGACGATGACTTTATGGAAGAGAACCAAGGAAAGGGCATCCGAGTCCTAGGCATTGCTTTCTCCTCTGCCAGGTAACTGCCTATTCCTGCACATCTGCCATCACCCTTACCTGTGTTCCTAATCTTATTCTTCTTTTATTCATATCCTCATATTGCTGATTATCACTCTGTTCTTTTTTCTGTCTGGCTGGCAGAGATCACCCTGTGTTCTGTGCCTTGGTCAATGGTGAAGGAGAAGTGACGGACTTTCTCCGGCTGCCCCATTTTACCAAACGGCGGACTGCATGGAGAGAGGAAGAACGGGAAAGAAAGGCAAGTGGCTGGAGCAGGTTACCAAGTTTATATCTTGGGTACATCTTATAATTCAGTGGGGATAAGGGTTTATGGTCTAAGCAACATCTCATGCAAGACCCTGATTATCTCTGACCTGGTCGCTTACCCCTCAAGTCCTAGGATAAGTCTCACTTCCATAGGCAGTAGATGGCACTCAAGTTCTGGTGTATAATTTACTTCTGGCTAGAGGCCAGTTGCTAAGCCTTGTGTGCTTGGGAGCTGCCCTTACTGCCTCTGTTCTTACAGCATCTGGGTCAGCCTGTTCCAGGAGCTGAAAGCCACTGAGGCATTAGGCCAACCTTTTCCCTGCTTCAGTCTTTCAGGGTCTGTTTTTCTAAGGAAAAGAATTTGAATTCATCTCGTGTATGCTTCTGATTTTTTTTAACCTAATGGGATCTTTCAATTTTGTTTAGAGTGCCCATTCTAAAAATTTAATTTTAAAAAATATGTTTTTTTATTGATTTCAGAGAGGAAGGAAGAGGGAGAGAGAGATAGAAACATCCATGATGAGAGAAAATCATGGATTGGCTGCCTCCTGCAAGTCCCCCACTGAGGATCGATCCCGCAACCCAGGCATGTGCCCTTGACCAGAATCGAACTTGGGACTTTTCAGTTCACAGGCTGACACTCTTATCTACTGAGCCAAACTGCCCAGGGCCTAAAAATTAATTTTTAACAAACAACTAAAAAAAGAAATAAAACTCTTGCAGTGGCCCCAACGAGTTTAGCTCAGTGGATAGAGAGTCGGCCTGTGGACTGAGAGGTCCCATGTTCGATTCCGGTCAAGGGTATGTACCTTGGTTGCGGGCATATCCCCAGCAGGAGGTGTGCAGGAGGCAGCTGATCGATGTTTCTCTCTCACCGATGTTTCTAACTCTCCCTCTCCCTTCCTCTCTGTAAAAAATCAATAAAATATATTTTAAAAAAAAACTCTTGCAGTGGAGGTGAGAATAGTCCTGACTGCCAGGTAGTGGTTTATGTTAAGGCAAAGTAAACTATTTTCAGTTAACCACAACCCAAGTATAAGCCATAGTATAATAACCTTAGAAACTATTAACAGATATATAATACTAGAGGCCCAGTGCACAAAATTCATGCACGGGTGAGGTCCCTAGCCCTGGCCGGTGATCGAAGTGCGAGCGTCTGGTGTGGAAGGGAAGGTCCCAGCTGACCTCTGGGCCCTGGGCAGCACCTGGGCCCCCAGGCCCCCGCACATCCTGCTCTGCCTGAGTCATCAGGCCCCCGCCTGGCTCCCTGAGCGCCTGGGAGCTGGGTGGCAGCCCTGCCCCCCCGCCACCACAGCTGGTCGCCCCACTTGCACCTGCCTTGGCCTGGTGCTGCCCGCTCATCTGCTCCACCATCCCGCTGAGGTTCCGTTCTCATTGGGGCCCATTCCATACCCGCCATGTTCTGCGCCGCCCCCTGGTGGTCAGCGCACATCATAGCGAGCGTTCGAACTCCCGATCAAACTCCCAGTTGAGGGGACAATTTGCATATTAGACTTTTATTATATAGGATTCCAACCAGAGATCCTATAATCCCCTTGTTTTGTGTCCCATTTAGACACGTGTGATATATCATTCATTATTCTCTGGTCTTGTAAGGTGCTGAGCTACTTATGGAGAGAGAAGTTCCTAAAATCTCCCCATCTTCAGAGCCATTCAACTCCAATTTTCTTTCAATCCAGGCTCAAGACATTGAAACCCTGAAGAAATTTCTTCTGAACAAAAAGCCTCATGTGGTGACAGTTGCAGGAGAAAATAGGTAGGAGGGCACCAGATGACTGGGCTAGGACTGGTTTAATGCCACTCATCTTTTATTGTTGAATCTGGCATGTGCCTGTGTAGATCCTTGATAATACCCCCACCAAAAGGGGATATCCCTGGGAATATTGTACTACTTTGTCTCCAGAGCTCTCTCCCCCACCCCTTCCCCATATCCCAGCCATGAGACTGTGCATCCATGAGAAATTGTACAGAAATAGCCCTGATCAACATCTCTTCTCTCTCCAGGGACGCCCAGATGTTGATTGAGGATGTGAAGCGCATTGTGCATGAGCTGGACCAGGGCCAACAGCTTTCCTCTATTGGGGTGGAGCTGGTTGACAATGAGTTGGCCATTCTCTATATGAACAGCAAGAAATCAGAGGTAATGCTGGAGCCCTACCCTTAGGACCAGAACAGCCAAGAGCTGTCAATCCCAGTGAGATTTAATATGGAAGCAAAGGTTACAGGGCACTTAATCCATGAGAGGCATTCCATTCAGTCCTGTTTCAGACTGGGAACTTCAGAGATTAAATGGGTCCCAAAAAAGCAGTCCCAAAGGAAAGAAGAAAGTGACTTAGAGTCAGATCAGTTTTGATTTTTCTCTTGCTGTTGGCACTAAGGGGACCATATGGCCTTGCTGACCTTTGTTTGACTCTAGGCAGAGTTCCGGGATTATCCTCCAGTGCTGAGACAAGCCGTCTCCCTGGCCCGGCGCATCCAGGACCCTCTGATTGAATTTGCCCAGGTGTGCAGCTCTGATGAAGACATCCTGTGTCTCAAGTTTCACCCTTTGCAGGTGAGTAGGATTTGCCAGGCAGGCGTGGGTGGGAAGAATTGCACAGTAACCTTATCCCTGCCTGCTGTATATCAACAGGAGCATGTGGTGAAAGAGGAGCTGCTCAACGCCTTGTACTGTGAATTTATCAACCGAGTCAATGAGGTTGGGGTCGATGTTAATCGTGCCATTGCCCACCCATATAGCCAGGCCTTAATCCAGTATGTGTGTGGCCTGGGACCTCGAAAAGGAACCCATCTTCTGAAGGTAGGATTGAGTTGAATCAGAAAATAGGAGAAGTTTCCATATCCTTGAGCCTTTATACTTTATACTTGCCAGTATGATTTGACAAGAAGACCAAGTTCAGAGAGGTAAAGGAACTTGCCCAGAGTCATCCAGCTAGTGAGAGTCAGAGTCAGACTTCAGACTATGGTGGCCACAGCTATGCTCTTCACTCCTTTACTATAGTGGCTCATGGGAAAAATAGCCATAAACCATGATTGAAAATAGTTGGAAGAAGGTGAGAGAGTACTAGACACAAACCTCAGGATAATGGGTTTTTTCCCAATGGGAAGAAAAAGGATTTCAATCAGGCGTATGCAGGGAGATTCAAAAGTATTGGTAATAATTTTTTTTAAGGTGAGTGATGGGTACTTGAATATATGTTATCATTAACTTTTTTTTTATATATCCTCACCTGAGGATATTTTTCCATTGATTTTTAGAGAGAGTGGAAGAGAGAGCAAAAGACAGAAATATCAATGTGAGAGAAACATATTGAATGGCTGCCTCCTGCACACCCCCAACTAGGGCCCAGGCTAGGGAGGAGCCTGCAGTTGAGGTAGGTGCCCTTGACAGGAATTAAACCCAGGACCCTTTGGTTTGCAGGCCGATGCTCTATCCACTGAGCCAAATTGGCTAGGGCTATCATTAACTTTTAAGCCATACATTATAACATAGTTCATTAAAATAATTTTTTAGTGTGCTATCCCTCCCAGGAGCATGCCCACACCTTTCTTCCCTCTGAGGTGTGCATCTCCTAAACTCTAAAGGTCTCCACACCACTCAACCAGGAAGTAATGGGCAGTGGCAGCTCGTCCCAGGCTAACCTCTGAACCTGTCTCCAAGACCCCCTTTTCTCTGCCTTTCCAGTTAACCAAAGCAGCCCAGCCTACGCTCTCTTCTGTTGCTGCTTTTGTCCTAAGCCCTTCCTTGGTTCAGTTCCCAGCTTTAATAAATGCACTCTCACGCCCTAACTGGTTTGGCTCAGTGGATATAGAGCATCAGCCTGTGGACTGAAAGGTCCCAGGTTCAATTCCAGTCAAGGGCATGTACCTTGGTTTCGGGCACATCACCTGTGGGAGGTGTGCAGGAGGCAGCTGATTGATGTTTCGCTCCCATCGCTATTTCTAACTATCCCTCTCCTTTCTCTCTGTAAAAAATAAATAAAATATATTTAAAATAAATAAATAAATGCACTCTCACAATAAAAAATAAGTAAGTAAGATAAATTTTTAGTAGCAGTCTGGTATAGTGCTCATTTAGATAGTGGGCTATAGGGACAGAGTTCTTACCAGGAGCGTTTCCCAGAAACCTGAAAGCAGGCTGGGAGGTGGGGCCTGCCCACTGCTCTGGCTCACTCCAGACCTCTTCCCTAGATCCTGAAGCAGAACAACACCAGGCTTGAGAGCCGGACCCAGCTGGTTACCATGTGCCACATGGGTCCTAAAGTCTTCATGAATTGTGCTGGCTTCCTGAAGATCGACACAGCCTCCCTGGGGGACAGGTGATGCCCTCTGCCTGGATAAACCAGGAGGAAATCCCTTGGGTTTTGTTTGGGGACTTGAGGGGATTAGGGCTGCCAAAGGGCCACCAGCCTATTTAAATTAGGAAATGTTTTAAAGGTGAGGAACCTTTATTCAATCAAGAGCTTCTGACCTATGGAAAAGATCAGTTCAATTATGTGAAGCTTTTTTGTGAGAGAAACATAAGAACCAACTTAGTTTATAAATTAAGAACGGAAAACATAAGATTTTATTCATTAAACAAATTGTTGTTGCTGTGGTGTGTTGTGGCTTGTAAGGGTGGGAATAGCAGGAGCAATGGAAAAGGAGTGGGGATATGAGGAAGTAAGGAAGGGGGGAAGTGATTCAGTATGTTTTGAGATGATGTTATTGAGAGAAAGTTCTATTCGCTTGGACTTTGGACTTCACTATTGACCTCTTCCTCTCCAGAAGTTATCAACTCAGTCTTTGGAGGATCTTTTCCACGGGCACATAGCTCCTCATTCAGTAATGGAAATCAGTGGGGAAATAGGCTCAAGTTCTAAAACTTCATTTTCCACCCAGCTTTGCTGTAACACTCCACGAATAACATAGGTCCATGTGAGTGCACGGGCAAGACCAGCCTGGGAAGGCTTTATGGGGGAAAATAGCTATCAGCAAATTCTCAAAGGTCTTTTCCCCCTTTTTGCTTTATCTTATTAAGAGACTTACATAAGCTCATTATATAAAATTCAACATATAGAACTTTATGCAGAAAGTGGAAGTCCCCCATAATCCCACCCCCCAGAGATAACTACTATAACAATTGATGTATACTGCAACTTTTCTAAATTTTATTTTTGCTATGCATTTACTAACTACCCATTTACTGCAAAAATGGGATCATTTGGTTCATAGTGTTTTGCAGTGCATTTTCACATCAATATATCATGGCCATTTTTCCATGTCAGCACACATAGATCTACCTCATTCTTTTTAATGGCTGTGTAGTATTCCATTGTATGGAGGTACCCTAATTTATTTACCAGTTCCCTATTGGTGGACATTTAGACTGTTATTAGAAGCTTCTTGTTTTATATCCTGTCCCTTTTCTGCCTTTCCTTCAGTACTGACTCATATATTGAAGTCCTTGATGGTTCTCGAGTCCATCCTGAGACCTATGAGTGGGCCAGGAAGATGGCAGTGGATGCTCTGGAATATGATGAATCAGCTGAAGATGCCAATCCTGCAGGAGCCCTTGAAGAGATCTTGGAAAACCCAGAGCGACTCAAGGACCTGGACCTGGATGCCTTTGCAGAAGAACTGGAGAGGCAGGTGGGTAACAGTGGAGAAAGCCTGGCATAAAAGCCATCCCAAGTGGCATGGTTGGGAGGACTTGGGCAGCAAGTCTCCAGAGAAATCCCCAATACTATGGGTGTGAGAAACTTGATTTTCTCTTCTCCCTCCCAATGCCGTACTGGGTTTCTTGAAGAAGTTTTCAGTCTACTTGTTAAGGAGCCAAGGCCACTACACTCATTGTGGGGGTGAGGGGGAGCTTGCAGGGATTCAGTAATAGAGTTTCTTCCTAGGCCCTCCTCCTTGCCAACAGTGCAGCTTCGTGTTTATCTCTTATACATTGGGGTTCTATGAAGCCTTTTTATCATAGACCAGTGTTCCATGGGAATTGAAAACCTTTAGTTAATCTTAGGGGAAAGAGAAGCCCTGACAGGAACCACCTGGCCTACTGCTTTCATTGAAAGACTCAGGCTCAGGTTGGGGAACAGGTGCAAGGCTCTTCTTGATAATGGGCTTCTTCCCTAGGGATATGGTGATAAACACATCACCCTGTACGACATCCGGGCAGAGCTGAGCTGTCGGTATAAGGACCTCCGGACAGCCTACCGCTCTCCCAACACAGAGGAAATCTTCAATATGTTAACCAAAGAAACACCAGAGACCTTCTACATTGGTAAATTCTGGATCTGTTTTTAGGTGGAGGAGGATATGTAGGGGTGAGGAATATGTGCTTACGGTACACATGTAAATCAAGCAATGATTCCAACTTTCACTATACCAGGGGAGCTTTTAGAAAGATTATAGAGCCCTATCCTGGCCAGTGCAGCTCAGTTGGTTGAGCATTATCCTATGCACTAAACCAGGGGTCCTCAAACTTTTTAAACGGGGCCAGTTCACTGTCCCTCAGACCATTGGAGGGCCGGACTATAGTTTAAAAAAAAAAAACTATGAACAAATTCCTATGCACACTGCTAAGTCGGCTGCTAAGCAGGACAAGCAGTGGTGGCAAAAACACCCGGCGGGCCGGATAAATGTCCCCGGCGGGCTGCATGTGGCCCGCGGGGCCGTAGTTTGAGGACCCCTGCACTAAACAGTCACCAGTTCATTCCCATTCAAGGCATGTGCCTGGGTTGTGGGCTCAATCCCATTAGGGGGTGTGCAGGAGGCAGCTGATCGATGTTTCCCTCTCCCTTCCTCTCTAAAAGAAATATTTTTTTAAAAAATCAATAAATACATTTAAAAAAAAAAAGATTATAGAGCACTAGACTGGAAGTCAAAGCTGAGTTCAAGATCACATTATGGCAGTGATGGGCAACCTTTTGAGCTTGGGGTGTCAAACTTTGCCAAAAAAGTGAGCATAACTCGGGTAGTGTGTCACTTTGAGGAAAAAACATTATTTCGCAAATGTTTCATCCTCAGGAGCAGCAAATGTTTTATCCTCAGCATGCGGCCGCCTCAGCGGCCGCGTGTCATCCGAAATGGCTACGCGTGTCAGTGTTGACACGCGTGTCATAGGTTCGCCATCACTGCATTATGGTGTGGTTTTGTTTTTTTTAAATATATTTAATTGATTTTTTACAGAGAGGAAGAGAGAGGGATAGAGAGTTAGAAACATCGATGAGAGAGAAACATCCCGACCGGAATCGAACCTGGGACCCTTGAGTCCGCAGGCCGACGCTCTATCCACTGAGCCAAACCGGTTTCGGCTGGTGTGGGTTTTTTTTAATATATTTTATTGATTTTTTTGCAGAGAGGAAGGGAAAGGGAGAGAGAGTTAGAAACATCGATGAGAGAGAAACATCAATCAGCTGCCTCCTGCACACCCCCTGCTGGGGATGTGCCCACAACCAAGGTACATGCCCTTGACCAGAATTGAACCTGGGACCCTTAAGTCTGCAGGCTGACGCTCCATCCACTGAGCCAAATCAGTTAGGGCGATCATATTATGTTTTAAACTTGCTGTAGAATCTTTATGAATTCACTTTTAAAAGCCTGATTTTCTCATGTCATCAAATCAAGGGAAGACCTTCCTTTTCAAAGATGCAAGAGAAATCAGTTCAAATGCTGTAAGACAAGTGTTCTGTCATTAAAAGATGGTGGGAAGAAGTGGCCTCTCCAGTTCTCTCAACCTGCGCTCCCTGTTCTTCCCTTCCCTGTTCTCACCCCTCCTCCAGGAAAGCTCATCATCTGCAACGTCACTGGCATTGCCCACAGGCGTCCACAGGGTGAGAGCTACGACCAGGCAATCCGAAATGATGAGACAGGGCTATGGCAGTGCCCCTTCTGTCAGCAGGACAATTTCCCTGAACTAAGTGAGGTATGTGCTGCAGTGTTACCATGGTCACTAAATTTCCTTGAGTTGATGGTCTTAGTGCCCTCAAAAGGAATAGGAAAGCGGGAGTGTTTAGATAATGCTTTACCAAATGAATACACGGAGAAGGAAGAGGACTGGAACATATACAGGTCTAACATGATGTCCCTCCATATGCTAGTCAGAAATTATCTATATGCTTTTTTCTACTCTGGCTCAGCCCTTAATCTTTGTTTCCCATTCTCTGGGCATCTAGCTCAACCAGATTAGAGATATGAGGACATGCATTTCTTACCTGCAGGGTAGGCACAGTGTCCCTATGCTAGTTAGAGACTCCCTTTCATTTTTTTGTTCTCCAAACACATTTTTAATTTTTCCCACATTCTTCTAGACATCATCTGCCTTTCTCATGGTTAGAACTCATTAGAGCCACCCTGAAAGCTTTTTCTGGGTCTTCAAATGTTAGGCAGACTGTAAAAGACCATTTCTCTGCTTTACCCAATAAAGAAGCTGTTGGGATTTGTCCAGAATGTATAGAAAGCCAAGGGGCAACTGGTTCACTGAAATGAGTTCTGAGGAGACTGACATTGATGTTTCTTATGCCCACGAGGTAGAACAAAATGGGAGGGAGGGCCACCGTTTCAGCTAGAAGAATGTATAGGTTAGGTTAACATAAAAGATTGACCTGATAGCCAGTGGTGCCATACATGAGTTATGAGTCAAATAACATTGGGGAATTTCACATTTTATGTTGGTAGGAGTGGCTAACTCATTGTGTTTTCAGACCACGATACCAGGTGTCAGTGGTAAAATAAATTATAACACCCTTGGCAGCTCTTTTCTGAATGTGTCATCTCCAGAATCTTAATGATCAGGCTTCTCTCCCGATGCCCTCTTTAGGTCTGGAACCACTTCGACAGCGGCTCATGCCCAGGCCAGGCTATTGGTGTCAAAACACGGCTAGACAATGGTGTAACCGGCTTCATCCCCACCAAATTCCTCAGTGACAAAGTGGTAAAGCGGCCAGAGGAGCGAGTGAAGGTAGATGAATGACTAGGCTAAGGCATCAGTTTTCAGCTGCCTAAATTGGGCTCTCGTTAACATTGGGCTGTCCACACCAGAAGTTAGGCTCTGTTCCCAGTGGCTGCTGGTAGGGAGAGAATTTCAGGGGGATTTATAACTAGCTGAAAGAAGCCAGGGCAAGAAGTATTGGAGTGCTTTTGTTCACTGCCTTGTGAAACTGCAAGTTGCCAGCCCTTTGGGAGAGGGCTCTCTCTTCCTGTGTGGGAAGCTGTGATTTAGTCCAAGGGGCAGGAGGCAGGGCCCAGCATTAAAAGCTGGGAAACACAAAGCCAAGTTTCCTTTCGGTTCCAGTATTCTCCTGCCGTTAATTATGTATATACACACCAGGCACCAGCACTTGACTTTCACATAGGTTGTCTCTAATCTCACCGCCTTATGGGGAAGGAAATAGTACCTTCTCTTTTCAGAGAAATTCTGGTGCCTTTTCCAGGATTACTCAGTTTGTAACATGGCTGGTCCTGGATCTGCCAATTCTCTGGTTCTAAGAGTTGTGAACCCGAGAACTGTAGACTTGGGAAGGCTGGGCAACGACTCTGTTCCTGATAAATGAAGCTAGGGAGATTTTCAAAAGGAGAGCTATGCAGAGTGATTGGCTTTTGCCACTGTTTAGACCAGTGGTTGGCAAACTCATTAGTCAACAGAGCCAAATATCAACAGTACAACGATTGAAATTTCTTTTGAGAGCCAAATTTTTTAAACTTAAACTTCTTCTAATGCCACTTCTTCAAAATAGACTCACCCAGGCCGTGGTATTTTGTGGAAGAGCCACACTCAAGGGGCCAAAGAGCCGCATGTGGCTCGCTTGCCGCAGTTTGCCGACCACGGGTTTAGACAGATGGGTTCAATCAAGTTAAGGGTAAAGTATAAAAACCAGCTCTTATTTTCCTTCTCCTCCAAAAAGGGCAGCCAGACTTTGACTACCTCCTAGGAGCAGTAACTAGGCAACTTTATGGGAGAAGGGAATAGTGCCAGTAACAGGCTAGACCCTAGTAGACTCCAGGTGGTTTTCCTGCCTAGAGTAGGAGGCATCTACAAGACACAGCCAGTAGTCTGCAGATCAGACTCAACCCTGAACTCATCTGCTATTCAGTAGGTGGCTGGCTTTGGGCAAGTCATTTCATCTTTCTGCCTGGGCTTTGATTTGTAAAATAGGGCATTGGGCTAGGTCATCTTTGTCCCTTCCAGCTCAAATGTTCTGTGGATCTAGGTGGGAATGACTGTTCACTGCCGCATCATGAAGATTGACATCGAGAAGTTTAGTGCAGACCTGACCTGCCGCACCTCAGACCTCATGGACAGGAACAATGAGTGGAAACTGCCCAAGGATACCTACTATGACTTCGATGCTGAAGCAGCAGACCACAAGCAGGAGGAGGACATGAAGCGGAAACAACAACGGACCAGTGAGTGCCCACTACCACGCCTGTGCACCCAGGTCTTGGCACCTCTCTCTTCAGGATGCACGTGCTAATGGAAGTTCCCTTGCTCAGCCTCCCGATGGGAGTGAGTGCTCAGCTTGGAGGTGCTGAGGCCCAGAGGCATCCAAAGGGAGTCATTGGCAGGGCTGGAAACCAGGGTCTTCTTGGGTCACATTTTCTTTGCTAATGCATGTGACTCCTGTCAGTACCATAGGAACCCAGGTGAACACATCTTTACATCAGAAAGTGCAGGCCCAGAGAGGGTGAAAGAGTCTCAGAATTTAATAGAGGGCCAGAAATTAAGCCATGGTTTGTCACAATGCTGTTGGTCCCCAGTTCCATCACCTGATCTATACTTTCTTGCCCTCTTCAGCATATATCAAGCGGGTAATTGCACATCCATCCTTCCATAATATAAATTTCAAACAAGCAGAAAAGATGATGGAGACCATGGACCAGGGAGATGTCATCATCCGACCAAGCAGCAAGGGTGAAAATCACCTGACAGTGACCTGGAAGGTCAGTGACGGCATCTACCAGCATGTGGATGTGCGGGAAGAGGGCAAGGAAAATGCCTTCAGCCTGGGAGCCACCCTGTGGATCAACAGTGAGGTGAGAGCCAGCCCCCACTCACTTCCCATCCCCACGCCTGCTTCAGAAACAAGCCATTTCTGGCCACTTCACCTAACACTGGTAACTTGTATGCATTACATGCATGTATTTTAGCTACACAGAACACCAAATAGGAGGTTGGTTGTGAAATGAGTCGTTTGATAATAATTTTGTATATTTGCCCCTTCGTCCCTGTCCTCCAAATTTTAAAATAGACTACCTAAAGCCCGGCCGACATGGCTCAATGGTTGTGTTGACCTATGAATCAGGAGGTCACTGTTCCATTCCCGGTCAGGGCACGTGCCAGCATTTCAGGCTCAGTCCCTAGTGTGGGGCATGCAGGAGGCAGCTGATCAGTGATTCTCTCTCATCATTGATATTTCTATTTCTCTCCCTTCCTTTCTGAAATCAGTAAAAATATGTTTTAAAAATAATAATAAAATAAAATAGACTACCTAAAGAGAGCCAGTGGAAGAAGAGGAGAAAATACATGCAGGCACATGCACGTGCGCACACATCAAATTTCTCTGTCCTTTTTTCAATGGGGTGAAATTTCATGAAGTTCTCTTGTTCCCAAGCACAAGGGAGAATCAAAGCTTACATGATTTTGTGCCTTGTAAGCTTTAAATTTGAGCACAACTCAAACAGGTGGATAAATTGAAGAGGCTTTGCAATGGAGTGAGGCTACAGCAGGACTGGGAAGTTCACCCCCTCCCAGGAGTTTTATTCTGAGTAGATTTGATGAAGGGCCAGGCGTCTCAGATCTAGATATGATACGTGGGCCTTTACCTTCTTCCCACAGGAATTTGAAGACTTGGATGAGATTGTTGCCCGCTATGTCCAGCCCATGGCATCCTTTGCCCGGGACCTTCTGAACCACAAGTATTATCAGGACTGCAGTGGTGGGGACCGTAAGGTGAGCCCAGGGCCCCTTGAGGGAAGACATCACCCAGTCACTTAAGAATGTATGATTTCCCTTCAGTGTAGGGGTCCCTCAGCTGGTGAAGGAGGTATACATGTATGCGCCAGACATTGTCTACCAAGCATGCTGTTATCCCAACCTCTCCCCCTCATTCTACCCCCAGAAATTAGAGGAGCTGCTCATCAAAACTAAGAAGGAGAAGCCCACCTTCATCCCTTATTTCATCTGTGCCTGCAAGGAACTGCCCGGCAAGTTCCTACTGGGATACCAGCCCCGGGGTAAACCCAGGTGAGCACTGGTGCTGAGAAGGTGCTGCCGCTGGGGTCCACAGACAGGCTAGCAGGGGAGATAGAGGCCCTGGAGTACTCTCTCTGGTTCTGCCTAACTGCCTTTTATCTGTTTAGAATAGAGGCGGAGGTTGGAGGTGGGGTAAGAGAATGATGATTTAGAGACAAAAGGCAAAGATTCACTAAGAAAAATGCTTTTCTCAACCCTTTGCCTCTTCTCCCCTTCCCAATGAGTGATGGAAATCATCAGATGCTCCATCCACCTGGCTATCAAAGATGGGGCCAGCACACTGGTCTCTCCCTTTCACTGTCTGCTTCACCCTAGCCAGGGCTTCTGTACACCGCGACTTGCTGTTGCTATAGTGTGCTGACTTCTCCCCACACAGAAGGGGTAGATCAGGAGAGCATCTCTTCTCCCTACCTTTGACCTGCTCTGCTTCCTTTTTGTCTGACCAACAGGCTGGCCTTCCTAGGTATTCTTTAATCTGGGACTCTCTAGTGCTCATACCAGCCTTCTCTACTCCCCCATCCTCCCTTTGGCCCTTAGCCAAGGCCTGTGCATTTCTGCCCTAATTCCTATGCCTGCACGTGACGCACAGCACAGGCAATATTAGTAAGGGACTCAGCGGCCAGATGACAAGAAGCTCTGGACTCTGGACCCTGCATCGTCTTGGGCACAACTGAAATATCTCGCTCATATCCGAGAAGCCTTTTCTGACTTATCATCATGTTTTCAGAGGTTCACAGCCAGGGATCTTTGGGGTTGGAAACTGTCCCATGAGAAACAGTTGAGCAAACAGGACCTTTAACCAGGAGCAAAGGCAATGTGATAACTTCTTGTGGGAAAGGGCACAGACTTCTTGTGTTGCCGAAGGAACACTTGAGTAGATGATTTAGAAAACATGTTTCAGTTTAATATAAATGAGAACTTGGTCATACTTAGCATTGTCTGTAGACAGCTGTCATTTTTTGAGCACACGTCTATTTTAGGTGTTGTGTGGTAAGTGCTTTACATGCACTGTCTCATTTATTCTTCACTCCCACCCTATGGGTTTAAGTGCTGTTATACTCATTTTATACATGAAGCTGAGATTTGTATTAGTAACTTCGGACAGTCATTTAGGTGATGAGTGGCAGAGACAAACTGGAACTAGAACTGGGTGTGAGCCCAGAGCCCATCCTCTTATCCACGCTCTGGTCTGCAGTGTTGAATAAAGGCAGACTAACCACCTTCCAGAAGCACTTCCGGATTCCAGTTCATGGGGAGTTGTGTTTTGCTGCCCTGGGAGACCTTTTCCAACCCTGACTGTGGCTTCAGTTTCACCCTGACCTGCAGGGTGCTGCCATCACACGGTGGCCAAGGATGGTGGCCCAGCCCCCGAAGTCTTCCTCTGGCAGCATGTATGTAGCACACCAGGGACTACTGACTCCTGGCCTTGACTGTACTCTGCTCTGCACACCTCACCTCCCCAAAGTCAGGGTCAGGGACCGGCTCTTTCATCTCTTCTTTCCCCTAGCACCCAGTGTGACTACTTCACGTGGTGGAGATCTGTTCTGGCCGCTTTCTCATGGCTGGCCCCAAGTGGTATCTGATGCATGTTTCCTTCCAAAATCCCAGGATAGAGTATGTAACGGTGACTCCAGAAGGATTCCGGTACCGGGGCCAAATCTTCCCAACTGTGAATGGACTTTTCAGATGGTTTAAGGATCATTACCAGGATCCTGTACCGGGTGAGTTGTGCTCTCTGACTTCAGGGCTGTGGCTGGAAGGATACCTCGGCTCTGAATCAGGGCATCACTAACTAGCCTTCTGTGAAAGGGGGTGAGGTACAGCTGTCACTGCAGCTCTGTTTCTACTCCAACCTCTTAGCATCAGGAAGTTCTTCCATCCACTTTGCCTATGTAACTTAATTTTTCTCAGTACCTCCTTCAGTTCCCTGAATTATGAAACCAGAAACATAACTGACTCTGCCTCTTTCCGGTAGGAATCACTCCCAGTAGCAGCAGCAGGACCCGGACACCTGCTTCTATCAATGCTACCCCAGCGAACCTCAACCTTGCCGGTAAGGAGCTCCCGCCTAGGACTGTGACTCAGAGGGATGAAGCTAGGACTTTCACCTCTAATGTGCCCTCTTCCACCTCCTTGTGCTTACAGATCTGACACGGGCTGTGAATGCCTTGCCCCAGAACATGACCTCACAGATGTTCAGTGCCATTGCTGCTGTGACAGGCCAAGGACAGAACCCTAATGCCACCCCAGCCCAGTGGGCCTCCAGCCAGTATGGCTATGGTGGCAGTGGAGGGGGCAGTAGCGCTTACCACGTACGTGGCTTGGAGGGGAAGCTCTTTGTGGAGGGGGGGAATAATGGAAGGGAACAGTCCATCCTTTACCAACCTGTGTCCATAGACTAGCTGCTGGCAGTGCCCTCCTTTATGCACAGATGGGCCTTATCTACAACATCATCTTTTTCCTCGGGCCCGTTTGAGGGGAAAGGGAATAAGAGAAGGTCTGATCTTTCTGCAGAGTCCTTGGGATCTTTGGGACCCTGAAGCCACCAGAATCCTCAACTGTCAGGACCAGGAGGCCCTATCGTTGTGCCTGGTCCATTCCATTGGCCTCCCTATCTGCTCAGGAGAGGGTCAACTGGAAAGCTTTGCAGAAATTCATGGGAACCTTAAGTATGCCCCAAACCCATCCCCATTTAACTGTTCACTCTTCTTTAGGTGTTCCCAACGCCAGCCCAGCAGCCAGTGGCCACACCACTGATGACCCCCAGCTACTCCTACACAACCCCGAGCCAGCCCATCACCACACCACAGTACCACCAGCTACAGGCCAGCACCACCCCACAGTCTGCCCAGGCCCAGCCCCAGCCCTCCTCCAGCTCTCGGCAACGGCAGCAACAGCCAAAGTAAGTATATGGGTGGTGCATGGAGCAGGTTAGTAAGGGCGGTGCTGTCAAGAGGCCAAGGGGATTAGCATAGGCAGGTGCTCTGGATCTTCTGAGAGCCATGACCCAGGTGATGTTCCCATGAGGACGCATTCTGGGAGATGACAGAAGAGGGCAGTGTGGCAGTTGGCCACAGCTACTGACCATAGGTATGAAGTCCACTTCTGCAAGGGTGGATGTTCCCCAGTGATTGTTGAGCCTTCTAGTGTTCCAATCTGAAAGGCCCCTTCTTCTCTCTTCCAGGTCCAACAGCCACGCAGCCATCGACTGGGGGAAGATGGCGGAGCAGTGGCTTCAGGAGAAGGAGGCTGAGCGGCGGAAACAGAAGCAGCGGCTGACACCTCGGCCGTCCCCCAGCCCTATGATTGAAAGCACCCCCATGTCTATTGCTGGCGATGCCACCCCGCTCTTGGACGAGATGGATCGGTAGGGGGCCTGCTCCCAGGACTCTGATTACCTCTGAGGCTGGGAGATGCCTGCCTCATTCCCTGCCCCTCCTTTTCTGTCCATAAAGTGGCGTGAATTGACGTTCTCTTTGGTGGTCAGCCTGGGTGGGTGACAGGCTGGATGGCCTTTTGAACTTGAGCTCAATGTACGCTAGGCGACAATTCTCCCATTCCAGGCCCTCATCGACCACCTTTCCTGGGACCAGGCTGGGAAGGGAGTGTGGCAGGGAGGAAGCGGAGGAAGATGAGAATAAGAGTGGAACAGTTTTGTATTCTACTTCCCTATAAGCCATTTTGAGCTTCTGCCCTTACCTGACTCTGGGCTGTGACCGGGCAGCAAGCTCAGCACATGAGTCTCCCCCAGCTCTTATGGGGAGACAGATGCTATTTATTCAGTTTGGGGCAGGAGGAAGAGGACGGGAAGTATTTCTGACCTTAATGCCAACAACTTGGTGGCTATCGAAGCAGGATTGTAGGGGACATAAGGTTGCAGTGCTAACCTGCCCAGCCCCCTCCTGGCCACCCTCACCCACCTGCTGCCACCGCTGCTTCCTGCCTGTCATTTGAATAAACAGTGTTTCTACAGAGCACTTGACAAAGCCTCTCTCCCTCTCTCTGGTTCTTGAGGGGTGGCTTTCAAAGCAGTGTTTGGAGCTCTGAGGGCTTCCGACTCCCTCTTCCAGGCCATCAGAAAGGCAAGTTACTCAGAAGCAGGTGGCTTCTGCACCGGATTGCCTGATATCACATTCCTGTTCCACTTCCCAGTCCTATGACCTTGAGCGCACTCCTGTTATCTCTAAGCCAGCTTGTCAGTAAAGGAGATGGTGATACCTACCTCATCAGAGCATCTGTGAGGACAGATAGAAAGAATGTGTGAAGTGCTTGGCCCAATGCCTGGGACCTCATAAGGCCTCAGTAAATGTTAGCTGCTATTATTTCTACTCACACACAGCCACTGCCAGCCACTGTGCCTGTTACAGACGGTCCCCAACTTAATGATTCAACTTAAGATTTTTTGACTTTACAGTGGTGCAAAAGCTATACACGTGCAGTAGAAACTGTACTTCAAATTTTGAATTTGGCTCTTTTCCCGGGCCAGTGATATGCAGTAGGATACTCTCCTGATGCTGCATGATGCTGGGCAACAGCAGCCGTGAGCTGCAGCTCCCAGGCAGGCGAGCAGTCACCAGGGTAAACAACCGATCAACAGTGTGTTCATTGTGCTAGATCAAGCATGTCAAACTCATGGCCCACGGGCCACATGCCTCATTTATGTGGCCCGTGTTAGCCTTTGACTTTGACATGCTTGTGCTAGATGCTTTTGCCCAACTATAGGCTAATGTAAGTATTCTGAGCACGTTTAAAGTAGACTGGGCTAAGTTGTGGTGTTCGGGTGTTAAAAGCATTTTCGACCTAACGATATTTCCAACTTACAGTGGGTTTATCAGGACGTAAACCCATCATAAGTCAAGGAGCACCTGTGGACTTCTTTGGCACAGTTGAGAAAGGCCACAAGTAAATCTGGGTTTCTCACCCTGAGCCCCTGCACCCCTCTCTTCCTTTTTGCCAGCTGGGCCTGAATGTCTGGCAGTACTTCTACAACAGTCAAGTGCGTCTGACCCAGGATGGGCCCACACTTGCCTGCCACACATAAACACTGGCCCTGGGAAAGGGAGCTGGGCTGTTGCAGGCCAGTTCCCAGGCCTTGGTCCTTTCCCCAGCCCCACAGCCTCTTTTATTCTGGACTCTGATCTCCCTGTGTTTCTTCCCAAAGGTTTTGTCTCATAGCTCTGTGAGTCGGGGCTGGGAAAGTGAGGCTTTCCCTCTTCTTTTCCTCTGCTTGAGGCTCAAAAAAGCCACTTCTGCCCAAACTTGGTGAGCTCCCTTCCTTGCCTTTTTTTTTTTTTTTTTTTTTAATTTGAGAGAGGGAGAGGGAAAAAGGGAGAAACATCAATCAGCTGCCTCCTGCACTCCCCCACTGGGGATGAGTCTGCAACCCTGGCATGTGCCCTGACAGGGAATCGAACTGGTGATCTCTCAGTGCATGGAATGACACTCAACCAATTGAGCCACACTGGACAGGGACCTTCCTGGCTTTTTCTTCATTTAAGATCTCTGGCTTTTGGCAAGAGTTGGGGGGAGAAGGGGAGGGGTTGGCCTTTAGTCAGGAACTCAGTTCAGTTCCCTTTAGCACAAAAGGTGTAGAGGGCCTCATAGGAGCAGGTCCACAGAGCTGGTAAGATCATGTTCCCTTTGGTGCTACCAGCACCTTCTCCAGGGCCACTTAAAAGAGGGGAAGGGTAGGCACAGTGGCAGAGGTTAAAAGGTTCAGTTTATTAGGGGTATCGTTACAGATAATCCCGCCTGTCCCAGAGTGGATTTAACACAGACCAGCCTCCCAGTAGATGGGAAGCCTCCTTCCCTCCTCACCCAGATGGGCTCTTCTGCCCTGGGCCTAGGATGTTCCAGAGAAACAGGCTGTTACAGTGCCCCTCCCTGCCCTTCCACCTACCTTCCCATGGCCTTCCTCTTGGAAGACGGACTGCCCTACAGAAACCCCTGCAGGCCCCGAGCCCCTCTGCTCCAGCTATGCCCAGAGCCCCCCCCTCCCCCCAGAAGTAGCCCAGTTAGAGGGAGAGAGAACAGCAGCAGTGGGTCTGGGACAGGCATGATGGCATTTATTCTTCACCCTGGTCGCCCTGGCCTCAACTGAGATTGGGGCTTGATACTGGGGGAGATTTCCTCTTGTTGACCTTCTTGATTGGAGAGGGTTTTGCCCCAAGTTTCTTGGCCTGGACCGCGTTCTTCTCTCTCTTTCTGGGTGATGACTCCACAATATCCTCGCTGGAGGGCCCCTCCTGCCTGGGGTCATTGTAACTGTCCTCACTCTCCAGGTCTTCCCGGCTCTCTGGGCTGGATTCTGACAGCCTGACCAGCTCCCTTGGGCTTATTGATCTGCTTAAGTCTGGAGGTGAAGATTCTGATTTAACTGGGCCTTTCTTTTTAATCAACTTGCCCTTCTTGATTTTTTTCTTCAGCTTTGCCTTCTCATCTGTCTCCTCCTCATCTTTCTCTTTTTCCTTTTTCTTCTTGACCTTCTTGATAACCTTGCTGCCCTGGGACTTCCCTGTGGGACTCTCAGAGCGCCAGATGGTAATGGGAGCTGCCGAGTCTGGTGTGCCGGTGATCGTGCCCATTCCTATGCCTTTGTCAGCGGGTGTGGTGGCGGTGGGCCCCACCTGGGTCGGGATGGGAGGTCTGCTTTCTTCCTCCTCTTCTTCTTCTTCATTTAGGTCATCTCTAAATTCGTGGTGGAGGGGATGGTGGATCACTGCCACAGAGACAGGCCTGTAGCTTTTGCACCTGGGAGGGAGGACAGGGAAAGAGAAGGTTGGCAGAGAGTGAGGGCCAATGCCCCACAGTGCCCCCCTCAGCCTGCCAGCACTTACCAGCCATACCAGAACCGCTCCACATACTCTTCCTCGGGGATGAGCTCAAAGCAAGGGGTCTGGATGATGTCGAAACAGGTTGGGCCCACATCTCGGGAACAGGTTGGGCCTACATCTTGGGAGCTGCTGCTGTTTGTCTTCTCTGAGCAGTCCTTCACCCTGCCACACGGAACTCAGCCTGGCTCCCATACCTCCAGGACTCCCCGGGGGCCCAGAGCCTGAAGCACAGTGGGCTTTCCAAGTAGTAACTGCAGCTCAGCCCAGGCTGCCAAAAAACCTCCTCCCCTTTGCTCTTGGAGCAGAGCCAGGTTTACAAAGCCAGGGTTGGGCTGGCAGTGCCTGGTCAGAGTTAAAGGAGGGGACCGGACCGCAGTGAAAGTTTGGACCTGGCTCTGCCCTGGAGTCTCCTGGGCTGTAGATCTCCCAAGGAGGAGGGTCCTTACCTAGAGTCACAGTCACAGTGGCTGAGCGAGTGCAGGTGCAGGTTGTAGTGACCACAGTCAGAGGTGAAGGGGTGGATGACATGCCCAGTGCACTGCTTGTGATTCCAGCAGCACCTGTCAGTGTCCTTGAATTCGCCTAAGGGGTCGGAGTCTGGGTCATATAGGATTGGCGGTAGCAGCACATCTGTGGGTCTCTCCTTCCACAGCTCAGTCTACATGCTTCACCAAATTCACCTGCCACCAGCCACCCCTCCCCCCACACACACACCACAAGCAGCTGTTTCTACTTCATAGAACAGTAGTAATTCAGCCCCAAAGTAACCAGGTCTCAGCACTAAGCTTTCCCCAATCCACTGCGTGAATCTGTCTACCCCCTGCACACTCCCAGGAAGATGTCTCACCAAGGTCCTCACCAGATCCCCCTTGCTGCCCTATGACACCTGCCTCTTCCCTTCCCCTGCCTTCCATGGGAGCCTACCTCCCTGGAGCCCTCCACTGGCTCCTGCTTACCTCTCATCCAGCTGCTGGGGAAGCTGTCAGCTACCTCACTCCACAAGTGCCACTTCAGAGTCCCCAATGATAGAGCCAGCAACACAGCATCCTCAGTTCCTATTCTGCCCTGCACACGCCCAGGAGGCCTTCATCCGACCCCTCGCAGCCTCTCACACCATTCCAGCCCCAAGGACCACCACAGCATGGTGGCTCAAGCCTGGATGGGAGCTAAAGCCTGTTCTACCACTGCCATTACCTTTGCTTCTCCTGACTCTGGTCCTTCCCTTTTTCCTCCTCTCTCCTCCAGGCTCCTCTCTCTCCAGGCACTCTTCTCACGTCTCCCCCCTTTCCCTTGCTCACTCTGGATTCTTTCCCTGCTCTTTAATCATCAAATTCCCACTTCTCCTCCATTCTCTCTCCCCACTCCTTGGAGCCACAGATTGAACAACCCACCCCCAACCTGAGTCCTTCTACCCCTTGTAGGCAGCACAGATACCATGTCCACTTTGCCAAGGAACAGGGGAGATGCTGCTGGGGTGAGAACTGGGATTAAGGGAAAGCCCCGGAGAAAGGTTCCCACCTCTTTTACTCAACGGAATGCAAGTCCTGGACACACACTGGAGCCTCCCAGCCTCTACTCGCACTGCCTCGTCTCTGACCCTGCCTAAGACTCCAGTCTACCGATGGGTCTCCCCTCCAAAAGGTAAGCCCATGAAATGCCTCCACATGCCCAGGACCTCACACATCAAGGCAGAGGAGAGGACAAGGCACCTTCCCTGCAGGTCTCCCCTGGACTCTGACTCCACCCACCTTGGGAGGGAGAAGTGGGTGAACACCAATGACTTCCATAGCAGTCTGGCATGGGGTGCCATGGCTGGCTACTCCCCGCCAAACAGGCCAGGAGGATTGCACCTTTATCCAGCCCCTACAAGGTGTGAAACTGGGGCAAGATCTCATAAAACCCTGGCTGGGGGTGTGTTAGTCCAAGTGGCCTTAAATACTTGGGAGATGAGTAGACAGCAGTGCGGTCTGAGCCTTGCCCCACATTCCTCCCTTCCCTTCCCCCTACCAGGCTGTGAGGGTCCCAGGTCCCCATATACCCTGACCCATTTGGTGGCCTCCCTGTCTGCTTCCTCTCCTCTCATGTCCTTTCTTCATAAGTATGTGAGGCAGGACTTTGGAATACCACCACACCCTCAGCTTTCTTCAGCACCACTGATTTGGGGCAAAGGTCAGCATAGTGGCGAGTGTCCTTGAAATCAGATAGGCCTGAGTCCAAGAGTTGGCTCTGTCACAAGATGGGTTACTAAGGACCAGTCACTTTTCCGAGCCTTCATTTTTCTGCCCACAAAATGGGGATGATGGCACCCTGGCCACGTAGCTCAGTTGGTTAGAGCATCGTCCTGATATACCAAGATTTGCACAAGGTTTCAGGTTCAATCCCAACAGCAACCAATGAATGTGTAGATAAGTAGAACAATGTTTCTCCTCTCCCCCCCCCCCCTAAAAATCAATAAATTAATTTTAAAAATGGGGATGGTGGTAACCTATTATACAGGGTTGTTGGGAAGACTCAGTTCAAATGTCAAAGATATTTGTGCACCATAAAGTGTTATACAAAGGGGTGACTGTGGTCTCCAGAAAGGGTCCCTCTCTGGCATGAGTAGGGGGTGGGGTGGGGTGGGGCTGCTGGGTAACCCCTTCAGGACCAAACACTTCCCTCCCTTCTGCCTACCACTAGGTGTCAGCTTTCCCAAGTTAGCAGGGGTGGGTGGGTGGGGGGTGGGGGGGGAGGGGCCTCTGGAGCCAGAGATTCCCCTGGACCCACCTTCAGAAGAGAAGATAGATGCATCAGTGCTAGACGCCACGCCAGCCAGCAGACGTCCTCTTTCCCAGCTGGGTAACCTGTTTACATCTGAGAGAGAACAGAGTGGCCACAGGCAGCATCCCCTTCCCATGCCATTCATTCATCAAACATTTTCTGAGATGCCACAGGTGTCAGGCACCAGCTGCATCCAAGATGCAGATTGACAAAAACAGTCTCTGCTTTCAAGGTGTTGGGAGAGGGTTTGAGAAGAGACGCAGGGGCGGTATGTGGAACAGTTCATGACTGTGGTGTGATGCCAACACTGATAGTGAGGGAAATGGTGGGAAGGAGGCCTGGAAGCAGAGAACAAGGGCACCTAGAGACAGTGAGGGTATAGGGCAAGCATGTCAAACTCATGTGGTCCGAGGGCTTCGAGTTTGACCTGCTTGGTGTAGGGTGAGATTAGGAAAGGATTCTTGAAAGAAGCTTAACAGGAGCTGAATCTGGAGAAAGAATAGGAGTGAGCCAATCTAGACAAGGAAGGACAGACAGTTCCAGGAATTGTCATAGGGTGTGTGGAGCTGGGTCAGAGGTTGTCCGTCAGCAGAACTTCAACTGGGACAGCAGCTGCATCAACAGCCACAGGGGAGAGCCTGCGCTTAGTTTATCCTTTGGGGCATCAGGAGCTGAGTTCTGCTTAAGAAAGGAAGTTGAGCCCAGCCAGTGTGGCTCAGGGGTTGAGCATCAACCTATGAACCAGTAGGTCACGGTTCTATTCCCGGTCAGGGCATATGTCCAGGTTGTGGGTTTGATCCCCAGGGTGGGGGCATGCAGGAGACAGCCAATCAATAATTCTCATCATTGGTGTTTCTCATCTCACTTCTCCCTTCCTCTCTGAAATCAGTAAAAATATATTTTTTAAAAAGGAAGCTGATTACTTGGGGGACTTAAACTGAGCCTTCAGTGGCACTTGGTCATCTTTCTACAGTTCCCTGGTCAGCTCCTTCTGCTTTCCACAGCACTTCCCTGGAAACTCCTTTCCTGCTGCTGCTCCTTCCAGCAGATCATTTCACCAGCCTTATCTGCGGCTGCTCCCACCCTCATCAACGCTCCTCCAGCCTGGGGAAGCGTCCCTTCCTCCTGCCCAAAGCACCTGAACTCTAGGTCCCAGCCAGAATTTTGATCTCCTTATTTAATGGTTTGTTTTCCCCCTATAGGCTATGAACAACTTTAAACAAAGCACTCTGTGAACCCTATTTCTCCCTCTAACACTACTCCTCTTCCTTTTCAATCCAAGTTTATCCACTCATTTAACAGACATATTGAGTAGCTTTACTAGACACCAGAGGAGGCCCAGACCTTACCTTCAGTGAGCTCAGAATCTTCACCTGTCTCTATTCCAGCCACCTACACGTGGCAGCCACCCCTATCAAATTAGCCCAAGGCAAAGGCTATCAACAATTTCCCAATAACCACACCCAGTGGCCTTCTTTTTGTCTTATCTCACTTGACCCTGTTAACCAATGAATCTCTTCTGTATGCTCTATTCCTTCCACTTCCATGCAAACCTCTCTCATTCCTCTCTTTTTTTTTCTGACAAGCTCTTTAGTTCTTTCCTAACTCCTCTGCTGTACTCCTTAAATTGATGATCACCAGGTTTCTGTTTTACTCTACTTCTCAGAGTAAATGTCATCCACCTCCATGGTTTCAGCATCCACCAATAAAATGACATAATTCTGGATGGGTCTCCAATCCAGACTGCTTTGCTGAGCAGGTGGCCAATACCTTCTTGGATGTTCCCAAACATCTTAGACCAACATGTCCCACATGAACCTACCATCTTCTTCCTACACTCCATGAACCACCCCCTCTTATATCTTCCACTTCAGACAGCAATAGACACCACAGCTAGAAATCTAAGAGTCACCCTTTCCCTCACTTCTATACCAACTTGATGACCAAATCTTGTCATGCCTATCTGCTCCCACATCTACCTCTGTCTTGGTTCACACCCTCATTATCTCTCACCAAGACAACTGCAGTAGCCTCCTGCCTGGCCTCCCCACCTCCTGTCTCACTACCCTCATGCAGTCCTCACAATGCAGCCAAACTGAGTTTTCTAGATGCCAACTGGTCTACCATGTTCCTCTTCTTTAATAGCATTCTACTGCCTTCAAGATGATGTCCTTATCTTGTCCCCACCCCAGGACCAGTGCCCTGGTTCCTTTCTCAGTTATCAGCTCCTCCCACTCATCCATCCCCTTCTCCATTCCTTCTCTCCTGCCTCCCACGACCGAGAAATACCTGCTCATCTTGGAAAGAACAATGCTATCAAAGTAGAATTGGTCACACATGTCTTGTGCCCCTTTACCCTGCCAGGGTACCTCATGCATTTATGGCAACTTGAGAATAAGACCCGTATTTCATCTGTTTCTGGTTCTACAGATCCTGGGACATAGAAAGTACTCAGTAAGCCCTAGCTGGGTAGCTCAGTTGATTAGAGCATTGTCCTGATATGCCAAATTTCGGGATCCATCCCTGGTCAGGGCACATACCAAAGTCAACCAATGAATGCATAAATAAGTGGAACAATAAATCAATGTTTCTCTCTCCTATCGATATTTCTCTCTTGCTCTCTCCCTTCCTCTTTCTCTAAAATAAAATCAATAAACATATCCTTGTGTGAGGATTTTAAAAAAAAGAAAGCCCTAACCGGTTTGGCTCAGTGGATAGAGCGTCGGCCTGCGGACTGAAGGGTACCAGGTTCGATTCCAGTCAAGGGCATGTACCTTAACTGCGGGCACATCCCAAGTAGGAGGTGTGCAGGAGGCAGCTGATCAATGTTTCTAACTCTCTATCCCTCTCCCTCTCTGTAAAAAAATCAAAATAAAATAAAGTACTCAGTAAATATTTGTTGATTGAAAAAAATACATGAGCCTAGTTGGTGTGGCTCAGTGGGTGAGCATGAACCTATGAACCAAAAGGTCATTCCCCTTCAGAGCACATGCGGGGGTTAACGACTCGATCCCCAGTAAGGGGTGTGCAGGAGGCAGCTATTCAATGAGTCTCATCATTAATGTTTCTATCTCCCTCTCCCTTCCTCTGAAATAAATAAAAAATTTTCTTAATTACTACTGTATTCATTGTGTTTTTTTTAAAGGTCTATATGCAGGTTCCACTAACTTCCTCTAAGTCCTGATAATCGCGTTTGCCAAGGGGTGGGATTTAGTAATTCTCAAATCTGCGGAAGGCAATCTGCTCTCTAGTTTCACAGGAAGAACGAGGGAGCTCCCACTGAAGCGGCAGTCCAGAGCTCCTGCAGCAGAAGTGATTGAGGTTAGAGATGGGGTTGGGAGAGGGGGACTTCATAATGAATGAGGAGGGTAATGATTTAAAAGAAAGAGGGAGGTGTGTGGCCTCCTTCTCCATAGGACATTAGTCAGGGCGCAGGGACCTAACTCAAAACTCACAGGTGATGTTCATTTGTACAGAAGCCTCTCAAAACTCACAGGTGATGCTCATTTGTACAAAATCCTCCCAGTCCTGCGGGCGAGGAGCTCCCCCCGCCCTGGCAGTACAGGCGGTGGGATTCCAGGTTCGACACTGGAGCAGATGAATGAGGGAGGTAGGGAGGGAAGGCGAGAGGGAGAAAGAAAGGGGGGGAAATAACAAGGAAGGGAAGAAGGGAAGAGGAGGGAGCAATGCACGCACAGCGTGCACGCGTCTCCTAGGAAACGCCACCCCGGCCCCGCCCACGTTTGTAGGCGATTGTGATGTCACGCTGGGAGCCACCAGATTCCTCGCCCTCAGAGTCAATAGAACCCAAGCCCCGCACTAATAGTCCGCCCAAGCCCCGGCGACAGGGTGGGCGCTGGGCCATGGGCTCCAGCCCCGCACTAATTGGGCTACTGCCCGGGCCCTTAGCTGCTGCACAGCGAGGGCTCCCGGCCCTACTAACAGGAGTTACAGCTCCCGCTCCAGCCAGACCCGGAGGTCATCCCCAGGCCCTCGGGACTCCAGTCCTCCATCATTGGTCCGCGGCTCGCCGTGAGCCCGCCCCCAGGCTCTAACCCCGCCCCAGCCTGCCCTTGGCCCCGCCTCCTTCATCAGGCTCACTAGGTCCGCAGGCCAGCCCCGGAGCCACGGCCGCGGGTCGAAGCCCTCCCCTAATCTCCTGCCCGCCCTCGCCTTACCACTGCTGCTATCATCCCAGATGTTGGCATTGTCCTCAGTCTTTTTCTTAGTCCACCTCTCAATGGTCATTGTCGTCCTCACCCACATCGCTCTCGGCCCAGTTCTTCCTCTCTACAAGACTCTGGCCCGCAGAAGTCCAAACCTGAACCTCAGCTTGGCCGAGCCAGCCGTAAACCCCGACCTCAGCTTCGCCCCCTCAGCTCTGCCTCATGCTGGTGCCACCCCTCCACCCACTTTCCCCAGCCCCGTTCTAAGCTGCGATGATGTCTTCTCAGCCCAAGTCTAAGCTCCAGCCACGCTCTTCATCCGGGGCACCCCAGCGCCTCCCAGGCTCTTCCCTCTTGGTTCCACTTTAACCTTAGTACCTCACCTTTAATCTCAGGCCCAGACCTTAGCTAGGCCGCTCTGGCCCATCCTAGTTCCTCTCCAGATCTACCCCTAGCTCTTAACTCTTTTCTGCCCCCTACCCAGACTTTAGCCCCGCCCCTAGCCCCGCCCCATCCATTCTCTCAACTTCACACTTCGCACCGCTCCCGGCCCCTCCCAATCCCTTCCGAACCTCGTCGCGGCCCTTAGCCCCGCCCCCAACCTACACGTGACGCTCTCCCTGCGGCCTGGGGAGCGACCGCTTCCAACCTCCACCCCGCTATCCCGGCTCCCGGAGGTTCCTCCAGGCCTGGCGGAAGGCCAGGGTCACTCGCTCTCTCTCCGCCAGCAGAGTCCTGGGATGACGACTGGATGTCCGATCCCAGCCCCAAGGTGGCGCCCACCGCCAGAGCTTCTTCCCAGTATTCCCTTCCAGCCCCCATGAGGCACCCAGGCCCAGAGGAATACTGCCCAATAAAGGTCTTAACAAAAGGCAGGGTCTTGGTCAATTTCCCCCCAAAATTATAATAGTTAAGGGTTTTGAGCTCTTCCTATGTATAAAGCTCTTCCTATATGTCAGTGCTTTATCTTACTTCAGTCACACAACCTTATGTGTCTCCATAGGCTTGCCCAATGCTGGGAGCAGGATCCACTGTATCCATAGTAACCGAGGACACACATCCTTCCACCATACACCCCTCACACCCTTAAGAATAGCATGCACATGCACATTGCGCATGCTTGTATCACACATATAGCACACATAACAAAATCTACTCACCACACACAGACTAATACAATATGCACACACCCCTCACAGAGGCTACCCAGAATACAGAACCATACCCCCTGCTCCCCACATTTTACTCAGCACAAACACTCCACAACAGTATTGTGGTGCAGACTACACACACACACACACACACACACACACACACACACACACACAGAGGTACAGGCTCTGTGCAAGGAAAGGGTTGATGAGTGCAGTCCTATGAGGGCGCAAAGATAAACAAAAAACAATTCCAGGAGAGTGTGAAAGAATGTCAGCCCCATAACCAGCATTCCACACATCACGCCCCTCAATTTTTCTTGGTATCAGGCTCCAAAGTGAGGTTATGCCTCAAAGGATGGAAAGGAATGGATGGTATTTAACCTTGGTTTTCCCCAGAGAAACCAAGGGCCCCTCCTGCTGCTGCTCTTCACGAGGCCAACCTTCACTTTCCTCCAGACCCAGCAACATGACTGGGTAGGACCACCGCCAGGGCAAAAGGGGAGTGTGAGAAAAAGTCAACCCTCCCAGAACAGAGAAGGCGGGGAAGAATGAAAGCAGGCGCCCCCCCCCCCCCCCATGCACAAATATCGTGCACTGGGCCACTAGTAAAAAGATAAAATGAAAAAATGTAAACTGGGAAATAAAAGAAAATAAAGAGGTAGGAGAGCTGTCTTTTTATCTTCTGATTCCTTGTACATTGGGAGCCAGGATCTGTATTCTAATCTTGACCCTCCATGGTTTCCCAGGATGGCACCAGGCCACATGAGTCCCTCCATTGTTGGTGCAGATGTCTGAGATGCTTCCAACTAATGTATAGCTCTGAGTCAGATGTCAGCAATGAGCCGGGATCTTGGTCACTCCTGTAAATAGTTATAATAGTTGAGGTTTTTGAGCTCTTCCTATGTATTTGGTAGTGCCTTATCTCATTTCATCCATGAAACCTCATCAGTATTATCAGCCTCATTTTATAGATGAAGAAATTGAGGCACAGAGGATAGTGATCTGCCTGAGTGTCCTAGGAGGACACAAGAGGAGGCAAGTGAGGATTCAAGTGCAGGTCCTCCGTAGAGTATGTGTCTTTTGTTTCGAAGAGGGGAAAATACACATCTTATTTTTTATTCCATTTAGTTCTTTAGTCATGTTTTAAGATGTAAAAAGGTACCACTCATAATTTTATGTTTATACCCCTAATATAATTAGGTATTTGGTAACATATTTTCTGAATAATAGCCCAGCCCCTACCTCCCTGGGCCTTATGGTCAATCCAAAAAGTATCAAAAACACAATCACTTCTCACTGTGTTCCCCTCAGAGAAGTTTTTTTTTTTTCTTTCCAATTTTTTTTTATTAAGGTATTATATGTGTACATATCTTACCATTGCCCCCCCGAGAAGTATTTTTTAAAGGGACGGTGGGCCCTAGCTGGTTTGGCTCAGTGGATAGAGCGTCAGTTTTTGAACTGAAGGGTCCTGGGTTATCGATTCTGGCCAAAGGTACATGCCCGGGTTGCGGGCTCTATCCCCAGTAGGAGGCATGCAGGAGGCAGCCGATCAATGATTCTCTCTCATCATTGGTGTTTTTCTCTCTCTCTCCCTTCCTCTGAAATCAATAAAGAAATATATAAAAAAATAAAAAATAAAGGGAAGGCGGGGCCCTAGCTGGTTTTGCTCAGTGGTTAGAGCATCAGCCCTCAGATTGAGGGGTCCTGAGTTCAATTCCAGTCAAGGGCATGTACCTCAGTTGCAGTCTCCATCCCTGGTCCTGGTGGGAACGTGTGGGGGAGGCAACCAATCAATGGATGTGTTTCTCTTACATTGATGTTTCTCTCTTTATCTCCCCCCCCACCCCGCCCTTTCCACTTTCTTTAAAAATCAATGGAGAAATATCCTCGGGTGAGGATTAACAAAATAAAAGGGAAGACAGGATGAGGCAAAAGAAGAAAAAGAGAAGAAAAGGAAGGAAGAAAGGGAGGGAGGAAGGAAAGAAGAAAGGAAAGAATATTATCCAATGGTGGAATTTGGGTATAAGCACCAAGTAGGAGGACACATTTTGGGGGAAAGGATGACAGGAAAGGGCTCTCAAAGCCAACAATTCAGATCTCACCCGGTGAGAGTGCAGCCTCCCCCTCCCCCAAACATGGTCCCTGAGCTCCCAGCCTGCCTGAGGCTTGCTCAGGGGCCAGAGACGTCCAGCATCCCAGCAGGAGGCTCCAGTCCCAAGATCACCAGACAGCCCTGCCCTCATCCCCAACAAAGGACTTCAACCCCCAGGCTGCTAATAACAGAGATTTTAATGCATAAGGCACAGTATGAGGCTGGGATCATTGAGCATCCTCACACCCCAAAGGCCCAGCAGGTTGAGCAAAAGCAGCAGGGACCACCTCCCCACCACTGGGCACCCTGGAGAGTCGCTGGATCGAGGGGGCATCCAGTCTTTGGTATGGTGCCCAGGGGC
This sequence comes from Cnephaeus nilssonii, assembly GCF_951640355.1. Classification (NCBI taxonomy): domain Eukaryota; kingdom Metazoa; phylum Chordata; class Mammalia; order Chiroptera; family Vespertilionidae; genus Cnephaeus; species Cnephaeus nilssonii. Next base: position 32,418,466 of record NC_137090.1, read on the forward strand.
AGGAAGTGACTAGCATGGTCCCAACTACCCCTCTGGGGGTACTGCCACCAGCGGGCAGCTCTTTGGTTTGGAGTAACAGTCAGTGCAGATGTCCAGGGATAGAGCTCTGGGCGAGTCGAGGTGGCACGGTGCCCCAGGGCTGGGCAGTCCCTCACAAGCAACACGTGGGCTTCTTCTTGCTGGCAGTTAGGTAGAGGTCATGATCATCACTGTTGATGCCTGAAGAAGAGTGAGACATAAGTGAAGCAGGGACTGGAGGTTCCCCATGCTTTCTGCCACCCTCATCCAGGTGGGAACTCACGGACAACATCCCCAATGCGCCGGGCCCCTGATTTCTCCAGCTCAGCCAGCACGTTGGCCTCAAAGGTCAGTGCCGCCACACGGAAAAAGAATTCCCGGACGTTTTCACCTGACACAAGGAACAGATGGGTGCTCGGGGGCACTTCCAGCCCGGGGTCCCTGGGCACAGCTGGAGCGTAGGAGTGAGAGGCAAGGGAAGCAGGAATGCCACGCAGCAGGCCTAACGCCTCTTACTCACCAGTGAGCGACGAGACCGCCCAGTACTCGGCCTTCATCTCTTGGGCCACCTTGAGCGCGTCTCTCTCCATCAGCACATACTGAGCAGGAGTCTGCAGGGAAGTCGGAGTCAGATGGGGGGGGCTCCCTCACCGCGTTGGGAAGGTCCCCCACGGGCATACTCACACTCAGGTCCTTCTTGGAACCCACAAGGAAGAGAAGCACGCTGGAAGGGTCGTTCTCCTTGAGTGCATCAGCGAGCCACTGCCTGCCAGACGGTGGACAGCGAGAGATGAGGAGGGCGGGCTCCTGCCCCCGACACTCAGATGCTCAATTATCCTCCGCTCCTAGATGCGTTCTTTCCTTCCCTCCCAGGCCCCTGACCACCCCTCTTTCCTTCTCTTGGAACCCTCTCTTCTCAGAGCCCCCCTATATGTCAGCACCCCCACATACTTGGTGTGTTCCAGGGAGGCCACATCGTTCAGGTTGAAGACAATGATGATGGCTGGAAGAGTGGCAGACACAGTCCCAGGTTGACAGGGAGACACGACTGGCTCCTTTCCAGAGCTCTGGGTTAGAAGCAGCCACCTGCCCCACTTCACCCAGCCCCTCACCTTGAGCTCCTCGGTAGTAGGTTGATGCAATGCATTTGAATCTCTCCTGGCCAGCGGTATCCCAGCTAGGAGGGAGGAGGGGTGAAACAGAGGTATGAGGGATAGGGGGTGGATGGGGTGTAAGTGCTAGAGGAAGGAATGGCTGGAAGAGGGAGAGAGGAAGAAGCACTTACAGCTGCAGACTGAAGGGGATGCCCAACACCTCAAATCGTTCCATCTCAAAGTCCACTCCAATGGTGGCCTTGTAATTCTTATCAAAGGTGTCTTTGCAGAACCTGAGGGGGCACCAGATGCTCTGGCCCTTAGCCCAGCCCATCTGGCTAGCCCTGGCCCTACCCCTGCCCAGCCCAACCCAGTTCAGCTCCAGCACCCTCTTACCTATTAATGAGACAAGTCTTCCCCACCGACAGGTCCCCCACCACAATGACCTTGGAGATCTTAAATCTGCTGGACACAAGAGGAGGCAAGAGGAGTGGGCACTAGTTCTTTCACCCTAGGGAGTCCCAGTGCAACCGAAGAGGTCTACCAGGGTAGTTGCACCCGGGCTGCAATTGCCAGAACCAGTAGACACCAGGCCTCCTAGGCAGCTTTCTGGACAGATGTGCTGGCTAGGAGTGTTTTGTGCTTTAGTATCAAAAAGACAGATATATTGCCTGGCCGGTTTGACTCAGTGGATAGAGCGTCGGCCTGCGGACTGAAGGGTCCCAGGTTCGATTCTGGCCAGGGGCACATGCCCAGGTTGTGGGCTCGATCCCCAATAGGGGGCGTGCAGGAGGCAGCCGATCAATGATTCTCTCTCATCATTGATGTTTCTATCTCTCTATCCCTCTTCCTTCCTTTCTGAAATCAATAAAGAAATATATATATATTTTTTTCTTAAATATATTTTATTGATTTTTTACAGAGAGGAAGAGAGAGGGATAGAGAGTTAGAAACATTGATGAGAGAGAAACATCAATCAGCTGCCTCTTGCACACCCCCTACTGGGGATGTGCCCGCAACCAAGGTACATGCCCTTGACCGGAATCGAACCTGGGACCCTTGAGTCCGCAGGCCGACGCTCTATCCACTGAGCCAAACCGGTTTTGGCAAAAAAAATATATATATATATATATTTTTAAAAAGATATATATTTGAATCCCAGCTCTCACACTTACTAGCTGTGTAACTTAGGACAAATGACTTAGTCTCTCTGTCTCAGTTTCAACATTTAAGTGGAGATTTAGAATATATTTTCTTTGGGTAGTGAACACATGGTGTGATACACGGATCGTGTAACATAGAAACCCACACCTAAAACCTATATGTCCATGTTGACTAATATCACCCCAATAAGTTTGATAAAATAAAAAAAGAATATATTTTATTGGGTTGTTGTGAAGGTTAAAATGAGATAAATGTTCTATATTCTGAAACATGGCTCCCCCCACACACACCACACACATACATTTTAATATCTCTGAAATCAGGGTACATCTTTAAAAGTGATGGTGTTTTCTATTTAATAAAAGTAACAGTATCCTGCCGAAACCGGTTTGGCTCAATGGATAGAGCGTCAGCCTGCGGACTGAAGGGTCCCAGGTTCGATTCCGGTCAAGGGCATGTACTTTGGTTGCAGGCACATCCCCAGTAGGGGGTGTGCAGGAGGCAGCTGATCGATGTTTCTAGCACTCTATCCCTCTCCCTTCCTCTCTGTAAAAAAAAAAAGTAACAGTATCCAACACACTTCCTGGCACACAGTCACTGCTACATTAATAGTGGCAACTGTTGCCCTGGCCGGTTTGGCTCAGTGGATAACACGTCGGCCTGTGGACTGAGAGGTCCTGGGTTCCATTCCGGTCAGGGGCACGTGCGGGGCTTGCGGGCTCAATCCCCAGTTGGGGGGAGGGGTGCAGGGGGCGGCCAATCGGTGATTCTCTCTCATCATTGATGTTTCTAGCTCTCCCTCTTCCTTCTTCTCCGAAATCAATGAGAGAACATTTAAAAAAAAAATAGTGGCAACTGTTGTCAGTATTCCCTTTTATACCCACAATTGGACTCATAGGTATAGGCACAGCCCCCCTCCCCCCCTTGGACCCTGGGGCTCAAATGGGTGGTACGTGGAAGGCGAACTGAGGGCCACCCCCTTCTCTGTGTCGGAACTGAACCGCCACCTTTCTGGCCAACCGTCTTGCTGGGATGAAGGGAACAGCCATACAGCTGGCAGAGGGTGCAAATGGAGCCCCATTGCTTGGACTACAAAGTTTCCTGGGACTTCCTGTCTTTATTTTGGGGTCTCCAACTCACCCCACGGTGCCGGTCCGGTGCTCCTGGCAGGCGCAAGTGACCCGGGGGTGGAAGTCTCTGCGCACGTGCAGGGCGGCCTCCTTCCTCAGGTGCTGGCAGGGAGGGAGGGGGAGGAGGCTCACCCAGTCCTGGCCCGCGTCCCGCCGCCGCGCCGCCCGGGGCTGGGGGTGGGGAGGGGACCACCCAGAAGCAGGAGGCCCCGCTGGGCGGCAGGGCTGGGCCCCAGCGCTAACGGGCCCGGCGCCGCCCCTCCCCGCCTGCACACCGCCGCGGCCCGAGGCCCGACGTGGCCCTGGCGCCTACCTGGGGCAGCTCCGCCAGGACGCGGTCCCTCCGCACGGGCGCCAGAAGGTTCATCCTGCCTGCGGCCCGCTGGGGCGCCCTGCGAAGGCGCGGAGGCCTGATCCGCCCCGGCGACCCGGGCCCGTGGGGACCCGACGATCACCCGCGACCGAGGGGTCCCGACTATAACTCGGGGCCAAGGGGAACCTCCGGGAGCCCGCGGCCTCGGGGACGCCACGATCGCTGCGGGCCACGGGGAGGGGTCGGTCACCCGGGGCTGCGGCGAACCCACGATCACCCGGGCCCGGGGCGTCCCGAAGACGACTCGGGGGCGGGGAGACCCCTCGGCCGCCAAACGGGGGCGGGGAGTCCCGTCCGGGGGATCCCGGGCCCGCGCAGACCCTACAATAACTCGGGGCCGGAGACTCCCCACGATAACTCGAGGCCGCGGAGACCCGACGACAACTCGGGGTGGAGGCGGCCCCACCATAACAGAGCAGCCCGGGGGCTGGGGGCGGCCTCACCACCCGGGTCCGTGTGCGCAGGGACCGCGAGGCCAGGTCCGGAGCTGCTGGAGGCGGGGGCGGGGGGCCCAGTCCGCCGCCGCAGGGCCCCGCGTCCCACGCCGCTCCCCCTCCGCCGGCGCTGTAACACGATCCCCGGAAATTCCTGGAGAAGGGCCGCCCCCAGCCCCTCTCCCGGCAGCTCCGGGCCTCGCACCCCGCCCGGGACTCCCCATCCTCTCCTCCTCGCCGCACTGCCCTGGCTTAGGCTCCCCCGCCAGACGCCTCCTCGGGGACCCAGGCCGCCCCCACACAGGCTGGAACCTGCCCAGATAGGGACCCCCTAGGTTTCTCCGCCCTGCACCTGGGTGCGGGGCTGCGCCTCCACGGGGACCCTTACCCCGCCGGATCGGTGATGGGGAGTCGGTGACTGCTGCGCAGCATCTGGCTGCGCCAGGAGGAGGGGTGAGGGGGAGAGAGGGGCCCAGGAGAGGCGGTGCTTCCCTCCTCAACTGCAGGCCCGGGACGTGACTCACAGAGTCTGCCCCCGCTCGCCCTTCAGCCCTGGGAGGTGGGAGGCGGGAGCACCAGGGGTGCCCGAGGCGGAGCTGGATGCCCACCTGGGAGAGACGTCCGAGCTGTGGCGTCTTTTCCTCGAAGGCTCCGGTGTAGACTGAGGGGTGCGGAGGCTGAAGACCCAGCCGCCTCCCCTGATGGAGGATGAAGGAGGGCTAGATGGACCGGGAACTCCGCCCTTCGGGGAGGCCACTGCTCCGGAACCGGAGGACTCCCCTCTGGTAGGGGCGTTCTTCAAACGGACCCCTTTGGAACCGTCCCAAGGACAACGTTTGCATTTCGCGGTTGTGGAAGACAGAACCGGGTACCGCACCACAGATCCCGCCGTCGGTGGGGAAGTCAGGTGCCAGGAGGCCGGAGAGACGATGGAAGGGGAGGGGTGAAGGCAGGAGGACACCGGCCCTCAGAGAAGCGAACTGGAGCTTTACTGAACGCTGCTCTGTGTCCGGAACTGAGTTTGAGGATGCAGCTATGACTGGGGCACGAAAGGGAAGACTGCTTAAAGGGAAGGAATGGTGAACGGGATTATTCCCAAGAAGAATTAGCGAGTGCTGAAGCCTGTGCGCTGGGTGTTTGGAATATTGCTAGAATTTCTTCATGAGTCTTGTCAGGAACACACATGAAATCAGACTGTCATGGGCAAAGAGGGGAGATGTTGCCACCTTCTACCTCCTCTGGTACTTTTCTCCTCCCCTCTGCGTGACTCCATTTCTATTTTTATTTTTTGCCACCAAATCACCATTATTGATAAGCCACGTATCCTCTCGGGACCTCAATTTACACAAATGTTTGAGGGAGTTGGGCCTGACAAATTCTGCTCTAACGTTCTAGAACTTTGCTTCACTCGCCCGAGCTAATCTAATTATATTCATTACAGTTCGCAGTGCTACTGTCTCCTGGAACTTGCAATCCTTTCCCCCGAAGTTGCTGGAGATGGGAAGCGCTCAGGACCAGACTCGAGTGGCTGTCCGCTACACCTTCCAACCGCCACAGCAGATAAATAAACTACAACCCCCAAGAAGCTTAGGTCCTCCGAGGGGCGGGGTGGCGGCGCATGCTTAGTCCCTCTTGAGGAAATGAAACCTAACTACTATTCCCAGCGGGCGCCGCGCTACAGATCATCCAACCAGCTTTAAGTAGAAAACATCGCGAGGTTTCGGTGATACTTGGCTCTATAAGCCCGTGGGAACAAGTCTCGTAAACCCTTTTTACGAAGATGGCGCCGAAAGCTAAGAAGGAAGGTGTGTGGTGGGGTTTGGGAGGAACACTGCTGGCTGGCCTGGGATCCCCGCAGGGTGAACTAACTGAAAGGACGGTGGCTGTGCTAAGACTTGGGGTGTCAGCTCCGGAGCTGCTCTGCCCGTTTCGTTTCGGCCACGCTACGGCGCGCGTGGGCCCAGCCACATGGGCTGGGCTCCACTTGAAGGGGGTTGCGGAGGGAGCCGACAGCCACATAGTCGACTGTGGGGACTACACGCATCCACAGGCCGCCACTCCATGTCTCCACCCTCAACTTTCCTGACTTTAGTTTTTTTACTCTATTATATACGGCTCTATACCCTCCCAGGGTGGCTGTGAGATGTTATATATACAACTCCTAGCACGCGTTCCCTGGAGTTACTCCCAAGTTTGCCCCAATAACTGTGCATATGATGGAAAAACTTTTAAGCTGAGACTTGTGATGTCTCCAAAGGAACCACTGATGCACATGTGGCCTGGTGCGCCCGCTACCGTTCTTTAGGCCGGAAGTGATCCGATTTCTGAATTCCTCATTCTCTTTCCTTTTCTCAGCCCCTGCCCCTCCCAAAGCCGAAGCCAAAGCAAAGGCTTTGAAGGCAAAGAAAGCAGTGTTGAAAGGCGTCCACAGCCACAAAAAAAAGAAGATCCGCACGTCACCCACCTTCCGAAGGCCAAAGACACTAAGGCTCCGGAGGCAGCCTAAATATCCTCGGAAGAGCGCACCCAGGAGAAACAAGTCAGTATTGTCCCTCCCCCCGCCCCCATTATAAGAGAAAATTTATTTAGAAAGCTACTTAGGTAGTAGCAGTGAACTAGCTGGGCTGTGTAGGCTCAGGAAACAACTTGGAGGCAGAGGCAGAAGGGGCCCTTGGAGCTTAGGGGAGAGAGAGAAAGGCAAAGGTGATGCACCTGGGGGGGGGGGGGGGCGGGGGAAGGGAAGGGCACAGACGTGCTCCCCAGTAGAGCACTGGCCATCCTCTTGAAAAGATGTTGGATATCCTCCATTGGTAACTATGAAATTGACCAAACTTAGAACATGGCTTCTTAAAAACATGTTGAGGTACTTCTTGATGGGGTTGTGGGGAGATTACTGCCTTAAAGAACAATAAGAGACATTTTTTACACTGTTGGCAGGAATTAGTTGTTAGGTTCATTATCACTATATGTTAGGGTTTTAAAGTCCACTTTCTTGGAAGTATAAAATATAGGACTTCTGTTCTTTGTTTTGGAGCCCCAGATTTAGTTCATCCCTCATAGCACCTATTGCTATATAGGGAATAGTCCTTGAGGGTGATGATTCTAGGTTTATCACGAGATTCATTCATTTGTATTGGACGATGAGGGCCTGCAGCAGTGTATGGAAATAACTGACCTTAGGAACCACCAATTAGAGTAGAATCAAAGTGGTAGAAACTGATGGGTTTCTGCTCCTCCCACTGCTTCCAAAGAAAAAGGCTGGGGAGTGGTTTGTGTCCAGCTGAGGAGGAAACCACTTGACAGGCTTTTTACCCCCATTTGGACCTAGAATTTAGGGTAATGAAAGGCTGGGACCTGACCTCTAGCTTCAAAGTGGGATAGTAGTGTCCATGTGAACAGAGCCTTGCTTCTCTGAATTTCAGGGGGAAAACTGCTGTATGGGTGTTTAAGCCACTGTAAGTTTAACCTGAGCTGTACATAAGTTGCTCTCAAGAATGGATGGCCCTCAAGCCAGTTTTCTCAACCAAAATGGGTAGAAATGGCCTGGCCTCCCCAGCCTCATAGTGAAGCACCAACATTCTTTGGAATTCTAACCTGAGTTTCAAGATGCTGTATTTTCATTTCAAGATGCTGTATTCTAGCTTTATGCTTTTTGGTTTTAACTTCTCAGGTCTTAAATTTTATTCAGAAATGTTGTGGTCAAATAAAGAATGAAGGGGTTTGGGGACTCAAAGGTGATTTAATCACTTAAAGGATGAAAGCCCTTCAAGTGAAAGTGCTCATGGTTTTGCTCTCAGGCTGAGGCTCCAGGTCTAGATTTCAGGGTGCAAATGATGATAATGTTCAGCGACCAAAGTCTGACAGAAATGATTGCTACTCATCATCTGATGCACCTGTGCTCCAAAAGAGGGCTCATTCTTTCTTAAACTGGGCTCAGGCCAGGTGACCCCATTTTACCTTCCCCAGGCTTGACCACTATGCCATCATCAAATTCCCCCTGACTACCGAGTCAGCCATGAAGAAGATAGAAGACAATAATACACTTGTGTTCATTGTGGACGTCAAGGCCAACAAGCACCAGATCAAACAGGCTGTGAAGAAGCTCTATGACATTGATGTGGCCAAGGTCAACACCCTAATCAGGTGAGTGGGGCTCTAGGGGCTGGGGCTTCGGTCAGAAGCCAAGGAAATCTGAACAGCATGAAATTCCTTGATGCTGCTTTTGGGGTCAGAAATGAGCAGCCCCTCCTGTAATTATGGTCCTTTGTATGGAGTATGGACTTTTGAGGAATCAACAGCTTTTCCTGCCTCTAGGACTTGATTTATGGGGTTAACACTCATTTTCTTGATTCCTGCCTCTAGACAGGCCCTAGAGTAAGAGAAAATTTATGTCAGATTATCTGGACTTGAATGTCCAGTGGTGTTTCCCATAAAAGGGAATTGGCTTTGTTTGTAGCCTGGTGGCTTCCCTCGCTTCCTCTGTGCAAATGACAAACCACTATTGCAAAAGAATGACATGAACAAAGAACTCCTGGTGCCCCAGAAGACTGGGTGGAGGGTATAGGGCCAGTGAGGACAGCAGGGACTAAGGCTGCCCTTTCCGCCCTAGGCCCGATGGCGAGAAGAAGGCATATGTTCGACTGGCTCCTGACTACGATGCTTTGGATGTTGCCAACAAAGTAAGCTTCCTTTGCCACAAAACTCCTCTCAACACCCCACCCCCCCGGGTGCAAATGATGTGTCTTATTAGCGACCAAAGCCTGACTTTTGCTGATTAGTCTTAACTGACTGACTGCACCCTTCTCCTTAATAGGCCCTACCCTATGCCCACATTTTGCTTTTTAATCATGACATTCTAGCTTAATCTTCACATTTCAACTTCCAGTAACAAAACTCCCTTTTGTTTTTCAGATTGGAATCATCTAAACTGAGTCGAGCTGCCTAATTCTAAATATAAAAATTTTACACTGTATCGTTTCTTTATGTTGATTTCTGTTGGGCTGGGCAAACACTAAATAGAGTTTGGGCAAGACTTGGCCGGTTTACCCTGTTGGAACACTTAGCACTTCACCATACTTGTTATAACCTTGACGGTGGGAGCTCAGCTAGCAGACATTTGTACAACTAGAGCTTGCCTCTGTCATAGGAGTAAGCAAACAAGCAAGAAGTTTTATAAGAACCCCTTCCTTTATCCCTGGAAGAAGTCTTTGTATGAAACCAGTACCCAGAGTTTTCATCAGCATCCATTTCAGGGCAATATGGGTTGGCTGGCTTTGGGGTAGCACTTTGTCCCCACACCCGTCTACCGTGTCCAACCGGTCTGTCTGCTTCCCTCACCCCTTGCCCAAGAAAGGACAAGGACTTCAGAGAAGTGCTTTCATTAGTGTTTTCAATAATGGGTGCAAGCTTGAAAGGTGGAGAGGCTGGATGCCCCAGGTTTGGGGCTCATCTCAGTTTATACATGAGGCTGTTCTTGGCTCTTTGCTGTCCTTGCCTCAAGTCCCAAGCTCTGCCTCTCACTCTGTCAAGAACTTGTCTTTGTGTTGTGGGCTGGGCATACGTTCGGGGCAGAAGTCCGAGCGGAGGAGGCGGGAGAAGTAGATGAGGATCATGATGTCCAGCATGAGCAGGATACCCAGCAGGAAGGTGCCTAGGCTCCTCTGACCCACATATTGCATGAAGAAATAGGTGAGGTAGGCCTGAGGGGCCAGGCGGAAGAGGAAGTACATGACCAAGTTGACATACTTATTGATCTTGTAGAGGAGGAGATCCTGGGCATTGTTGATCTTCATCATCATGCGAATGGTGAGGAAGATATTGCTGACCTCTACCAGCAGTGTTAGGACACCCCCACCTACAAAACGGCTCCAAAAGATGCCAGATATGAAGGCACCCATGGCCTAGAAGGCAAAGAGAACAAGTTAGGAAATAGATGCCAAGACTTCACTGGAAGTTGATGGGAGTGTCAAAGCTATCAGATTGAGGACTGGAAAGTCTTCCCCTATTTGCTTTCTTCTGATCTACTTTACAGTGAATTCAACATGATTAAATTTTGATCCCTGTGTAGAGTTTATAGTGTTTGAGGTACTAGATGAAGTTAGGGATTGCTGGCTTCATAGTGAACCAAGGGCAAGAATTAGCATCCTAGCATGGGAAGATGCAGGACATGGTGAGAATGGAGTTGATGGACAGGTCTGAGACTGAAGTTGATAGTGCCAGGGCTATATCACACCCCTTGTTTCTCACCATGACGTGATGGACCAGGTATTCCCAAGAAGCTCGAGCCTGGCCACTAACCACGATGTCCACCGTGTCGTGAATGAAATAACCTAGCAGAGGGATGGGGGGAAAGGTCATGAAGGGGATTATAAAAAGCTCCCTGTTCCCCCACCTACTTAAATGTTTACTGGGTAAGGCTTACCTGCGGAGAAGCAAACGAGCAGATAGCCAGAAAGCGACCAAGCAGTCTCAATCTCTACCAGCATTTCGGGGGTTTGCCATACACTGAAAGGGAGGGAAGAAGGCAGGCGCTCATCTCCCCATTCCCAAGGACCTTCGACTTGACAGTCCCGGAGGAGTCCGGGCTCGTTCTATTAATTGGGGAGCAAGGAGGGGCTTGGCTGAAACCCAGGTGTCTCCCCTGTCCCAGGTGACATCCCCTTCCCCTGGGGCCGCTGCGGCTCCGGATTGGATAGCTTTCCAGACAGGGAATCATGTGAGACTGCGTGGCCTCAGCCCGCCTGTGAATGATGGGGAAAGTAACGCGGGATCCCCTAGTCACCTTCACTCCCCCCTCCCGGCCCTTCACTCACCACAGCAGAGCCCAGATCCCTGACACAATGGAATGGGCGAAGGAGACCAGCAGGTTGTGCCAGCGCCAGGTGCGCAGGGGGTCGGCGCGCACGTGCGCGGGCAGAGGCAGACGACAGAGCGCGCGCCGGAGCGCCCGGAAGGTCAGCGTGGCGCCCAGGAGCAGCAGCAGGGCGGGGTGCAGCAGTGGGAGCATGCTGGCCCTCCCTGACGTCGGTCTGTCCGCCCTCTAGGCGGCCTCCTCGGGCTGTTGGGGAACGGGCTCCCTCTCGGGCCAGTCCTCCCCGGGCGCCTCTCCTGCCGGCCGGCAGCCTCACAGTTGTTCTCGGAGCCCTCTAGGCCCCTTCGCTCCTCCCGTCCCCTCCCAGCGGGCCTCTGCCTCCGCCCCTAACCGCCTGCGCCCCCGCCCCGCCCAGTCCGCCTGCCCCCGCCCCTCCGGCGCCTTTCCTAAGCGGAGGGCGCAAGCCCCTTTTCCCGGAGGGCCTACCGCGCCCCGCCTCTCTCCTGCAGACTTCGGGGGCTGTCCTGAGGCGCCGCCGCGAAAGCACCCCTCGCTGGCGCCTCCCGACTGCCGACTCGCTCGCTTGGCCTCATTAACCCGCCCCCCCACTTTCCTCGGGGCCACCGGCTCCCCCGCTTGGGCGGGTATTGCAAGAACTCTCTCCGCCCTCAACTCCTTTCTTGGCAGAGCTGACAGGATCCGTCACACACCCACGACTTTTAAACCCGGGTCCTGGGTACGAGTCTGAGCCCCGCCTCGGACCATGATCTCTGCCCTGTCCCTGTGCTTTCCCTGGATCGCTAGCTTCTGGCTAGAGACGGATGTGTTTACCTGCTCTACAGCGCCCCCCCGCACGGAGTCGGTGCCTAGAAACTATTGACTAACCCATCGCCACCCCTCCTCCCAGACCGCTTTGGGGCTCCTGGGGCCAAGCGGCTGTAACAAACCTCCTTCAGACAGCCCCGGCTCCCTGGAGGCTGGAACGGGGAAGACGCCGATTTGCCCAGGCTGCTAGGGTGACCCTTACTCTTCAGGCCAGCGGCCTGGAGCAGTTGCAGTTTGTAGCCACTAGATGTCAGCCTGTACTCACCGTGGCGTGGGATCGAGTCCCCCCATTCTGCCCCCCCCCCCCCCCCGCAAGAAATGAGGTTGTTGCTTTTGGGGGAGGGTGAGCCAGCCTAGACTCTGGCGAACGGAGCAGCAGCTAAAAGCCGGGTCTGGAGTAGGGGGTGAGGGTGAGAAAAGTGAAGGGGGGTAGGTGGAGGAAAGGAAAGTTGTAGTGGGGGACGAGGGAAAAGGTGCGGCGGGAGGGCAGAAAAAAGCCAGAAACCTGAGGCGCCAGAGACCCAGGGGCCGAGAGGTTTGGGTGTTTGCTTTGCCTCCCCTGATGGCTCCAAGGTTACACATTAAACCCGGTGGGGCTCCTGGGTCAACCAAGGCCCGATCGGTTTCTAGGTGAGAGCACGAGTGTCCCAGGTGAGCGGCTTTCCCCCTTTGCGCTTGCTCCCGCTACCCTTTGCTCACAGAGCAGCTTTGTCCGACAGCCAACACGGGCCTGAGTCCGCGAGAGGCCCACCTGGGGCCCTTAGAGTGGTCATTCCACGTGGGCAGGTTCGGACACCTTTCGAGGGGGTGAGATGGGAGCAGAAGGTACACACCCCATTACTCACATTCCTCACCCACTCGGAAATAGGGACGCCATCCCTTAGCTAATCACCATCCTCTTGCTCCTTAACTGAGCTTGTATTGACTCGTGAAGAGCAGGAGGTGCCAGGGAGACACCTGGAATTAAACTGATAACCTGATTTCTGGTCAAGACCCTAACCAACCGTACTAACCTCTGGGCAGAAGCCTAGAACCCATGTAGGCCAAACGGCTGTCTTTCCTCTTCTCCCTGATGCTTTTACTAGTAAGATCGTGGTCCGCTTCCCTCCCATCTTCCCTCCAGGAGGCTCTCCCTGGCCGAATGTTGAAGGCAGGCTCCCCTGGGGCAGCATTGTGTGTGTGACGCTGGGGGCTGACAGTGCTGACGAGAGCGCGGTGTTCACTAGCCCGGGCTGCCTGGAAACCGTGTCACATCCTCCGCAGGTGAGTCAACGTGCACCGGCCGGGGTTTCCCTAGCCCCTCCCTAGGCAAACAAGAAACTGACCGGGCCCGGTAGACCGAGAGCGTCGGTTCAGTTTTGGTGTTGTGTGTATCGTTGGCGTACCAATGAGAATCTGCTTTCTCTCCGAGACAGTCACCAATGGGCAAATAGGGGGCAGAGAGAGGTCAGTCCTCGCTTCCCATCCTCACTCGGTCTGCGAAGAGCACCTCTCCCGTCTTAGGAAGCCTTGCGAGGACCGGGTGCGGTCACGAGGGAGGGAGGGTACGGGTGCGCCAAGAAATGGCATGTCGCCCTTTCCTTCCTTGGGCCCCTGGAAAAGCGGCCCTGCAGACCCAGGTTGCAGGTGAGGGACCAGGCAGAACCAACGTGTCACTCCGCTGGCTCCCGGCAATTCTCTGGCAGGGCGGGGGGCGTGGCTCCGGAGTGGGCGGGCCCGCGCACGCGCCGCGTCTGGGTGGCGGCGGGGGTTCCGGAAATGTGACCGAGAGGTGAGATGGAGAAGTACGAGCGGATCCGAGTGGTGGGGAGAGGTGCCTTCGGGTGAGCCAGGGCTCTGGGGGAGGAGAGCACTCGGGGAGAGGGAGAATAAACCCCAACTCTGTCCGCGGAATCGCGGCCCGGCGAGCCCCGCCCCGAGGCGTGAGCGCCCACGCCGGGAAGCCCCGCCCAAGCTTCCGGCCCCAGGCCCGGCTGGGAGGCTTGCCTTCGGAGGAGGTCACGCCCCCGGTGAGCGCGTGCGCCCGCGCAGGGTTCTGGTCTTTGATTCCGGACTTGATTCATTCCACAAACAGGGAGCGCCGACTCTGTGTCAGGCTCTCGGCGCTGGGTGTACAGTTAAGACCAAATCAGGCGTGGTCTTCCCTCTCTATAGGAAAAATGTACAATAAACAAGACCTTGCAGGGAAGTACTTATTTGGGGTAGTCGAGGAAATTTCTCTGAGAGGTGAAGTTTAAAGCCAAGACAGGAGGAATGAGGAACAGTCAGAAGGTGAAGGCAGCGCTTTTCAGGTGGAGGAAGCAGCATATGTGAAGGTCCTCAAGTGGGAAAAATTCAGAGTATTCAGGAACTGAGGAAAAGCATGGTATGTAGTTGGGATGTAGTGGGCAAAATAAAAAATGCTATCCTTTTAATATATATATATATATATATATATATATATATATATATATATATATATATATATATTTGATTTTTAGAGACAGAGAGGGGAGAGGGAAAAAGAGAGAAACATCCAGTGAGGGCAAAACATCCATCTGTTGCCTCCTGGTTCCTGACTCCTGCACAGCCCCTACTGGGGATCAACTGCAACCTGGGCATGTGCCCTGACTGGGAATGAAACTGTGACCTCCTGGTTCATAGGTCCACACTCAGCCACTGAGCCATGCCAGCTGGGCTGCATTGTCTTTTCTTTTTTAAAAATATATATTTTATTGATTTTTTTATAGAGAGAAAGGGAGAGAGAGTTAGAAACATCAATGAGAGAGAAACATCCATCAGCTGCCTCCTACACACCTCCTACTGGGGATGTGCCCACAACCAAGGTACATGCCCTTGACCGGAATCGAACCTGGGACCCTTCAGTCCGCAGGCCCACACTCTATCCACTGAGCCAAACCGGTTAGGGCTGCATTTTCTTATTTGGTCACCTCGACGACACTGTGAGGTCAATTCTGTTTTCCAGATGATGATGTTACATAATCCAAGGCCAGATAATTAGTAAGAGGAGGAGCTAGGATTTGAATCCAGGCAGTTGACTTCAGAGTCTGTGGAAACTTAAAGAGAGGAAGACTAATTTTGCCTCATTGTGCCTGTGGTGAAACCGAGTTTCAAATAAGGTCTCACGGAGTTTGTGGTTAGTCCCCCCCATTCCTAAACTCAGTGTTCTGTGCACGTAGATGACCTCTTGATCATCTGCATGCCATTCCCCTCTCAAGTCTAGTCACCGTCCAGTCACCAGGTCTTCCCAGCTTGATATGTGGCGGGAGGCTAAGCTGGTGCCCACTGCTGTACTCCGCGTCCTTAGGATTGTGCACCTGTGCCTGCGCAAGGCGGACCAGAAGCTGGTGATCATCAAGCAGATCCCGGTGGAGCAGATGACCAAGGAAGAGCGGCAGGCAGCCCAAAATGAGTGCCAGGTCCTTAAGCTGCTCAACCATCCCAATGTCATTGAGTACTATGAGAACTTCCTGGAGGACAAGGCCCTCATGATTGCCATGGAATATGCACCAGGTGGGCCACATTCCTTGCCCTGGCCTGGCTTCAAGGGCCTCTCACCCCTGAGACAGACAGACAGACAGACACGGATTAGCCAGCTTCCCTCCTTGGAATGGGCTTGGCTGAGGGTCAGAGGTATAGAATTCTAAGTAGTGTGATGGTGGGAGGCACTTGCCCTGTCTGGGTGTTTAGTTTCATAAAAGGAAAATCTCAGGCTTGGAAAAGACTGAATCTTGACCCAACCCTTGCTGCCGCAGGCGGCACCCTGGCTGAGTTCATCCAGAAGCGCTGTAATTCCCTGCTGGAGGAGGAGACCATCCTGCACTTCTTTGTGCAGATCCTGCTGGCACTGCATCATGTGCACACCCATCTCATCCTGCACCGCGACCTCAAGACCCAAAACATCCTTCTTGACAAGCATCGCATGGTCGTCAAGATTGGTGACTTTGGCATCTCCAAGATCCTCAGCAGCAAGAGCAAGGCCTACACGGTGCCTGGGCCTGGAAGGGAACCTTAAGGGTGCTGGAGGTTTTGAGGGCCACGGCCCACTCTGCAGCCCTATGCCCCCCCACCCCCACCCCCACGGCCTTGGCCCCTTAGCTCCTGACTGGGTTGTCCTGCAGGAGGGAGCACTTTGGCCTGCGTGGGGGAGAAGCCGTCTCCAGGTGGCCCTTGGTCTCCCCTCCCTGGGCTGTAATATTAGCTTCCCTCCTGCAGGTGGTGGGTACACCGTGCTACATCTCCCCCGAACTGTGTGAGGGCAAGCCCTACAACCAGAAGAGCGACATCTGGGCCCTGGGCTGCGTCCTCTATGAGCTGGCCAGCCTCAAGAGGGCCTTTGAGGCTGCGGTGAGTAACCACCCCCAAGGGGACAACTGGAAAACCTCTGTCTCCCTCCCCCTAACGTCCCCGTCTCCACCTGCTTGTGTGATTCCTCTCTGTGGCTGAGTCAGGTCTCCCGCTTCAGACTGGGGGATTAGCCCAAGGCAGGGCGGACCGGGAATTCTGAGGGTAGGGCTTGGTTCTCCCCTTCAAACGGAGGGCTCCTGCGGGCAGAGTTCCCCCCATCAAATTAGGGATCCCCTTGAAGGCAAAACTTAAGTTTTCCCAACAACCTGGGGTTTCTGAGGACATAGCTGCAGCTCCCCTATCAGAGGTTCTTGAAAGCAGGGTTTGGGTCCCCTGTCGTTTTGGGAGTCCCCTCACCAGACTGAAGTCTCCTGAGCACAGGCTGTGACTGCCCATCAGATGAGGGGCTGGGCTGGAACCACCGAAGAGCCTGGCCTGAGGCTCTGGCCAACCCAACACTTGGTGCCTTCACAGAACCTGCCAGCGCTGGTGCTGAAGATCATGAGCGGCACCTTTGCGCCCATCTCTGACCGGTACAGCCCTGAGCTGCGCCAGCTGGTCCTGAGTCTGCTCAGCCTGGAGCCAGCACAGCGGCCACCGCTTAGCCACATCATGGCGCAGCCCCTCTGCATGCGTGCCCTCCTCAACCTCCACACCGACTTGGGCAGCGTCCGAATGCGGAGGCCTGTGCGGGGAGCCGGGGAGGGGGCCCTGGGCAGTAGGGGGCACCCAGTGGGAGCACAGTAAGACTGGGACATAGGGGTCCCCAGGGCCAATCATTCCTGTGTGTGGGAATACCAAAGAGGGTCAGTCCGTGTCCTGAGGGGCGGTCCGTCTGTCCCACAGGGCAGAGAAGTCCCTGGCCTCTGGGCCCCCCGTAGCCCCAGGCAGCACAGGGAGCAGGACCACCAGTGCCCGCTGCAGGGGTAAGTCCGGCTGACCTTCCAGGGCCCTTAGACACCATGCCCTTCCCACCAGTTGAGTAGACCTCATGAGCTGTCCCCACAGGCGTCCCCCGGGGACCTGCACGGCCAGCCATTCCACCGCCTCTGTCATCCGTGTACACATGGGGCGGGGGGCTCAGTGCTCCCCTGCGGCTGCCGATGCTCAACACAGAGGTGGTTCAGGTGGCCACCGGGCGCACGCAGAAGGCTGGTGTCACACGCTCTGGGCGCCTCATCCTGTGGGAGGTGAGCAAGGTGGGGTGAGCCCGGGATGGGGCGGGGCATGCCTTAAGGAAGGGGGTGCTCAGGTTCTCCCCACACCATCTGCCCCACAGGCCCCACCCCTAGGCGGCGGAGGGGGCGCCCTCCTTCCCGGGGCAGTGGAGCAGCAGCAGCCCCAGTTCGTCTCCCGTTTCCTGGAAGGCCAGTCAGGTGTGACCATCAAGCATGTGGCCTGCGGGGACCTCTTCACAGCTTGCCTGACTGGTTAGTGCAGAGAGTAGGGGAGGGGGCTGTGGGCAACTTCTCTCCTTGCCTGTCATTTACAGAATGCTCACTTAATAATGATCCTCTCTACTAGTTATTGAGCACCAGGGATGACTTACACATCTCTTCTACCCTTCACAACAGGCCTGGCAAGGCAGTCATAGTGTCCCATTCGACAGATCTGAAAACTAAGGCTCAGAGGCTAAGTCACTTGTCCAAAGTCACACACTTGGTTGCCGAAACCGGTTTGGCTCAGTGGATAGAGCGTCGGCCTGCGGACTCAGGGGTCCCAGGTTCGATTCCCGTCAAGGGCATGTACCTTGGTTGCGGGCACATCCCCAGGAGGGGGTGTGCAGGAGGCAGCTGATGGATGTTTCTCTCTCGTCGATGTTTCTGGCTCTCTATCCCTCTCTCTTCTTCTCTGTAAAAAATCAATAAAATATTAAAAAAAAACAACAAAAAAACAAAGTCACACACTTGGGAAGAGAGACCCCTGTCCTTATCTATCCTCCATTTCCTTCTTCCAGCCTCGGCCCTCCAACTAACTTTTTATTGTTTCTCCAACTCAAGGTTGGACTGGTCTATCTGGAAAAACAGCCTAATCTCTCTCCCTCTCCTTTCCTCAACGCCCCCCTCCCAAGACCGAGGTATCATCATGACCTTTGGCAGCGGCAGCAATGGGTGCCTAGGCCATGGCAGCCTCAACGACATCAGCCAGGTGGGTGTTGCATGTGCCGAGGAGGAAGTCGGGGAGATGGCAAGGAGCCTGAGAGCTGAAACCCAGGTTGGGGGCAGGGGAATCTTCAGCAACCACAGGTCCCACTAGCTCCCAGGCTGCACCTGTTCTGGGCAGCATCAGGGGAAGTACAGAAAGACCAGGCTTCCCCAGTGGTTGCAGTGCTGGTGATGGTGATGGTGACTTAAAGAAACAGCCATCTCATGAGGATTTGAAGCCTCCAACTTGGTCTCGACAGGGGATGTTGGGTCCAGGCCCCTTGCCCACAGTTTCCTCTCTCTCTCTAGCCCACCATTGTGGAGGCCCTGCTGGGTTATGAGATGGTGCAGGTGGCCTGTGGGGCCTCTCACGTGCTGGCCCTGTCCACTGAGCGGGAACTGTTTGCCTGGGGCCGCGGAGATGGTGGTAAGCTCTCTACCCAGTGCCAGCCTCTCGCTCCATCTCACAGCAGCCCCCAGCCATGATTTGTTCCCTTCATACCCACCTTCCACCCCTAGGCCCGTTTTCTCCTCCCTCTTTTCTCTCCAATTCCATTCATTTATTCACTCAGCAGATCTTTACTGTACACCCACTATGTGCCCACCCTGTGCTGGGTGCTGAGACAAGATGAACCAGATATCACTTCCTTCAGGTACTTCTGAGGGAGATTTCATTCACCCAACACTTTTCATTGTGGCTCTCTCTGGGTCAGGCATCAGGCTGGGCACTGAAACTAGAGCTGACGTAGGTGGGGATCCTGTCCTCTTGGAGGACTCTGGTGGGGGGAGGGATGGGATGATACATCATTATAACAGAGGACAGACAGCGTCAGGGCTCCACCCCAGGTCCAGAGGTGTCAAACTCAAGGAATGGCAGGGGACTTCACCTGGAGGAGCAGCGGTGACATCTGAACAGGTCCTCAAAGGAGGAGTAGGATTTTGACCCAGAGAGGGGCTGAGGATGGGAAGCCTTCACTCACACCGTTACTGCCTCTCCAGGGGTCCTCAGCTCATCGGCCTGAGTTTCCTGCCTGGGGCTGGCATCACCAGCCCTAAAGTTCAAACTAGCCCCATCCTGGTTTCTCCTTATAGGCCGGCTGGGACTAGGCACCAGGGAGTCCTACAACTGCCCCCAGCAGGTGCCCATGCCCCCAGGACAGGAAGCCCAGCGGGTTGTATGTGGCATTGACTCCTCCATGATCCTCACTGTGCCTGGCCGAGTCCTGGCCTGCGGGAGCAACAGGTAACTAGGTGCCTCAGGATGACTAGACTGCCCCTCACCACCTTTGGCTGTTAATGCTCCATCCCTCATTGCCTACTTCCCACCAGGGATTAGAACTGAGGAGGTTCAGGGTGGGCTCTGTCCCCTGGTACATCAGCTCCTGCCCAGATAGTTGGGAGGCAGGACAGTCTACACCAGCAGTCGCCAACCTTTCAGACCTCACGGACCATCAGTGGTCCGGGACCGCGGGGTGCCGACCGCTGGTCTATGCAAACTGTGTCCGTTGGGCTTGGCTTCTGGCTCTGCCCTTAGGTTCAACAAGTTGGGCCTGGACCACCTCTCCCTGGGGGAGGAGCCTGCCCCCCACCAGCAAGTGGAGGAGGTGCTGAGCTTCACACCACTGTGTTCTGCACCCCTGGACCAGGAGACCCTGCTGAGTGTGGACCTAGGTACTGCTCATTCAGCTGCTGTGACGGGTGAGTAGGACCTGGGCAGGTGGCAGGAAGGGGACTCTCCTGGCCTCTTTGGAACCTCAGTTGAGGCACCCCTTTTCTTCCTTCCCTCCTTTACAGCCTCTGGTGACTGCTATACGTTCGGCAGCAATCAGCACGGTCAATTGGGTACCAATGCTCGCCGAGTCAGCCGGGCACCTTGTCAAGTGCAAGGCCTCCAGGGCATCAAGATAGCAATGGTGGCCTGTGGGGATGCCTTCACTGTAGCCATTGGGGCAGGTGATTAGTGGGCACTAGGGGGGCAGATATGGGCATGGACAGGCCCATGGGCAATGGGGGGTTATCATGCTCAGATCTGCTGAACTCAGCCACCTCATACTGGGGCAGGTAGGGCAATCCGGGGGGACACCTGCTCTGCTGGCTAAGCTGTGTCCTCTTCCCATTTCCCTCTTTGGGATTCTCTTTGGCAGAAGGTGAGGTATACTCTTGGGGCAAAGGGGCCCGAGGTCGACTTGGAAGGAGGGACGAGGATGCTGCACTCCCTCGTCCAGTGCAGCTAGATGAGACACATCCCTACACAGTGACTTCTGTGTCCTGTTGCCATGGAAACACTCTCCTGGCTGTACGCCGTGAGTGATAACTTTTTCCACCTCACCCACACAGGGCTAACCCAGCTGGATCCTGCCCACACCCCCATTCCCAGTGGTCACAGCCCAAATCACTAAAACACATCTTTAGCCCCCAAATAAATGAAAGCAGAAGCTGTGGGATAAAACCGAGTTTCCCGCCTGGGGTGGGCAAGGGTGGGCACTTTGGGGCCTCATTGAAGGGCTGCCTTTACTGCTCCCCAGGGCCCAAATGCATTCTTTCTCCTCTGCTCCCTCGTCCAGTTTAGTTTGAACCTCTACTTCTGGTCTGGCAGAGTCCAGGGCCCGTGTGGAACTGGGAACAGAGGTGGGGGGTGCTTGCTGGAGGCTCTGTTCTCTGGGAGGCTGCAGAGGTTTCTCTCTTGTGCTCTCTAGCCGTCACAGATGAGCCAGTCCCCCCGTGAGGTACCTGGATACACCTCTGGACCACCCTGATGTTGCTTCTTTGAATGTTCTTGAAAAGCACAGGTGCCTGAAGCATGACTGTCTCCATCCGTGCCCCTGGATTATGTCTCACGGGGTACAAGTACTGATGAAGCAAGCCCCTGTGCTGCTTTTGGCCCTGGATATGTAAAACTCAACCCACCCTATTCCCCTAACACTTCTCCTCTCCCTCCCACCCCTTCTTCTTCTCTTAAGTCAATGCCCTCAGGGTCCAGCTTGCCTTGAGTTGGAAGCCAGCTCTAACCCTTGGAAGCAGGGTGGTCTTCAGAGGCTTGACAGAAAAAGGCTGGAGGTGGATGTGGCTCCACCCAGACCCTGCTCCTCCTCCAGCCTGGTTAGAAAATGCATCCCTGGCGCCCACCGGGACAGCAGCTCAGTGCTTTGGAGCAGGTCAAGGTGGAGCCTGCCTGGAGGGTCATTCCAGTGGTCATTCCATCGGCCTAGCCTGTGCATTGCCTGGGGCAGGGAGGTCTAGGGGAGCTGCTCTCACACCCCCCCCCCCCCCCCCCCCCGCCATTCCTCCAAAACAGGTTGGGGGAAAGGGTAACTGGCTGGACCAGACCAGTTTCTAGATGACTGGAAGTAGTGCCAATAAAAACATCAGCTGCCTGCCTAGAGTGTGGTCTCTTCAGGAGGGGGGAGTGGCTGCCCAACACCCCAGGGTTGGGCTGGGCCCCCGATCTCGGCTGCAGGGCCGGCTCAGGTCAAGGAAGGAATGTGGGCGCAGCCTAAGACGGCTGAGTTTCCTCTGGCCCAGCGCCAGCCCTGCCTCTCCTCCCGAGCCGGACTCCCGAGATCTGGTTGCCAGGCTTCGGCTGCCTAGCACCTGGAAGCTGCAGTCCCGGGCTCCTGGGCGACACGTGGCCCCCGGGACTGAGCTGTACCCTCGGGAGAACAAACCTTTGTGGCGCGGCCCAGCCCGTACCCCGGGTCCCTCCGCCCCATCTAGCGTCAGGGTCATCCCGCCACCCCCTGTCCTCAGCTCCCCAGCTCTGGGGGGAAGCGGAGCCACAATCTCCCTTCTCAAGCGGAAAGAGGAGCCCCTGTTTCGGGGAGGGGGCAAGCCTGGCCAAGCCCCGACCTCAGAGCCACGCGTTCCCGGGTGAGAGGGGAGCGCGGCCAGGACGGGCGCTAGGACCACGCGGGCGCGGCTCCGCCCCCTCTTCCGGCCGCGGGCAGGCGGGCTGGGCCGGGCCGCAGCCAACAGTCGGCGCCGCCCGGAGCCGGGAGCGCGGCCCGAGCGTGGCGCGGGCTGTGGGGCCGCCGCGTGCCCGGCCCCGCTCGCCCGTGCCCGCCCGCCATGCCCGGCTTCGACTACAAGTTCCTGGAGAAGCCCAAGCGGCGGCTGCTGTGCCCGCTGTGCGGGAAGCCCATGCGAGAGCCCGTGCAGGTTTCTACCTGCGGCCACCGCTTCTGCGACACCTGCCTGCAGGAGTTCCTCAGGTGCGGGCCGGGGGCGGCGGGGGTGGCCGGTGCGGGGGGCACACCGCATGGGGAGGGGCTCAGCTCGGAGGCACGCCGGGCCTTTGTCTGCGCCTTGGCCCGGTGACCTCACGGGCGGCCACCGTGACATCACGGGGCGGCGATGATGTCAGGCCCGGAGGGAGAACCCCACGCACTGATCCGTAGGGTTCCGGGTGCCCTCGCCTCCGGCGCCCGGTCGGAAGAATTCAGTACCTTCCTGCGGAGTGGCGGGGGGCAAAGACGCCGTTCCTGACCCATGGCCGGCCCTTCCCCCTCACCTGGGAGCCACTGTGGCCTCATCCTTGAACTTTGAATCCTTCTGGGAAGAGGAGGACAGAACCCTCCCTCCTGCGCTGCACCTTAAACTTCCGGAGTTTTCACCCACCTAACTAACCTCCGGATTTTTCGAACATTGCAAGAACGGCAGCTGTTCTCCCATTTCACAGATGATGAAACGAGAAATCCAGAGAAAGGCTGTGACTTGCCTACGGTCACACAGTTTCTTAAAGGCTTGGCTGGGATTTAAGTCCGGGCTGTGTGGCGCTCAGATCTCCTCTGAAGCAGGAACCTATTGGGTGGCCCTCCCGTCCTGGGGGTCTTGAGTACCTCGGGTGGCCTATAGATCTTAGGGAGGGGGTCGCACCCTGGGCGTTACCGAACGTCCCCTGTTCTCTGAGGACTCAGGTCACCTGGCTCTTGGCATCCGATGAATTCTGGGCGCCCTGTGGTCTTGAATATCCTGCCCGTGCCGGGAACTGCTCAGGCCAGTGTGGGGAGGTCGTGTCCAAGATCACAGGGAAGGCTGGGTCAGTCACTGCCATGTGTCAGGAGGCTGTTTGCTGAGGGGTGCGGGCAAGGAGAGCATCTCTAGGCCTCCTGCCTTTAGTGCACTGTCCCTCCCTCCCTCCCTCCGTCCCTCCGGCTGTCCTCTGCAGCCCCTAGCCTGGCGGAAATCTCAGCAGTGCAGGCTCTTTGTTTTCCGTTCCCCACTGCCTGGGCCGGCTCCTGCCCTCACATATGCTCCCGCACAAGCTGCTGTGCTGCCCCCTCCTCCTATCCCCCCACCCCCCTCCCTCCTCCCTTCAGTGTACACACATTCTCCCCTAGACACACAGCCCCATTGTCTTCTCCAGTGCCCTTCCCCAGCCCTCTGGTTTCCAGATGAGGCCAGCTGAGCACACCCCGCCCCCCAGCTGACCCACCCACACCGCCTCAAGGAAGGATCCAGGAGGGGGTTGCAGGGCCCCTTTTCCTCCGCCGCCCCTGCCCCTCCTCCTCCCGGAAATCCCCTCTTCCTCTCCCACAGCCCCCTCCCCCCATCCTGTCTTCTCCCCTGGGCCTGGGCCTCCACTGCACAGCCTGGAGCAGTCTCTGCCCCTGCCTCCCCCTTTCCCCTAGTGCCTGAATTTCGCTGCTGAGGCCCCTGGAGGGAGGAGGGAAGAGGTGGTTGGACAGGCTCTGCCTCTCACCACCGCAGGATACCATACAAGCAAGGGTGTCCATAGCACGGACGGACCTTTGTCCTGGCTGGGCCCCAAGCTGCCCAGGCTAATCTGCTCGGAGCCTGGGGACTTGCCTCAGTCCCCTCCCTGTCTCCAAAACCATTAAGTCAGCACATTCCTGAAGCAGCCAAGCAGACCCCCTCCCCCATGGCCCACCCCTCTTTCCCCACTCCTGCCAGGTTGGTCCAGGAAGGCTGCTTGCCCTGTGGGCATAGACATACCTCATCAGTGCCTGGGCATGTGTTTGCTTGGTGGCGTGGCCAGTGGTGGTAGTGGGGTCAGGGAGAGGAGGTGGGTGCTAGAAATCCTTTGGGCATTTGGGGCATGAACTGCCCAGGTCCTGCAAAGTACATTATGGACAGGGCTGCCATGTGGCCTCTGCTTCAGCCCGATTCCTGCCTGCCTCCCACATGACTTACTTCTGCCAGAAATACCATGCCTGAGGGCCTTCAGTCCTGCTGGGTGAGCCCTTGCTCTGCCTAGGCCATGCCAGGTGTAACTGGTCCTGGCTGGGGTCAGCAAGGTCTTATTGGCGGAAGGAGGCCTGCTAACAGGTTTCTTGAGTGCTAACAGCCTGCTGGGGATGGGTGGAGGAGAGGGCAGGCAGCGGGCAGGATCAACAGGCTTGGGATTGCATGCAGTGCTCTGAGCAGAGTCTTGGCGGTGCTTGCCTGGACAGTTTTTCTTGTCCTGGCCTCTCTTCTGTGTGCTGTACCGTAAAACAGAACCTACCAGAGCTGTGCACTCAGACAGACATAGCCAGGTGCTGCTTCAGCTGTAGCTTCTGTTCTTTCATCTGCAAAACGGGGGATGTTCAGCCCCTTCTCCGAGACATGGGGTTGAGGACTGGTTGGGAGTGTAAACACAGTGCCTTGGAGGGAGCCTTTCCTCCTCTTTGCTTTAGGGGACACACCCTCGTTAGGAGGAGGGAAGGGATGGGGTGGGTGGCCCCAAGCTGACCTTTGCCCATGGTTCTTGGCTGGGCACCCTCAGATGGGTTGGGAAGCTTTGGCACTTAATCTCAGCCTATCCCTGTTCACCTTGCTCCCCCCACCCCACCCCCATCAGCTTTCAGCCCAGCCAGTGAAAACTAACCTGGGGGGAGGGGATGGCTGGGCAGCCTGTTCTTTCCCAGTCCAGCTGCCATCCTGGGGGAGGGGTGCCAGCTGCCACCTGTTGGCCAAATGCTGTCTGAGGCAGCTGTCTCCGCCTGCACTGGGCCCAGAACTCTCCTTCCCAGGACAAGAGCTGGGGTTTTCTGGGGTCCGGTACCCTCAGGACTGCTTCCCCTCTCAGGTGGGGCTGCCTCAGAACCGGTCTGGTGAGGGCAAGAGGCTGCCCTCGTTAAGGGGGTGGGGCCTGGGGTTCTTCCTTCCCATAGAGTGGAGTCTTTTTTTTAAACACACAGAATTTTTTTATTTTTTTAAAAAATATGTTTTATTGATTTGAGAGAGAGGAAGGGAGAGATATAGAGAGGTAGAAACATCCATGAGAGAGAATCATTGATTGGCTGCCTACTGCACGCCCCCTACTGGGGATCGAGCCCACAACCCTGGCATGTGCCCTGGGGGAATCGACGCTCAACCACGGAGCCACACACGGGGCTATAGTGTGGAGTCTTGACCCTGTCTCCTCTCTTTTCAGTGAAGGAGTCTTCAAATGCCCTGAGGACCAGCTTCCTCTGGACTATGCCAAGGTGGGTCCACAGAGCCAGGCAGAGGCTCTTGCCCTTGGTGGAGGTTGGCAGCCAGTAGGCACAGGGCCAGTGTCAACCTAGTACTTCCGAATCATGTGCCCCCACAAAGGTGGCCTGTTCCCTCCCACCAGGCCAGTTTGCAAATGAGGCCCGTATTTGCCCTGGAGGGCAGGCACAATGCCCAGCTTGTGGGGGTACACAGAGCTGCTCTGTGCCACAGGAAGTGCTCCCCTCCCCTCTGGATGGCTGGCCAGCCCTGTGGCTGAGGGCCAGGACCCCTCTACCAGAGGGAAGTAGGCAGGGGGTTTGAGGGCTGCTTGCAACTAAGCAGGCTGATTGTCATGTGCAGGCATATTGGGGACCCTGGGATCCCGCAATAGAGCAGATACTGCCTGCTGTACCCCTTATCGCTGGGCACAGAGGGGAATGAAGCCCAGGAGAGGCTGTTACTGATTCTAAGGTAGAGCTAGCCTATCAGGGGGGTGGAGGAGGCTCCGACCCTGACCTGTTTCCCCCATTCCCGTCCCCAGATCTACCCGGACCCAGAGCTGGAGGTACAGGTATTGGGCCTGCCTATCCGCTGCATCCACAGCGAGGAGGGCTGCCGCTGGAGTGGGCCACTTCGTCACCTACAGGTGAGGCTCTGATGGGGTGGGGACTCCCCCTCCCTTGGCAGGCACTAACCACAGCTCTTCCTACCAGGGTCACCTGAATACCTGCAGCTTCAATGTAGTCCCCTGCCCCAATCGCTGCCCCACCAAGCTGAGCCGCCGAGATCTGCCTGCACACTTGCAACACGACTGCCCTAAGCGGCGCCTCAAGTGCGAGTTTTGTGGCTGTGACTTCAGTGGGGAGGCCTTTGAGGTGGGTGGGGCCTGGCTGAGGGTAGAGAGAGAGTGGGGCACCTGGTAGCCCGGGATCCCTTAACTCGGCCCCTCTGACATTTCCACAGAGCCACGAGGGCGTGTGTCCCCAGGAGAGTGTGTACTGTGAGAACAAGTGTGGTGCCCGCATGATGCGGCGGCTGCTGGCCCAGCATGCCACCTCTGAGTGCCCCAAGCGCACCCAGCCTTGCACCTACTGTACCAAGGAGTTCGTCTTTGACACCATCCAGGTGAGGCCCTTCCTGAACTGGGCTGTGGGGCAGGTAGCAGGGAGTTAGCTGCTGACCACTGTCTCTGCCACCCTAGAGCCACCAGTACCAGTGCCCGAGGTTGCCTGTGCCCTGCCCCAACCAGTGTGGCGTGGGCACCGTGGCTCGGGAGGACCTGCCAGGCCACCTGAAGGACAGCTGTAGCACTGCCCTGGTGCTGTGTCCATTCAAAGACTCCGGCTGCAAGCACAGGGTGAGATGCCCCTTCTTCTTCCTGTCAACCCCCTTCTTGGTCCTTGAAGCCTGACATAGACGTAGGGCCTGAGCCCTTTGGCGGTCCCTGCTCTGCTGCTCTGAATCTTCCAGTCCTTCCCCCTGCTGGCCAGCTTCATCCTCCTAATGCCCTCAGCCTTCCTCCATCAAAACTGAGCGCCTGCCACCCTGTACCCATTCCTCCCCTCTACCCTGGGCCTACCCGTACTGATAACTCTCCTCCCTTCCCCCATGGCCTGGGGCTTTGCCAACAGTGCCCTAAGCTGGCAATGGCACGGCACGTGGAGGAGAGTGTGAAGCCCCATCTGGCCATGATGTGTGCCCTGGTGAGCCGGCAGCGGCAGGAACTTCAGGAGCTGCGGCGAGAGCTGGAGGAGCTGTCGGTGGGCAGTGATGGTGTGCTCATCTGGAAGATTGGCAGCTATGGGCGCCGGCTACAGGAGGCCAAAGCCAAGCCCAACCTCGAGTGCTTCAGCCCAGCCTTCTACACACACAAGTATGGCTACAAGCTGCAGGTGTCTGCATTCCTCAATGGCAACGGCAGTGGTGAAGGCACACACCTCTCGCTGTACATTCGCGTGCTGCCAGGTGCCTTTGACAATCTCCTCGAGTGGCCCTTTGCCCGCCGCGTCACCTTCTCCCTGCTGGATCAGAGCGACCCTGGGCTGGCTAAGCCACAGCATGTCACTGAGACCTTTCACCCTGACCCAAACTGGAAGAATTTCCAAAAACCAGGCACTTGGCGGGGCTCCCTGGATGAGAGTTCTTTGGGTTTCGGTTACCCCAAATTCATCTCCCACCAGGATATCCGCAAGCGAAACTATGTGCGGGATGATGCAGTCTTCATCCGTGCCTCAGTTGAATTGCCACGAAAGATCCTCAGCTGAGCACAGACAGGGCTCCAGGACAAAGGGGGGTGGAACACGACCTGTCAGGCACTGGCTGAACCTGGAGAAGGGGGCAGGACCCCCTTTCAGCTGCTTCTGCAGCCTAGGTTCTGTTACCCTATTTCCCCTCCCCCCTTCCTTACCACCCTCAGGTGCCTCCTATTGGTGCTTCAGCCCTGGCCGAGCAGGTCTTGGGGTCATCAAGGGCTTGGAAACAAGTGATCCTAAGGCTTGTCTCCTCTCCTGGGCAGGGCAGACATGCCTTGGTGCCGGCCACATTCTACCTGGACTGAGGTGCCTGCTGGTGCTATGTCCCAAGAGCCATAGGGGGGAGGGGGAGTTGGGTAGTTAAGAATCTGTCTTGAAATCTGATTTCTCTTCCCTCTGTGTCTTCTGGTTATTTATTTACTTAGTGCCAGGAGGGCACAGCAGGGAGCCCTGATTTTTAATAAATCCTGAATTGTATTTATTAATTTGGTTCCAGTCTGACTCATCTGGGTGGGTTAGGGCCCTGGAAGGCTGGGCCCAATTGTGAAGGCAAAGGACTAGTCAGACTGGCTGCTGCCTTTGCCCCCAGGACCAGCTGCCCTGATGGGTCGCCCTCTGGTGGACGACAGGGGAAGTGCACCAGGCTTTGTGTGGAAGAGATGCCTGCTGCTGCCCTCTGGTGGTGACACTGTACATGCATTATTTCATTTAATACAACCATCAAGTGAAATCATTTTATCAACATAACAGAACCTATTTTAGTAGGCTGTATTGAAGATTTAATGAGACAAAGCATGTTCCTAGCACAAAATAAGTGCTTGATGAATGTTAACTCCAAAGCCCAGCCCACATCCAGAGACTAAGCTGAGCAAGGGGGCCTTTGAGGTGAACAAAGTGCTTGGATTTTCTCATCTGTACTCATTTTTCATATACACCTCAGTGGGTGCCTATGATTATCCACATTTAACAGATTAAATAGGAACAGAAGAGTGCATTGACTTCAGCTGGTTTGGGACAGGGCCTGGATTCTGTTTCAAGCTCCAGCAATTCCTAGATGTATAGCTTCCCTTTAATTTTGCCATAGTTAGATTTGGATCCTTAACCTTGCTTCCTTTTTGGCAAGTTACTTAGCTATATGGAGAGGCATTTTGCTCTCGCTGGTGAAATGAGAGTAATCCTGCTCACCTAGATTTACTGTAAAGATGATCCAATCAGCATTAAGTGCCTTACTCTTGGCGCCCTGAGAAGAGGCCCAATGATGGGAACTTATCTAGTAGAGGAAAGGTTCAAGGGCTGTAGTTCACCCTGAGGAACTAAGCACCAGCTTAGCCTTCAAAAGGTCAAATTCACCGATCTAGAGACGGGTCCTGGCTGCCTAATAAAGGTGGCCCCTTCATCTGATAAAAACCACCCTGGTACAGTGACTTCTGGAAGCTAATAGGGACAACCATATGCTCTAGCTGGTTTCCTTAAACCAGAGGTCAACCTTTCAGACCTCACTGACCCCCAGTGGTTCTAGGACCACCGGTTGGCGACCGCTGCTCTAGCAGAAGAAATGTCTTACTTTAGCACTTGCTTCAGGCAACAGATGGAACCATCTTTCCAAGAGAAGTCAGATACAATGGATCAAGCTTGGGCTGTCTCTGCTGGCAAGACTGTCACTGCACCGTTGAACGTGCTTCTAGAGTTGTGTGCAACAATGGTGTATTGCAGTCAACTCCATACTCAGGCCTAGCCCTCATTCCAGTGGTGTTACAGGCAGTCATAGTTGCCTTGTGGAACTCAGGCCAGGTTTTTTTTGTGTGTTTTTAATTCTTTTTTAATCCTCATCCAAGGACATACTTAGAGAAAGAAACATCAATGTGAGAGAGGAAAATTGATTTGTTGCCTTCGGTTTGTGTCCCAACTGGGGATCAAACTCACAACTCAGGTATGTGCCCTGGCAACCCTTCTTCAGTGCACAGGATGACGTTCAACCAACTGAAAGGGGGACCGGGGAATCTAGCTGACCCTTGAACAACACGAGTTTGAACTGCACGAGTCCACTTATACGTGGATTTTTTCCAATAAATACTGTAAATATATTGCTTTGTTTTTAAACATTTTTCCTCTTGCTCACTTTAATAGAGCATATACTACATGTAACATACAAAATATGCATTAATCAGCTGTTATTGGTAAGGCTTCCTGTCAACAGGTTATTAGTAAAGTCTTTGGAGTCATTTTAATTTGATACTAGAGGCCTAGTGCACAAATTTGTGCACGGGTGGGGTCCCTCCGCCTGGCTGGCAATCGGGGAGGGGAGGGACTGTGGGAGGTTGGCTATGGGAACGCACTGACCACCAGGGGGCAGCTCCTGCAGTAAGCGTTTGCCCCCCTGGTGCTCAGTGCACGTCATAGCTACTAGCCGGTTGTCCGGTTGTCATGGTTGCTTAGGCTTTTATATATAGATATTTTTATTGACTTCAGAGAGGGAGAGACAGAAACATCAATGATGAGAATCACTGATAGGCTGCCTCCTGCATGCCCCCTACTGGGGATCAAGTCTGCAACCTGGGCATGTGTCCTTGACTGGAATCGAACCTGGGACCCTTCAGTCTTCAGGCTGACGCTCTATCCACTGAACCAAACTTGCTAGGGCTAGAGTCATTTTAGACTATGTAGGAATGGGGGTAGTTAGGCACCTCTAACTTCTTTACCCCCATTGTTCAAGGGTCAACTGTAAGTAGCTCTTATGTTTTCTTTTCATATATATATATATATATACACACACATACATATATATATATATTAGCAGCCCGTTTGCATGAAGATTCGTGCAATAGACCTTCATTCACCGGGCTGCCTGCACCAGTTTTCTGCCGGCACCGGGGACCCAGGCCTTGGCTGTGGCCACTGCCTTCTACCTTCTTTCAGGGTCGGGGCTTGGCCCCGGGCGGCGGCCTTGGGCTCGGCTACACCCCAGCCTCCCTGCTATGGATCGCAGGAGCCGATGCCCAGTGGTTGCCTGCAATCCGGGCAGGCTCCCCGCTGGTGCCCAAGGCCGCACCCCAGCGTCCCTGCAACAGTTTCCTGGTGGGCGTGGCTGGTGGGAGTAGTGAAGGTACGGTCAATTTGCATATTACTCTATTAGGTAGGATATATATATTTATAAAATTGATTTCAGAGAGGGAGAGGGAGATAGAAACATCAATGATGATGCCCTGGCTGGTTTGGCTCAGTGGAGAGAGCGTTGGCCTGCGGACCCAAGGGTCCTGGGTTCGATTCTGGTTGAGGGCACATGCCTGGGTTGTGGGCTCGGTCCAAAGTGCAGGAGGCAGCCAATCAATGATTCCCTCTCATCATTGATGTTTCTATCTCTCTCTTCCTCTCTGAAATAAATTAAAAAAAAAAAAAAAAAAGAAACATCAATGATGAGAGGGAATCATTGATCGGCTGCCCCCTGTACGCTTCCTACTGGGGATCAAGCCCACAACCCGGGCATGTACCCTTGACTGGAATTGAACCCGGAACCCTTCAGTCCACAGGCTGATGCTCTATCCATTGAGCCAAACCAACTAGGGCTATAAGTAGCTCTCTTAAGATTTTTTTTTTCCCCCTGCAGACAAAAAAGGGGAAAGTTCTCCAATACTAAACCCATAAGATTCACCAAGAGTTACTTTTCATTTTACAGATTATAGCACGTATTACCTCCACCTCTGTCAGAGCCCCTCAGAATCCCTGTTGGAGATGGGAGAAGTGGAGGGAGGGACGTTTAGTCTTAAATAGCTTATTAGCAAATTACCCATTTTTCAATGACTTATGATCCTAGGAGTGAAAGTGGCAGTACCCTTCAGACCTCCACAGAAGACATACTAACCCACCAAGGCCCTAACTGTCCTGCCTAGGGAGAGGTCCTGGGGGTTGACCAAATTTCATTCCTTACATCCCAATACCTGGTCTTCAATAATGGATTGGGAGGGCTTCTGAGTAGGATGAACAGGGGTCCCCCTCTTAAAAATGAGAAATTACTTCCCTTCTAGTAAATGAGACGTTAGAAACCACTATAAACAAATAGGACAAGATTGAAAGGTGACTTTTCTTTTTACTGGTTTATAATAATCTTAAAAACCCCATCATACCCATAAACCACCACAGGTGAGAAGATGAGAGAGATGGAGAGTGAATGCTACAGTATGTGGACAGCTCAGGGAAACAGTATTCCCTAGGGGCAGTGTGGGATGGAGGCAGGGATTATAGATAGGAGGCCCTGGTTTGGCCTCTTATTGCTGGTTGGGGGTTGGCTGGCAGAGGGGTGAGGAGCTCAGGGTGAACTAGGAAACATCTCACACCAAAGGCAAGGGCAGTTGGGGACGAAGGTGGGGTCACAGTACATTTTCCATGCAGATTAGGGGTGGGAGTGAGAGCTTCAGAGATTTGTACCCCCACACAGGAAGAGATGGGTTTGAGGTTTGATATAAAGCCCAAAGTTGGTGTCTGGTCCAATTTCCTAAAATGGCAGCTCACCCTTTGGGGAGAGGCATTAGAAAAAAATCACAGCAAAAATATCTGGTTTGGAGCTCAAGCAAGGGTTAAGGGAAGACAGTAGTGCTCTTTCAATTTAACTCAGAGAAGGAAGAATTGGAAGGGGGCCTTGGGTGAGATGGTGGCCAACACCGTGGGAGAAGGCATTGCACCAGAAGCAATAGGTGCTCCTGGGGGCTCAGGGACAGGGAGGTACCAGTGTTCACAGACGTCAGGAAAACCATCAGGAACAATAAATTAGGACTTCATGTTGCTATCATTTGGCATAACACAATCAGGCTTTTTTTTTTCTATTTTTAAATATAAGGCAACTTGCCAACACATAATTTAAAAACTGGTCTTCAGTCACATTGATTCAGATCACTAGAGAATTCTGGCTAAAGAACAGTGGATAGTAGAGTAAACAAACCCCCAAATTTTAAATAAGACCATCAGCTCACATTCCCCAGAGAAGAGAGGGGAAAGGGCTTATTTGGTTAAGGGGGAAAAAAAAAAGGCAGAGCCCAACCATATATGCATCTTTAACAGGAGGGTACAAAAAAAAAAGTACAACAAAACATAATCTAAAGTTACAGAAAAGTTTAAATTTCTAGCCAACTAATTGTCTCTTGGGATTTAGATGTGTTGAGCATGGAGTGGGTATGAGTGAAGAGTGAGCAAGGGGCGAGAGGGGCTGTTTCCAATGTACACCCATCTTCAGCTGTTAGAACCATGCTCATTTGGTAAAGGAAGAATTCAAAGAGCTTAAGGCTTTGTGTTTTTCTTACTTTCTTCATCAAACTGAGGGGCTGCGAAAGGAGGTGTCTAGAAGGTGTATGTACCTGTGGGGCCACTCGCACACAATGCTACTCAAATCCACACTACATCCATACAGAAACATGACATTTAAAACTTACAGTGTAGAGCAATATTCTTAGCCAGTGTAGAGAACCAAAAAGCCTTTTTTTTTTTTTGGTGTTTTTAATTCCAAACTCCAATGTGATCATCCCTTACCTACCTAATTCCTCAAGTAGGATCAGTTTTTTGTTATACTTGTTTTTTGGATGGGGGTGGGGAATCAGGGCAGCAGATGAGTTAGGAGTGGCAACAGTGAGAAAAGGATCTTAGATATGCTGCATGGTCACTGCATTTCTCTAGGGCTGGAAAGGGGAATCAAAAACCAAGATACCAACACAAAGACACACTTTTCCCCCATGTCTCAAGGCTACGGCCAAGTGCCTGCAGGATGCCCTTGAGAGTATGGCAAGGGTAAGTTCAGTGGCTCTGGGATCAATGTTGACATAAACGCCTTAAGGAATGAAGAGAGGCTGAGAAGAGATGAAGACTGGTCAGTTTTGATTTGAGGTCTTTGCGGTGAATAAGGAAATAGCTTCCAGAGCACTTGGGAAGCCTGGCTTTTTAGTCCTAGAGAAAGAGAGACAGAAAAACAGGGAGAGGCCTACCTTAGGAGGCTGGGCACCTATAGCGACCTCACCTAGGGCCCTTAGCTCACTTCAGTCCTAAGGGAAATAGGCAGAGCAGGACAAGACAGGAGGTGGCTGGTGGGAAATGCAAGGGGGGAAGGGAGATGGACTTGGCATAGGACTGACAGGCAGGCATCGAAGAAAAAAGCCTGGGATTGGGATTAGGTCCTAACATAAATCCAAAAACTGCTAGGGCTGGTGGAGGGGAGAGAATGAGGGCACAGAGAATCCCCCCCTGTCCTCAATTAGATCCCACTAAATTCCCTTTCTTAGAAATCTAAGAATGATCACATTGGAGCAGTAAAAATTTGAAACTATCCAATTACTCAAAAGTAAGACTAAACCTAGGAGGGGCTGTATGATGTATAGCTTGTGGAGGGCACCGGGACTACCTATCTATATCCAGGGTGCTGAATATGAAGACTTCGACTATCTGTGGGATCAGGGGCTCGGCTGCCAGGGGCTCGATGAGCCTTGTTTAGCATGGCCAGGCTCTGTTCTCGGAAGCAGGCCTGCTGGAAATCCCCACTTAGGTAATCCACTGTTTGCATCAAGCTGTTCTGGCTTGCCACTGGACCGCCCCCGGTCCCTGCTCGGTAGTGGGCCCCAGCAGCCGCTGCACAGTCGAGGGGTGCACCCGTGGGCTGCCCACCGTGGAACGGCATGGTGAGGTCCTGAGACCCCGAGCTGTCGCTATTGGGAGTGGGCAGAATGTTGTTCCACAGGGGTTGGAAGTAGTGACCATTGGGGTAGGCCAGTGGGGCTGCCAGGCCGTTGACTGGTGGGGATGGGGTTGGCTTCTCCATGGGTGGCTTCAAATGGAAGGACTGTGCCAGGCAGAGTTCCTGCGGGTAGGCAGGGGCCTTGCCCACAAAGCCAGGCCCTGCCAACTCGCGTCCTGTCGCATGCTTGCCTGTCAGACCAGGGGCCGGCGTCCCACCAGCCTCACTGCACATCTGTTGTAGGTGGGCCAGCTGATGCTGGTTCCAGGCAACTGGCTTGAGGTCGTTAGGATAGCCAGTGGGGGCTCGAGAGATGCCCGTGGGCAGGTTGACAGGGCCTGCAGCAGGCAATGCGGCCGCGGCCGCGTGGGTGTGCTCCATGGGATTGACCACACATGAAGGCATTGGTGTGGGGATGCTGTGGGTCGACACCCGGGTGCTTGCATTGATGAGCAGACTGCGACTAATGGGGCTGGGGTTGGCGATCTGGCCCTCACACACTGAGGTAGTGCTGATGCCTGCCCTCGTCTGGCAAAACTGGTTGATCTGGTGCACAATGCTGCTCAGGTCCGGGGGCTGGCTGTGCTGCAGAGTGGCCGCCATTGAAAGGGGGATAGTTGAGGTAGACACGGTCACATTCGGGGGGGCATCTGAGTCTGGCATCTTCCGGCCTCCATGCAACAAGGAACTGGGGGGATGCTGGAGACCTTGGTGAGACAGACCCTGAGGGTGGACCAAGCCCTGGGTTTGGGCCATGGGCTGAGGGTGGCCCAGGCCCTGAGGCTGCTGGAGGCTCTGAGGATGGGGCAGCGCCTGGGGTGGCGGGATACCCTGAGGGTGCTGCAGCGTCGGGGGAGGGGCATGGGCCAGGGTCTGTGCATGCTGCAGGGCCTGCTGGCGGGCCAGAGCCTGGGCCTGGGGGTGGGCTAAAGTGCTGGGTGCCACAGTAGCATAGGGCACCACTGGGGGGTTCATGATGGCCTCAGGGAGCAACCGGGCTCGGGTGCCGTCAAAGTCCTTGAGTATGCTTTTGGCTGGCACTTTGACAATGGCAAGCAGGCCCGCCTTGGTGGCAGCCTGAGTCGGGTAGGGGCTGTAGCGCTGGGCTGATGTGTCGAGGCCGTTCACAGTACGACGAACGTGTTTCCGCTGGGGAACCTTCACACTGTTGGGGAAGATTTTTATAGTCAGTGGGTTGTTTGCGACCTTCTTAGCATACGCGTCCAATTCGGCTGGGGTAGGATAGTGAGCAGTTCTCATTTTCTGTGTAGTGTCCCCTAGAGAGAGAGAAGGGGAAGGAGAGCAAAGAAGGAGAGGGAGCTCATCAGTGCCAAGCCAACCAGCCTTCTAGATTCCCCTTTTGAGGGTGTAAAAGGTGGGGGAGGTGAGGGGCTAAGTTGTCTCCCTAGCCTTCGAGTCAGACCCTGCCTCAGGCCCCATCAGTACTTATAATGGGCCAGGCCTTGTGCTAAGCGGCAGGCTATCTGCTTTAGGAAGCAGGTACTATCATGATGCTTGTTTTACAAATGACATCACTAAAGACAGAAATAGCAGAGCAACTTTCCAAAGTCCAGTATCTGGCAGAGACAGAAGCTGGCCAATTCTCACAGAGTTGTTCTTCAACACTGAGCTCCCCCAAGTTCCTACCAGCCCATGCTGGCCTGGGTATTGCTGATTCTAAGCAGAGCTGCTTGTGAGAGCCCTCAGTCCCTTTCCCCAGGACATCCTGGTAAAGAGGGCAGCCAGAGTGACTACTCTTCCATCTGCAGTGGCCAGTGAGGCATCAGCTTTCTCCTTAGCATTGGCAGCTGGGGCGTCATGCCCATTGGGTGGGCATCCTGGCACAGGAGACAGGATGCTTCTTTTTTAGGAGCAGAGGAATAAGCTGCCAACATCCCTCTCCCATCCCATGTCACAAGTTCACTTTTGTTTACAGCTTACTTTCAGCCTGATTGGGTAAAGATCAAAAGGCTTTATTTCCTTGAGGGGGGTGACAATAATGACAGGGCAGCGGAGAGGGAATTTGAGAAGAAAGGATTCAGAGAATCTTTTAAGTCCTGAGAGCCAAAAATAGTCTGTATTCGGCCCTTGTCAGCTGTCACTTTCCAAAATGAAAGAGGAAAAAACTGACTTCCTTTGGAGACTGCGGAATTACCCACTCAATGCGCCTCATTAATGTTAACAGTCTCTTTGTTCCCATCTCCAGTTGCCTCCCATCAGGGGGCTCCAGCGGATGTTGTGCTTCCAGTCAAAAAGGAAAAGGTTCTGAGAACAAGAGCTCTTTCAGGATGCCAGGCTCCTGCAAGGGGTCTCTGCTCTGTTACCCCTGTCTCTGAGGGAGGATCTCCCCTGAGTTTACACAGAAGGTGCTTAATAAAGGCTCGCTGAGTGACTAAGTACACAAACTGCCCAAAGCAGAAGGAAGGGGGCTTGGCTGGGAACCTAAGCTCAGCTAGCAGATTCCCTCCCTACTTCCTCCCCTTGCAGAAGGCAGCCATACAGAGCAGGGACTAGGCTGACTGAATGCTGGGCTTGTGACTTCAGCTGGCTTGGCTCAAGGAGACCTTATTTGAAAATCATGTCACTGGGCATCCACTGGAAGAGAAGTAGGCTAGTGACTGTGCTAAAGAAGAGGGCACAGATGCCATCCTTTGGTGACATTGCTGGTTAGTTGGCAGCAACTGCTTAGAAACTGCTGTTCTTGGAAGCAGGAAAAGAAAGCTCAAGTCTAGGATGGGCAGAGAATTCAGGTCCACACTCAAGAATGTAGAACTTAGCAAAAAGAGTACAGAAAGGAAAAGGCTTAATGCTTTCAAATACTGGAACAATGCCTTGAACTTAGTAGATAGGCAAACATATTTAAGGATCTGCTTTATTTACCGAATAAATGCTCTACCCATAAAGGAAATGTCTGTAAGATGACAGATTTCATGAACATCTTAAAATGATGAATGTGATGGTGACAACTGGGGTGGGAAGGAGAGGAAGGCAGAGAGGCTCAGAAATTGTTCCCATCCACTAGGTAGCACTAGCTGCTGAGGAGGGTCAAAGCTCTGAGAGCAGAGTTTGAGTTCTGCTTTTTGTAGGCCACTCTCCCTTAACTACCACGCGTCCAAAATGGAAGCCATCTCCACACGCCATGATATTTTGAATTTAATTGCATCTACAGACGCTTATGGCGTACCAAGGGTTAATGGGCTTCAGTCTCCATAAAGTGGAGCCATTTTCTGACCCTTCTTACATTCTCCTTGACAATAAGACATAAAAAAAAAAAAAAAGCCTAGAATCACTGAGAGATAGTTCCTAAACTCAAGGTACCAGAATTCCATTAGAAACTGACCTGGTCAGCCACTGGACCTAGGTGTCTGTCTGACTGGTCAAAATCATGTAACACTCCTAGCTCAGTGTCTTAGCTACAGCAGATATGTAGCAAATACTTGTTAAGTGCCATCAGTATGGGGACTGCCTGACTGAACAAATGGGCTGAGGAATGGGAGTTTGAAGCTACTGAGTTTTAGTTCAGACAGGAAATAACGGTCTGCCCCTGGGCTCTCCTCCATGTTAGTGGGCTTTTCTCCTTGAGGGCCAAGAGAGAGGAATACAGTTGAATAACAGAGCTCCTTTTAAAATTTT
Source organism: Cnephaeus nilssonii (assembly GCF_951640355.1). Classification (NCBI taxonomy): domain Eukaryota; kingdom Metazoa; phylum Chordata; class Mammalia; order Chiroptera; family Vespertilionidae; genus Cnephaeus; species Cnephaeus nilssonii. The sequence continues at coordinate 32,456,816 of NC_137090.1, forward strand.
ATTTATTTATTTATTTATTTATTTATTTATTTATTTATTTATTTTGAGAGAGAGAGAGAGAGAGAGAGGAAGGTGGGGTGGAGGAGGGAGGGAGGGAGAAGAAGAAAGAAGAAAGAAGGAAAAAGGAAGAAGATGATGAAGAGAGAGGGCACAAGCCATGGATTTGTTCCACTTATTCATGCATTCATTGGTTGATTCTTGTAGGTACCCTGACCGGAGATCAATAGAGTTCCTTTTTTCAAGTCAGTACCAACTCTCAGGTGTTTTTTTCTAGCAGAGGCAGAAGGCACGCATTCAGGAGTATGACACTGACATTGATTAGTTCTTTTTTTCCCCACAGGCCAAGGCTAATTAGTTCTTATCCTGCCTCCACTGATGTTGACAGCAGTGATGGGGGTAGTCAAATAAAGGGACAAGAATCCAAGGGAAGTAACGGATGGGAGGGGAGGGGAGGGGAGACACAGGCTACAGTATTTTTATTAAGGAAGAATCTCAAGGATGAGATGAGTATATTGGACAAGAGGCCATATTCTGGGAATTCAGTATCAACCACTTCACTTATCAGACTTAAGCCCAACCCTTTAAAAAAGGTCAAGTTCTAAAATAATAATAAATAAATAAATAAATAAGGTCAAGTTCTTTACAATACTTTTAAAATATATATATTTTTTTATTGATTTCAGAGAGAAAGGGAGAGGGAGAGAAAGAAAACATCAATGATGAGAGAGAATCATTGATTGGCTGCCTCCTGCACACCCCATACTGGGGATTGAGCCCACAACCCAGGCACATGCCCTAACTGGGAATTGAACCATCACTTCCTGGTTCATATGTTGACGCTCAACCACCGAGCCACTTCAGCCAGCTCTCAATACTTTTTATCTCAGTCCTCACACACAGGCATCCTGGAGTCTCTCTTTCTTCTATAACATCTTAAGTGCACAGCTAACACAGATACCACAGCTTTGTAAGTAAATTACTTATATATCAAATGCCAACTGAGTCATTAATCAAGACACTGAGGCAGTATAAAGAGTAGGGAATATGTGGTTAGAAAAAAAGAGAGATCCAGATTCAACTACTGACTTTATTATCTAACTACCCAGTCTCAGGTCATTCCTCATTTATAACAAACAGGTATATGATATCTACTGTCCTGCTTCACAGGATTACTAAGATCAAGAGATCCAACGAATGGGAAAATAGTCTGTGGACAGGAACAATGACTGTTGATATTTATTATTTAAGGATATCAGTTTTGTCTAAGTCTGTCCAAAGATAGGACAAAGTAACCTGACAAAGGAAGCTCCAACTGTAGGACACCCTGGACTTGAGTCTGAGAGTTAAATGTAGCCGAAAGCACTTTTGTCTGTTCTTGGGACTAGGGGGAAATCTGCTTGAATACAGCTTCCCCACAGGGACCTCCCTATGTATCCTTCTATTTTGAAGGTCAGATGACATGGGTGGCATATACAGCAGAAACCTCTATCTCTAGGTGGAGCGGCACAAGCAGTGTATTTCTATTGCAAGCTTTGGAACCTGACCCGAGTGTGAGTTCTAGCCCCGTCACTGAACTGTAATGTCATGTTGGCAAGTGGCAAACACTCTGTGCCTCATCCTTAAAAGAAAGATAAGAGTGTCTCCTATACAGAATTATTGAGGAATGAATAATAACATATATAAAAATACTCAACAGGCCCTAGCCAGTTTGGCTCAGTGAATAGAGAGTTGGCCTGTGGACTGAAGGGTCCCGGGTTCGATTCTGGTCAGGGGCACGTGCCTGGGTTGCGGGCTCGGTTCGCAGTGTGGGGTGTACAGGAGGCAGCCGATCCATGATTCTCTCTCATCATTGATGTTTCTATCTTTCCCTCCCTCTTCCTTCCTCTCTGAAATCAATAAAAATATATTTAAAAAAACATATAAAAATATTCAACAGGCCCTAGCCAATTTGGCTTAGTGGATAGAGCATCAGCCTGCGGACTGAAGGGTCTCCGGTTGGATTCCGGTCAAGGGAACATGCCTGGGTTGCGGGCTCAATCCCCAGTAGAGGGTGTGCAGGAGGCAGTTGATCAATGATTCTCTCATCATTGATGTTTCTATCTCTCTATCCCTCTCCCTTCCTCTCTGAAATCAATAAAAAGTATTCAAAAAATGTATATATATTTTTAAAATGCTCAACAGTGTGGTGACTGTAGGAGGGGAGTGAGTGGAGTTGGAAGAAGGGATAGAGGAGATATATGGTGATGGAAAAAATAAAATAAAATAATAATAAAAAAACCTCAAGATAGTACTGGCACATGGTTAGCAACTCAACAGATGAACAGATGTTAGTTAATATTGCTGATATTTCTATGAGTTTATTCAATCATTTGGGCCAATTAACAATTTCCAGACCCTTCCACTAGGGGGCAGATAGACATACTAAGAAGCAGTAAAAGAATTTTGACATTTGTTCCAGCTCCAAAACTGCAATAAAATCGGTCAAAGTTATTATCTAAAAGACGATTTGAAAACCAAAGTCTTTTAAAAAAAATATTTTATTGATTTTAGAGAGGAAGGGAGAGGGAGAGAGATAGAAACATCAATGATGAGAGAGAATCATTGATCGGCTGCCTCCTGCACACCCCACACTGGGGATAGAGCCCACAACCCAGGCATGTGACCTTGACCAGAATCGAACCTGGGACCCTTCAGTCCGCAGGCTGACGCTCTATCCACTGAGCCAAACCGGCTATGGCAAACCAAGGTCTTTTGATCATTTCAGCCTTCAACCAAAAATATTTATTGAGCCACTACTATATACCTGACCATAAACTGAGCTTGGAGTTAATAAAGAAAAAATGTTCAAAAACACATTTTTCTGGGTGATTAGGAGAAGATGGGTCAGAGGAAAACAAATTTCCAAGTACAGAATTCCAAAATGGCTAGGACTCTCAAAGCAAGTGACATCATGGAATATATATAATCTAGAAAAGCTCTAGGAAGGCATCCACCTAACCCTAACTCTGGTCCTCTACCAAGTACAGGACCCACACCAAACCAAGATTTCTTTAATCCAGCCTGCCCTATGGCAAATCATACATCTAGGATGGGAAACACATTACATTCTCCTACACACACTGAACAGAAAGGGGAGAAGAGAAAATGTGGAGTTAGAAGGAATCAATTCTGTGACTCTATCTATACATGTGGTGACTCAAGCCTGGGAAAATTAGCCAGGTGACATATAGTGCTGGGCCAAGAAGCCACATATCCTGACTCCTGATCCAATTCTCTTCCCTTGAGCTGACTCTTACAACATACAGCACAGTAAGCTATCAACATCCGTATCTCATCCCCACCCCACCAGGTACCAAGTTCTGTGTTTCTAGGAACTTAGAAGACCCTTCTAAGAATGGGTGTAGGGAAAAGCTGAATTATAAGTCACAAAACTGGTTTTAAGGTTTCTATAACTGGTAAGCTTGGGTTCTAAGCAGCTCTTTAGCTGTTGGTTGCTGAAGAAGACAGCTTATGCTCTATCTCACCTTAACTGTAAATATTTAACACTAACAGCTATAAGTCAAGATTTTTCTTTTTTTTTTATACCTTTTGGGAGAGGAGAGGAGAGAAGAAAGCAAGCAGGCTTAAAAATACCAATAGGATTTCTCCTCTGCAAATGTGTGGATTTAGTTAAGGATAGCAACAAGAGTCAAAGGAATTCAAATACACTGTCCCCCAAATGGACTGGTGAGTCTGAAAGCAGGAAAGAAGGATATTTCAATTCTCCAATATAAACTAGGGAAAGTGGTTGGCAGAGGCTACTTAGGAGCTGCTTTGAGGAAAAAGAAAAGTGGAGATCTCAATGTCAGCATCCAAGATAAAGCTGCCAATTTGCCTTTCCTCCCAAATGGCTCATCCCTTGATATCACATCTCTAGGTGAAGCTGTCAAAGTAAGTTAAGGAATGTAGAAGACAGTGAACTGCTCTTTATCATCTTATTGTATGCTTCCAAGTATACCCCCTTTCCAGTGTGTCCTCTGGAACCCATAACCAGTCACAATGCAGTTAGCATGGAGATTTGGGTGGCCAGGGAGCACATACAACTTCACCACCCGTCATCACTTATGAAGAGAAAGGCTGGGGGAAAGCTGGCACAGCAGAGCTTGCCTATTGCAGAAGAAAGACGGTCACCTTCAGTTTTGTCATTACACAAGTTGGATTCATTGGCCAAATCCCAGAACTAGCCAGGCTCTGAGTCTTACTCTCCCTCAAAGAAAGAAGTCAGAAGCTAGATTATTTTAACTTCTGAAGATGATCTCATAGAGCAGGGTCAGTAAACTATAGTCTGTGGGTCAAAATCCAGCTGCTGTTTTTAATTAAAAGTTTTACTGGAACACAGTCACATGCATTGTGTACATACTGTCTACAGCTGCCTTTGCCCTACAATAGCAGAGCTGAGTAGAAGCAACAGAGACCATGGCCCACAAAGCCTAAAACACTTGCTATCTGGCCCTGTACAGAACCCTATCATAAAGGATTCAGATAAGATGCTGAAGCACCTTTTCTATTAAAGGGGAAGTGTAGATGTTTCATTGATTTCCCCTTTTTGCTCTAAAAGGAAAGTCTATTCCAAATTTAGGGCCATTTTGACACTTGAAGATACTGTATATGGTAATGAGCCAGGAATAGAATCATTTCCTTGCACATTCATGCAGTTCAAGAATAGAAGGTAGTAATCTGGGAAAGCATGAAGTACAAAGCCCCAATTCCAGCCAATTTGAGACAAAAATCTAACAGACAATTCTTAAAAGCTCAATCATGTGGGAAGTATATTAGCAGAAATATACCAGAAAGACTGAGAAAGCTAGCTCTTTATCCCTCTGAAGGCGGAAGCTTCTTTACTTGCTGTGAACTGAGGTCACTGGCTCAGAAGGCAGACAGCAAAGCCAAAGGGAATTGTCTGTTTCCATGGTAGAGAGTACTCAGAGAGTTCAAAACAACAGAACAGTGTAAATAGTTTGTTTCTGAGATATAATAAGTAATCTGAACTGTGTGTTTTCATTTAATTCCTCATGGGGATTCAATTTGAGATACTTTTTTAAAGGGTGATTATATATCTCCTGTAAAACTCCTTATAGCGCTCAAGAGAGATATCAGCAACAATTAAAATTAAGATGCTATACACTGGGAAATTCTAGTATTTTAGAGGATCTCTCTGATCAAAGGTAGCTCACATTGCTGACAAGTTTTTGCAATTGCTTTCTTTTGTCTGTATTGAAGAATATCTTGAAGATATCAAAGTCCGCAGTCAATGTACCCCTCTGCAACAGCTCAAATGTAGGGTCAAAATAAAGGATCACATCCTTCCCTGGGATCAAGATTACTTACATTTCTGAAGTCCAGTGTTCATCTGCGTGTGAGAAAGAAGCTGAAAGGACAGGTCACCTGGCCCTGGTAGACAGGCTAGCATGGCAGACCGGCATCAACACAACATGGGGCAGTCACTCACACTGTAATGAACAAAAAAACAAGGTCATGGAACACAAGGCAACTCACTTAAGGAAGATACCAGGGACATCTGATATGAGCAGCACAGGCCCAAGTTTAGATAGATAAGCAATTTAATTAGCATGTTGGCAGAAAATATATCTATGTTCTTATCTGTAGCAACAATTTGCTCCAAACTATTACTAAGGATAAAATATTTCAGTCAGCACAGATGAGTGGGTGGGGAAAAGAAAATCTACCTATTCACATAATTAAATGAAAAATACAGGCGCATCTGTAAGGTCTTTTATGCTCACAAGCTCTAGATGCACTCATTTAGCATTTCCATTTCCTGTAGGTTGCCTCTCTCTATCATGGGCTTTTGGAAAGGCCCACGGGGCTGCCAAATTAATGGCACGCTGGCTCTCATTTGTGTCCCAGCTAAGAAGGGAGCAGCAAGGCTAGGGCACATTCTTACTGAGGTGAAGGGGAAAATGATTTCTCTCTGAAAATAGAACAGTGTTCCTGAAGACAGCTGGTCCTCATAGGGCCTGGCTTAGTCTATATACATGGTTGGTTTGGAGCTGGGGTAGTCAGTCATTTCCAGAGGCAGTACTTGAGTTGCAAAAGCATCCAAATTTTCACTTGTGACACTCCAGTAACCTGAACTTACTTTTAAAAGGAAGAGAAAGCAAAATATCCTAGGAGACACAATTAACTACTGTTAAAGCAAATTCTGTTTGTAAGTATCTGGTGATTCACCTTTCCTATTGCCTGTGACACAATTAGACCTCCTGGACCCCACCCCACCCCACCCCAAAATTGTATTGCACCCCAAGGAAATTAAGGAAGTAGTAGGTGGCCAGAGTGCAGGCAATCCTGTCATTATGTCAAGATGGCATTGTTTCATCAGTGCTGTCTACCAATAAGATATACACAACTCAAGCAAGCAGACATTGAGGTGGACTTAGGACCAAGTTTTTCCAAAAGAAGTATAATGTACTAAACCACATGAAATTTTTTTCTCATACTGCAAAACCCAGAAGTCAAGGTGGCACATTAAGGCTTTACATCATAATGTAAGAGTGGAGGAAAAGCTCAAATGTTAAACAAAGATCACAAAACCTCTTTCTTTTTCTTAGAGGGCCCTCTCAGGTATGTGAAATTACCCTGTCATGATGAGTATCAGAGAGCTCCAACTTGCAAGTCCAGGTAGCTGAAAAGATACTTTGTAAAAGAGGCTGCTCAAACTGTGGCTAAGATAGCAACTGCAGAAAGAACTAAAGATTGAATGCCTCAATGAGAACAGAGCCGCCCAAGAGTTCTGGCACAGATTCAGTCTTTTTAGGCCTCTGGTAGGTAGGATAACAGAATGAACAGTATGCCAAGAATAAAGTCTCCTGTTGGGATCAAATGACTGAGGTACTGCTCAGAATCCCATTCCTTGTGAATGCTGATCTCTACCTAATAACCTGTCCCCTATGGTCCTAATATAGCTGAATGCAAACTCCAAGGAAAGGAAGGGAATTAACAAATACTAGAGACTAATACTGTGAAATGGGCTGTATGCAAGACTCTAGTGATGTTTTCTTAATTAGGTCTCCCAACCTTTCTTGGAGATAGGTAATTTCATATGTCATCCCATCATCTGTAGCCTGGACTACAATAGTCTTCTACATGGTCTCTCTGTCCACCCACCCCCACTTGCTCCTGTAACCCAATCTATTCTCCACACAGCAGCCAGGGGGGCTGGCGGAGAACGCGGGGCGGGGGACAAGGGAGGAGAGCAGGCAGGGTGGGGTAGAGTGCAGCAGGAAACCCTATTGCAGGATTTTTCCTGCAACGGGAACGCTAGTTTAGAATAAAATTCAAAATCCTAACATGCCCATAAGGCCTTCAATACTCTGTCACTCCTACCTCTCTGACCTCATCTTCTTCTTGTTTGTTTTGATTAATCATCATCGCCAGAGGATATTTTTCCATTGATTTTTAGGGAGAGTGGAAGGGAGAAGGAAAGACAGAGAGAAACATCGATGTGAAACATATCAATTGGTTGCACAAGCCTTGACCGGGACCCAGGCTGGGGAGGAGCCTGCAACCAAGGTACCTGCCCTTGACCAGAATCAAACCCAGGACCCTTTGGTCCGCACACCAACACTCTATCCATTGAGCCAAACTGGCTAGGGCTCTGACCTCATCTTCTAACCCCCATTCCCCTCTTGCTGACTCTATTTCTAGCCACAGTGTTCTCCTTGCAGGTCCTTGAAGGAGCGGAGCACATTTCCACCTCCAGGCCTTGTACTTCATCTGGATAACTGAGACGCTGTAATGATGGAAGTACAAAGAACACATTCACTCAGCAGTCTTGCAGATAACACTCTCTCCCTGTAATTTTTAGAAGGAACCAATCTATAAATGACCACCATAATCTCTTATATATGTATTAAATTTTGATGTGTGCAAACATCGATGAGATAGAGTCATCTATCAGCTGCCTCTTAAACAAGAGACTGACTACTCTATCTAGTTTACGATAATATTCTAATTAGTTTTCATTTCTTTTTTTAATAAATTTATTGATTTTTAAAAATATATATTTTATTGATTTTTTTACAGAGAGGAAGGGAGAGGGATAGAGAGTTAGAAACATCAATGAGAGAGAAACATCGATCAGCTGCCTCCTGCACACCCCCTACTGGGGATGTGCCCGCAGCCAACGTACGTGCCCTTGACCGGAATCGAACCTGGGACCTTTCAGTCCGCAGGCCGACGCTCTATCCACTGAGCCAAACCGGTTTCGGCAAATTTATTGATTTTTTACAGAGAGGAAGGGAGAGGGATAGAAAGTTAGAAACATCAATCAGCTGCCTCCTGCACGCCCCCCACTGGGGATGTGTCCGCCACCAAGGTACATGCCCTTGACCAGAATCGAACCTGGGACCCTTCAGTCCGCAGGTCGATGCTCTATCCACTGAGCCAAACCGGTCAGGGCTTAGCTTTCATTTCTTGAACATAAAACCAACAGAGCCAAAGAAGTAACACTGGGTGGCAAGGGCAAATCATTGTCTTATAGTTTTCGAAAGGGGAAAATCCACAGATAAACATACTTTGTTTTATTGCACTTTGCTCTATTTTGGCTCACAGATATTGCCCCACACCCCCCAACAAATCAAAGGTTTGGCCCTGGCTGATGTGGCTCAGTTGGTTGGGCGCCCTCCTGTGCATCCAGAGGTTGAGGTTCCATTCCTGGGTAGGGCACATGCCCTGGGTTACAGGCTCAATCCCCAGTAGGGGGCATGCAGGAGGCAGCCAATCAATATTTCTTTCTCACATCCATGTTTCTCTCCCCCTCCCTTCCTCTCTAAAATAAACTAAAAAAATTTTTTTGAAGATTTGTGGCAACCCTGCATTAAGCAAGTTTATTAGTGCCATTTTTCCAACAGGCTCAGATAATGGTTGGCACTTTTTAGCAATAAAGTATTTTTAAATTGAAGTATGTCCATTTTTTAGACATAATGCTATTATTGTGTACTTAACAGTCTACAGTATAATGTAAGCATAAGTTTTATATGCATTAGGAAACAAAAAAAAATACATGCAATTTACTTTTTTGTGATACTTGCTTTATTGCTGTGGTCTGGAACTGAACCTGAGGTATGCCTGTAACGATAAATGTCAACTGCAGCTCAAATCACCTTTAGAAACCTGGATAAAGAGGACTATATCAAAGTGGTTAAGATAAGACTTTGGATTTTAATCCCAGCTCTGCTACTTACTAGCTGTGTAACCTTGGGGAAGACACTTAATTTCATCTACAAAATGTGCCTGCTTCCTGGAATTGTGAGGATTCAATAGGTTTAATGTTAATATAATCAAGTGCTTAGGATACTAGTACTAGACATGTAGTGAACACTATTTAAATGTTGACTATCACTTTCCTAATCTATCAAAATCCAAGATGCCACCCCCCCCTTTTTACCCCTCTACCCAGTTTCCACCCTACCCCAGGCCTTCACCACCCTATTGTCTAGGTCCATAGGTAATGCATATCTACACTAATAAGAGAAATATGCAAATTGACAGTACCCCCACAATACCCACCAGCCAATCAGGAGTGAGTATGCAAATTAACACAACAAAGATTGTGGGTTAATTTGCATACACAGGCCCAGAGCGAAGACTGAAGACTACTGAAGACTGAAGACTGAAGAGGCTTGGCTTCTCTGCTGTGGCCGGAGCTAAGGCCTGGGTCCCGGGTGCCGGAGGAAAACCAGTGCTGGCAGCCAGGGAAAGGAAGGCCTATTGCATGAATCTTCATGCAACGGGCCTTTAGTATGTATATAAGATCTTTGGTTAATCTCTTCCTGCCCCCCGACCCCACTCTCTGAGATTCCATGCCTCTAATTCTATTTTATTCATCAGTTAATTTTGTTCATTAGATTCCTTGTTTATTTTGATTTTTAGATTCAATTGCTGATAGATATGTATTTATTGCCATTTTATTGTTCATATTTTTTATTTCTTCTTTTACTTCTTCCTCTTCTTAACCCTTTGCACTCGTTTGCTTTTTTCTCGATTCCTTTATTCTACTCGGGATTTAATTTTTTAAATACCCCAGATTTTACAAAGCGCAGCAGTAGAATAAAAAACTGGAGTTTCTTTTCATACAAACTTATTTATTTAATGTAAGAAAAGCCCAAATAAAGGAGGAAGGATGGAGGGAGGGAAGGGATGGGCTACCGATGCTAACCGTGTCGAGTCACACTCGACATCCGAGTGCAAAAGGTTAAAGAATACCCTTCAACATTTCATGTAATACTGGTTTGATGGTGATGAACTCCTTTAGCTTTTTCTTGTCTGTGGAGCTCTTTATCTGACCTTCAAGTCAAAATGAGAGCTTTGCTGGGTAATCTTGGTTATAAGTCCTTACTGTTCATCACTTTGAATATTTCTGGCCATTCCCTTTTGGCCTGCAAAGTTTCTGTCGAGAAATCAGCCGACAGCCATATGGGCACTCCCTTGTAAGTAACTAACTGCTTTTCTCTTGCTACTTTTAAGATGCTCTCTTTTGTCTTTAACCCTTGGAATTTTAATTATGATGTGTCTTGTTGTGGGCCTCTTTGAGTTCCTTCTTTTTGGGACTCTCTGCACTTCCTGGACTTGTAAGTCTATTTCTTTCACCAGGTAGGGGAAGTTTTCTGTCATTATTTCTTCAAATAGGTTTTTAATTTCTTGCTCCCTCTCTTCTCCTTTTGGCATCCCCATAATGCGAATGTTGGTACACTTGAAGTTGTCCCAGAGGCTCCTTGCACTGTCTTCATATTTTTGGATTCTTTTTTTCTTTTTGCTCTTCTGGTGGGTGTTTTTTGCTTCCTTATATTCCAAATTGCAGATTTGATTTTCGGAATCCTCTATTCTACTGTTGAATCCCTGTAAATTATTCTTTATTTCAGTTAGTGTATGGTTAATTTCTGACTGGTCCTTTCTCATGTATTTGAAATTCTCACTAAGATCCTTGAAAGTCTCACTAAGTTCCTTGAAGCTCTCAGTGAGTTCCTTGATGCTCTCATTAAGATCCTTGAGCAAACTTATAACCATTGTTTTGAATGCTGTATCCAGTAGTTTGCTTGCTTACATTTCATTTACTTCTTTTTTTCTGGAGATTTCTTCAGTTCTTTCATTTGTGACATGTTTCTTTGTCTTGCATTTTGGCTGCTTCCCTGTGTTTGTTTCTATGTACTAGGTAGAGCTGCTATGTGTTCTGGAATTGGTAGATTGGCCTTGTGTAGTAGGTATCCTATAAGGCCCAGTGGCTCAGCCTCCCCAGTCACTGAGCTGGGCACTATAGCCTGTGTTGGCTATGTGCACAGTCTTATTGTAGTTGAGCCTTGATTGCTGTTGGTATCACTGGGAGGAGTTGACCTCAGGCCAATTGGCTGTGAGGACCAGCTGCAATTATAATGGAAGAGCTGTTGTACAGGAGACAACCCTATGGAGCTTCAGTGGGGTTTTAGTGCTCACTGAATCTGCCCCTTGAGTGTGTCATTTGTGGATATTTAGAGTTGTAATCTGCTATGGTCTGAAGCTGTCCACTGGGTGCACTGGCTCTGGGGCCTCCCAGGAGGTGCAAAGTCAGCCACTGCCTGGGGCCACCTGGCAGGAGCTACAGAGTGATCTGAAGATGACTGCTACTTGTAATTGGACATGGAAGTGCCCCAGGCGGAGCCAAGCTGTGAAGTAAGGCAGGCTGGAAAAGCCACTGCCAACAGCTTGGGTGGGGCTGCAAATTGGACGGGGTGGGATTTCAGGGAATCACCAGGATGGAACGAACAGTGTGAGCCAGACTAATGGAAACTCAGATACGGCTGCTAGTCAGCTCTGCAACATGAGAGGTCCCAGCACAGGAACAATGACCCCTGTGAGCACCCCAGTCTGGGAGAAAGCCAACACTGAGTTCCTGCCCCGATTCCACACAATCCAGTTCCTCCCCGTATGTCCCTGGTTCCCACAATGCTGACGCCCGCACTGGAGCTCAGGGGGAGCAGGACTGTATACATTCATGTGCTGGCCCTTTAAAAAGAACTGCCTGGGACTCCAGCAGCCTCCTTGTCACTCAGCCACAATCCCTGCTGGTTTTTACAGGCCGAAGTTACTGGGACTTCTCTTCCTAGCTCTGGAACCTTGGGCTGGGTGTCTGATGTGGGGCTGGGACCCATTGCTTCTCACAGGAGGCCTCTGCAGCAGAGATATACCTCCCGGTTAAAAACATGCCACAGATTAAAGGAGACCAAGAAGACACAACAAATAAATACAATGTGTGATTTTGAACTGGGTTCTTTTTGCAATAAAGGATTATTACTGGTACAATTGGCAACATCTGAGGGGGGGATGGTCTGAGAATTATATGATAGTAATGTATCAATGTTAACTTTCTGATTCTGATGGTTATATTGAGGTAATGTTGGACAATGCCCTTGTCTGTAGAAGTTACTAGTAAACACTAACATATTCAGGGATAATGAAGCATTAGATGAGCAACTTACTCTCAAGTGATTTAAGAAAAAAAAAAAAGTAATTCTTTGTAATGTACTTATAACTTTTCTATAAATTTGAGATTGTTTCCAAAAATTTTATTTAAAAAAAAATCAAACAAGGTAGCAAGTGTTTAAGTCTGGAAAACAGGGTGGGGGGGGGGGGATTACAGATCACTAAGAAGAGTTGGAGAGAATGGTCTATTGATAACCATTCTCACTTTATCTTAATGCAGGTGACTTATCTCTCAATTGTTGAGTGCTAACACTGGGGTTCTTGCCAATAAAATTAGGTTTCTTGTATCTTTCTGCTTCTTTAATTTCCAGTTTCTTTTCAACACGTAGCTGAATAACATTTTCTCCAGTGCCTATACTTCAAATTTTCTCCCAACCTCCACTTTGCTCTGGCAATGCTTCTACTGAGTGGCATTAGTGCAACTCTCTTACTTTAAAGATGGTGAATTTCACCTTTAAAAGGTTCCAAAAGAAATGTCTATCCTGAAGAAGGCACTATTAATGACTATCCTTTCTTCAGGTCTAATATTCACTAATGTCTTAATTACATTCATGTTCATGATTTACATTTTTCAAGTCCCTTCCTTCTAAACACATATCCTGGCCCAGCTGGTATGGCTCAATGGTTCAGTGTTGACCTATGAACCAGGAGGTCATGGTTTGATTCCCAGTCAGGGAACATGTCCGGGTTGCGGGCTTGATCCCCAGTGTGGGGCATGCAGGAGGCAGCCGATAAATGATTCTCTCTCATCATTGAAGTTTCTACCTCTCTCTCCCTCTCCATTTCTCTCTGAAATCAATAAAAATATATTTAAAAAATAAACACATCCTGAACCTAAGCAAGTGCCACGCAAATTCCCCTATGCTATAAAGGAAAGCCTCGTTATATCTTCTGGAGTGTAATGGAGTTTGACTCTCTTTTTCTCTTACTATTCAAAAAGTTTCAAATAACATCATAAGCTTTATCTCCAGACTTCCTGAAAAGCACCAACCATAACTAGCTTCTCCATTTTCACACCAACAGCAGCTGGCGGGCAGGTTCTTGGTTACTCAACAGCAGAAAGGTTTTCAGTAACAATCAATGAAGAGCTTTGAAGTATAAGGATGACATTTATCACTTACCCTTTCCTCTTCTTTCCTATTTAGTGAGACCACAGAAGTTTTAGAGGAGGACCAAGTATATTATGGCTCTTCTCCAAGCAGCCATGATTTTTCTTCCCTTACTTTAAATAAATACTAACAAAAACAGGCTCTTAAAATGCATTGCCATACATGAAGCTATCGCAGGAGATTGATCAGTCCTCGGGAAGAGAGCCTAACAACAGAGGACACTAAGGTGAGCATCTGAAATGAAAGCAGCACCAAGTCACATGGAGATCTAAGAACAGTCCCAGTTGAAATCAACTTCAACCTATTGCAAGTTAAGGAGAAGATTCTGCTTACAAGCTCATTTACATTTCAGGGTAACCATCAAAGAACAATACTGAAAGAATGTTTGAAGGGAAATGGCAAAGGGACTCAGTCATCTTCAGAGGAAGATAAACTATTTCCCTTCCCTCCCTTACTCTTTCTCCACCTAGCAGGGATTGTTTCCAAAGATATAACTACTAGAGGCCCGACGTACAAAATTCTGCAAGGGGCTTGGCCATTGTGGCTCCGGCTGCCTCGCAGCCCCGACCCCCGCCCACTGGTCATTCCGAAAGGTCATTCCGCTGCCCGGTCTAATTAGCATATTAGCTCTTTATTATATAGGATTAAAATAACATCATGAAATTCCTATAGAGCTAAAGAAATGTGTTTTCAGTGTCCTAATGACTTTAATTTTCCATCACCATTTATCCCCTGTGCCCTCTTCCACCTCCACCCACCCACCCCAACCTCCCACCCAACAATCACCTCACCACTGTACATATCCACGAATTTTCTCTTAGTGTCCTACTGATTTTAAAAGTTTTATTTTGTACTTTGAAGAAAATTTCAAATGCAAGCAGAAGACTAAACTGCACCTTGCCAATTATCATAATCCTATCTAATAAAATAATAATATGCAAATTAACCATCACTCCACTATACCCACAAGCCACCAGCCAATCAGGAGCAAGTATGCAAATTAGCCCAACCAAGATGGCTGCGGCCACAGAGCGAGCAGGAGGCTTGGGTTTCCCGGTAATGGAGGAAGCCAAGCTTTCTGCACACCCTGGGCCTAGGCCTCCACTCAAGGCTACAAAGTTTCAATTATAGAAAATAAATAAATCCCAACAAAAATGGTGGCAGCCACGGAGCTGGAGAGAGCAGGAGGCTTGAGTTGCTCCCGGCGATGGAGGAAGCCAAGCTTTCCGCACACCCTGGCCGGCCTAGGATTCCACTCAAAGCTACAAAGTTTCAATTATAGAAGATAAATAAATCCCAACAAAAATGGCTGCAGTCACGGAGCAAGCAGGAGGCTTGGCTCTGCTCAAGGCTACAAAGTTTCAATTATAGAAGATAAATAAATCCCAGATACCAGGGCCTCTGCTTGGGTCACCGGAGGGCGTGGCCGGCCTGCAAGCCACCACAGGCCCCTCGCCCAGGCCACCCCACGCCCCAAGGGAACCCCCACCCTGATCCGGGACACCCTTCAGGGCAAACCAGCTGGCCCCCACCCGTGCACCAGGCCTCTAGTCTTACAATAAGCACATGTTGCTATGAAAGACATTTGGTTTCATCTCAGTCTATTCTCCTATGATATGCAGCAACGAACTCAAGGGTATGATTTAGAATATAAAAAGCCAGTAAGGCTGTTTAAAATATGATCCACCTTAGCTGGTTTGGCTCAGTGGATAGAGCGTCATTCTGCAGACTGAAGGGTCCTGGGTTCAATTCCAGCCAGGGGCACATATCTGGGTTTCGGGCTCGATCCCCAGTAGAGGGTGGGCAGGAGCAGCCAATCAATGATTCTCTCTCATCATTGATGTTCCTATCTCCCTCTCCCTCTCCCTTCCTCTCTGAAATCAATAAAAGAAATATATTAACCCTTTGCACTCGCTTGCTTTTTTCTTGATTCCTTTATTCTAATGCTAACCGTGTCGAGTTACACTCGACATCCGAGTGCAAAAGGTTAGAAACTAAATAAAAATAAAATAAAATAGAAAGGTGAGGTCTGCGATCCAGGCTGGAGGGAGAAACACGCATAGCGGGTTCTAGAGGTTCAGAGGAAGTCTGCGTCCCACAAAATTCGCGGTTGTTGGGACCAGTGTAGTCTACGAATGTGGAAGGTGGTCCACAGGGCTGCTGGCAGAAGGGAACTCGAGAAACCAACCCATAGCTGGGCTGGGCACAAAAAGGCAGCCTGAAGTTTTACCAGTATACCAGCTGCGCTGTGCCAGGGGAAAAAGACATGCACAGAGTTGCGCACAGTGTCAGGGCAAAAAAAGTCGTGAGTTTGTGTGCTTACTCTGGCTCTTTTTTCTCTTTAAATCCTTGCTTTTGATTACTAAGCCCAGTACATAGGATCACCCAATTAAAAACACTCTCAGAGACTGCAGGGGAAAGTTGGTTTTGTGGAACCTGGGGATCAGAGCGGGGAGAAACGATCAGAAAACCAGCTCTGGGGCAGTCCACTCCCCCAAACCAGTATTAAGTGCGACAGAGCAAACAAAATCTAAATATTGGGTAGAGAGGACTTATAGCCCGGATATCAATACAGAAACACTGTCACCCAGGGATTGAATCACAAATTGACTCTTGTGTAAATACAACTACAGGCAGGCTAAAAAACAAAGAAATACTGCCTGCTTGAAACAGGATTGTGGCTTACGACACAGAGGAGAGCAGTAGAACATAGGGAATTTCAATTCTGTCCTGACTACCTGACAAGAAACAGGTGTGTCAAACAGAACAGTAGAGGAAGTGAGTGACCTTCACTACTGCACATTTTTATTTTTTATCTTTTACTTAAAAACTACATTTTTTTCTCACTTGATTTTACCTTTTTAATTATATATATATATATATATATATATATATATTTTTTTTTTTTAAATGTATTTTATTGATTTTTTACAGAGAGGAAGGGAGAGTGATAGAGAGTCAGAAACACTGATCAGCTGCCTCCTGCACACTCCCCACTGGGTATGTGCCAGCAACCAAGGTACATGCCCCCGACCATAATCGAACCTGGGACTCTTGAGTCCGAAGACCGACACTCTATCCACTGAGCCAAACTGGTTAGGGCTATATTTTTATTTTTAATCAGTATTATTATTTTACCTTTAAGTTTCATTTTGTTTTCTCTTTATTTTATTTTGGGATTAGTGTTCTACATTCCATTTCCATTTTTCCTTTAGCATCATTTTACTCTATCTCAACTTCACCTTTATGCCAACACTCTCTTCCTCACTTTTCCCCTTTTGTTGTCCTGTTTCTCTTACCCTATTCCTGCTTTAGAGTTTCTCTATTCCTTCTTTTTACCCCGTTAAAAATTCATCCTACTTATATATCTAATTTCCGATCCCCTGCTCCAAGTCCATACACACTTCTCTCTTCTCTTTCTTCACTATCCAAAGTTTTTATTCTCTCTTCCCCCTTTTTTTTGTTGTTTTTTATGTTTTTTGTTTTATTTTGTTTTGCCCTTCTTTCTCTCTGTCCTATTGTTGTTGATTGTTTGATTGTTGATTAGATTGAATTTTTTGTTTGTTTTTGTTTCTCTTTTTTTCTGCTTCTGTTTTTTTTTTCTTTCCTTGCTTGTTATTAGTTGTTGTTTGTAGTTTGCATTCATATCTGGGTGTTAGTTGTTTGCATATTTTTCAATTAGTTGTTGTTCTATTGAAGTTTTCTCCCCATATAAATAGTTTTTCCCCCTTATTTTTTATTCTCTTTCTTTTCTCTCTTACTTTTTTTCCTTTTCTCAATATCATTTTTGCACTCTTTTTTTTTTTTTAACCCCCTAATTATTTTTTCTCTGGTGGTCACCTTTATTTGGGGTTATTAGTATCGTGAATACATTTGTGTTGAGTGCCTTTTGCCTTGTTGTGTTGTATTTTGTGCTTTTAAGTCAACGCAGGAGAGAGTTATATAACCAGACACCTGGAGAGGAGAGATCCTGGGGAGACAAAGAAACAGCCCACATACGAAAGAAAAGGAGGCATCACCAGAAAAGGAAGTAAATGAAATGGAGGCAAGCAATATGTCAGACAAAGAATTCAGAGATGACAAATATGTGATACCTTAATCAATAAAGTAATTAAAAAAAAAGAATTCAGAGAAATGGTCATAAGGTTGCTGAAAAGGTTGGAAGACAAATTCAACAAAATGTGTAAGAACCAAGAGTAAATGAAGAAGAACCAAGAAATGAAAAATGACATCACTGCAATAAAGAACTCAATAGAAAGCATCAACAGTACACTAGAAGAAGCGGAGGACCACATCAGTAAGCTAGAAGACAAGGTAGGAAAAAATATCCAAGCAGAGCAGCATCTAGAAAAAAAAACAGGAGGAGAGCCTAAGGGAACTTTGGGACAACACGAAACGAAACAACATCCACATGATAAAGGTACCAGAAGGAGAGAAAACTGAACAAGGAATAGAAAACCTGTTTGAAGAAATAATGACAGAAAACTTCCCTGATATAGGGAAGAAAAAACTCACACAAATCCAAGAAGCTCACAGAGTCCCAAACAAAATGAACACCAAAAGACCGATGCCAAGGCACATTATAATTAAATTGGCAAAGTAAGAATCTTAAAAGCGGCCAGAGAGAGACAGAAAGTTACCTACGAAGGATCCCCCATTAGCCTAGCGACTGATTTCTCAACAGAAACACATCAGGTCAGAAGGAAATGGAATGAAATATACAAAGTCATGCAAAGGAAGGGTCTGAATCCAAGAATACTGTACCCAGAAGGCTATCAATCAAAATTGAGGGTGAAATCAGGAGCTTCACAGACAAAAAAGGACTAAGGGAGTTTATCACCACCAAACCAGCAATGCAAGAAATGCTAAAGGCTCTGCTGTAAAAAGAAGAAATAGGAAGCAAAGAAGGAACACAGGCATAAAGAATAAAAATGGCGACAAACAATTACCTATCAATAATAACTTTAAATGTAAATGGATTGAATGCCCCAATCAAAAGACATAGGGTAGCTGAGTGGATAAGAAAACACCCTTTCTTGATAAAAATTCTCAGCAAAGTGGGAATAGAGGGATCATACCTCAACATAATAAAAGCCCTATATGAGAAACCTACAGCCAACATCATACTCAATGGCCAAAAACTAAACTCATTTCCCCTAAGAACAGGAATAAGACAAGGATGCCCACTTTCACCACTCCTGTTCGACATAGTACTAGAAGTACTAGCCATAGCGATCAGACAAGAAGAAATAAAAGGCATCCAAATTGGAAAAGAAGAAGCAAAACTGTCCTTACTCACAGATGACATGATACTATACATAGAAAACCCCAAAGACTCCCATCAAAAACTACTAGACTTAATAAATGAATTTGGCAACGTAGCAGGATACAAAATTAACACCCAGAAATCTATGGCCTTTTTATATACCAATAATGAACTCACAGAAAGAGAAATGAAAAAAAAAATTCCATTTATCATTGCACCACAAAAATTAAGATAGCTAGGAATAAAGTTAACTAAGGACATAAAAGACCTGTACTTAGAAAACTACAGGACATTGAAAAAAGAGATAGAGGAAGACATAAACAAATGGAAGAACATACCATGTTCATGGATTGGTAGAATCAACATCATTAAAATGTCCATACTAAAAAAAAAAAAAAAAAAAAAAAAAAAAAAAAAAAAAGTCCATACTACCTAAAGCAATCTATATGGATTCAATGCAATACCTATTAAAATACCAATGGCATATGCCGAAACCGGTTTGGCTCAGTGGATAGAGCGTCAGCCTGCGGACTGAAGGGTCCCAGGTTCGATTCCGGTCAAGGGCATGTACCTTGGTTGCGGGCACATCTCCAGTAGGGGGTGTGCAGGAGGCAGCTGATCGATGTTTCTCTCTCATCGATGTTTCTAACTCTCTATCCCTCCCTTCCTCTCTGTAAAAAAATCAATAAAATATGTTTTTAAAAATAAATAAAAAAAATAAAATACCAATGGCATATTTCAAAGATCTAGAACAAACTCTCCAAAAATTCATCTGGAATAAAAAAAGACCACGAATAGCCACAGCTATCCTGAGAAAGAACAAAGTTGGAGGGATCCCAATACCAGACATCAAGCTATATTACCAAGCCACGATTCTCAAAACTGCCTGGTACTGGCACAAGAACAGACATATAGACCAATGGAACAGAGAACCCAGAATTTGACCCAAGCCATTATACTCAATTAATATTTGACAAAGAAGGCAAGAGCATACAATGGAGTCAAAACAGTCTCTTTAATAAATGGTGCTGGGAAATGTGATCAGATACATGCAAAAAAATGAAACTAGATCACCAACTTACAACATACACAAAAATGAACTCAAAATGGCTAAAGGACTTGAGTGTAAGACGGGAAACCATAAAAATCCTACAAGACTCCATAGGCAGCAAAATTGCAGACATATATTGTAGCATTATCTTTACAGACACAGATCCTAGGGCAAGAGAGACTAAGGAGAAAATAAACAAATGGGACTACATCAAAATAAAAAGCTTCTGCACAGCAAAAGAAACCATCAACAAAACAACAAGAAAGCCCACTGCATGGGAGAACATATTTGCCAATGTTATCTCCAATAAGGGTTTAATCTCCAACATTTACAGGGAACTCTTACAACTTAACAAAAGGAAGATAAACAATCCAATAAAAAAATGGGCAAAGGACCTAAATAGACACTTTTCGAAAAAGGACATTCAGAAAGCCAACAGACATGAAAACATGCTCGAAGTCACTAATCATCTGAGAGATGCAAATCAAAACAACAATGAGGTACCCCCCCACACCTGTCAGAATGGCTATCATCAACAAATCAACAAACGACAAGTGCTGGAGAGGATGGTGATAAAAAGGAACCCTCCTTCACTGCTGGTGGGAATGCAGACTCAGACTGATGCAGCCATTGTGGAAAACAGTATGGAGTTTCCTCAAAAAGTTAAAAATGGAACTGCCATTTGACCTAGTAATACCACTTCTAGGAATATATCCCAAAAAACAGAAACACCAATCAGAAAGGATATATGCACCCCTATGTTCATAGCAACACAATTTACAATAGCGAAGATTTGGAAACAGCCTAAATGCCCATCAACAGATGAATGGATTAGAAAACTATGGTACATCTACACAAAGGAATACTACGCTGCTATAAAAAAAGAAGGAATTCTTACCATTTGCAGCAGCATGGTTGGAACTGGAGAGTGTTATGCTAAGTGAAATAAGCCAGTCAGTGAAAGAAAAATACCATGATATCACTCATTTATGGATAATAAAGAACATTATAACCTGATGAACAAAAATATAGATACAGAGACAGTAAAGCATCAAACAGACTGTCAAATTACAGCAGGAAGGATGGGGAGCATTGGGGAGGGGGGAGGTAAGAGATCAACCGAAGGACTTGTATGCATGCATATAAGCAAAACCAATGGACGCAAGACACTGGGGGGGTGGGGTAAGGGCATGTGCCGGGGAGGGGGGGAGGGGAGGCCGGGGGAAGGTCAATGGGGGGAAAAAAGGAGACATATGTACTACTATTTGTAATACTTTAAACAATAAAATAAAATTTTAAAAAAACACACAAAATAAAATATGATCCTATACAGCTCTTCAAAAGAACAATATGTTTTAACTGTAAGGTTAATTTTTATAATTCTTTGACCTATCTAAAAGAGGTATGGAAAAAGAAATCAACTGCAGTGTAGGGAGGGTGTAAAACGTGTCAGTGTCATTCTGGTTACTAAAATCCATCAAGTTCATACTTCAGCCTTGGTATAGCTGGCCAAAAACTGACTTGCAAGTAATTATCACCACTAGCTGTAATAAAAGTTAATTAGGCATAACTGAACTAACACTCTAATCAGAGGGAAGCTGCAACTGGTGAAGAACCCATTCTTCCTGCTCCTTCAATCTGCAAATGAAACTGCTAATGACAATTTGTGGACAAATAAGAAATTGTTCTCATGGTCTCCCCACTGTAAATCACTCAGCAATTCCAGCTAATGTCCAGAATGTTGGGCCAGAAGGAAAATCATTAAGCAGTGCTTCCTTAGAGAAAAATGAATTTTAACAATCAAGCCCATTAAAGGCAGTGGGTTGCTGAGAATTGTTAAATGTCCTCTCGACACCCTAAGTAAGGTAATGTGGCCTTATCTACATACCCTAATACTATGTACTATATGTGCCCTGTGCCACCAGCATGTGGTAGTAAGAAGACATTATGCAAGGCCAGGAACTACGATTACATTAATAATTTATTTTCTTCTAAGAGATTTCAGGGCATCTAATTTTAGACAGGCAAATGGCATTGTTGATCTGTTTCAATAGCAAAGATTAAATCACTTCTGAATTGACTTTGGAGTTAGTAGAGTCCTGCTATATAAATCACGTTTTTAATTCTGGACAAGAACTGTGCCCTTTTCCCTGGAATTTAGTATCAGACTCTGCTTTTTAACTGTGTCTACAGACCAAAGGACTACGACTCCTAAGAGTATTGTGGAGTCTTAGGAAACCATTTGTCTTGTGGTCTTTATATCACAAGAGTCCTGTAAAGTGGGCAGGAGACAGGTACCTCGCTGAGGTGACACAAGGTAAAAGAGAAAAAAGCAGGTACAGCCTGGCCGGCAGGGCTTAATGATTTAGCGTCGACCTATGAACCAGGAGGTCACAGTTCGATTCCTAGTCGGGCATATGCCCGGGTTGTGGGCTCAACCTCTCATCATTAATGTTTCTCTCTTTCTCTCTCCTTCTCCCTTCCTCTCTGAAATCAATACAAATTCAAAAGAAAAAAAAAAAGTGAGTTAAGTTGTTTGAAAACTCAAATAATGAAATAAATACTTCCAGAGTACAGTGAGAGAGAAGAGAGAACAACATTATGGGTCACTGAAGGCCAAGCAAGAATTTAACAAATAGAAAAAAAAAGAATTTTAACAAATTGAGTGGGATAGGCATTCTAGGCATAGAAAATTAGCAAAATGAAAGCCCTGCAGTTGTGAAACTAAATGGCATGTTTGGGGAACCACAAGTGGTCTGTTATAGAGAGTAGGATGTTGGTACTAAACCTGGAGGATGAGTTTGATGTGCCAAATTATAAAGAGCCTTTTATTTCATATTAGACTAGAGGCCCAGTGCATGAAATTTGTGCACGGGGGTGGGGGAAGGTCCCCTCAGCCCAGCCTGCACTCTCTTCAATCTGGGACCCCATGGGGGATGTCCAACTGCCGGTTTAGGCCCAATCCCCAGAATCGGGCCTAAACCAGCAGTTGGACATCCCTCTCACAATACGGGACAACTGGCTCCTAACTGCTTAACTGCCTGCCTGCCTGATTGCCCCTAACTGCCACCCCTGCTGGCCTGGTCACCCCCAACTGCCCCCCTGCCGGCCTGGTCACCCATAACTGCCCCCCGCCGGCCTGGTCACACCTTACTGCCCCCCATCAGCCTGTTTGCCCCCAACTGCGCCCCCCTGCTGGCATGGTCACCCCTCACTGCCCCGCTCTGCCAGCCTGGTTGCACCACGCAGCCTGCTGTTTGGTCATTTGGTTGCCCCTCATAAACCCCCCTGCTGGCCTGGTTGCCCCACGCAGCCTGCTTCTCGGTCATTTGGTCGCCCCTCACTAACCCCCCTGCCGGCCTAGTCGCCCCACGCAGCCTGTTCAGTCGTCCGGTTGCGATGGTCGCTTAGGCTTTTATATATATAGATGGACTAGAACATTAATAGCTCAATTTTATGACCATTTAATCAGCAAAAAGGTAGCCCCAACACATTATAGAGTACTTGTGATGATTAAATCAATATATAGAAAACCCTAAGCGACTATTCGACCATTTGACTGGTCATTATGATACGCACTGACCACCAGGGGGCAGACGCTCAATACAGGAAGCACCACTCAGCAAACTTACCTAGTGTTGGCAGCAGGCGCAGTGGGGCCAGTATAAGTGGGAGCGGTGCGGCACTGGCCCGGGCTTGGGCTCCTCCCGGCCGCCTGCTGCTTCACGCACTACTACATCTCCCCCCAGGGGTCCCAGATTGTGAGAGGGCATAGTCCAGACTGAGGGACCCCACCAGTGCACGGATTTGTGCACTGGGCCTCTAGTGAAATTATAAATTGCTTAGTACAGTGCCTATGCTCAATGATGGTAGTTATAACTATTATTAGCTAATTTCAGATTTTATCCTGAAGCCATGGGGAGATAGGGACAGATTTTAAGAAGAGTAACATGATCGGATGTCTATTTTAAATAAATCTTCTGGATGTGTCAAAGACAAACGAGAAATGGCAAAAGTCAGTTAATTGGCTATAGTAATTTAAAGGTGAGAGATGTTGATCTCAAATAAGGGTGTCATAAGAGAGCTGTTATACAAAGGAGGAAGTAGCTTTATCATTGAACTCCAGACATCAGAATAGGTTAATAAAGTCTGAAGAAAGGCAATTTTAGGTGAACAAAATTGAACTTGTTCAACAGTGGCATAGCATTAGAAAAGCTGAAGCAAAAGCAATGACCATTCTTAATAATGATGAGCCCTAGCTGGTTTGTCTCAGTGGATAGAGCATTGGCCAGCGAACTGAAGAGTCTCAGGTTCGATTCCGGTCAAGGGCACGTACCTCAGATGCAGGCTCTGGCCCTGATTGGGAGCATGCAGGAGGAAAACAATCGATGTGTGTCTCTCACATTGGTGTTTCTCTCTGTCTCTCCCTCTCCCTTCCACTCTCTAAAAATGAATGGAAAAAATATCCTGGGGTGAGGATTAAAAAAAAAAAGATAAAAAAGCCCGGCTGGTGTGGCTCAGTGGTTGAGTGTCAACCTATGAACCAGGAGATCACTGTTCAATTCCCCGTCAAGGCACATGTCCAGGTTGCAGGCTTGATCCCCAGTAGGGGGTGTGCGGGAGGCAGCCAACCAATGATTTTCTCTCATCATTGATGTTTGTTTTCTCTCTCTCTCTCTCTCTCTCTCTCTCTCTCTCTCTCTCTCTCTCTCTCTCTCTCTCTCTCCCTCTCCCTCTCCCTCTCCCTCTCCCTTCCTCTCTGAAATCAATTTTAAAATATTTTTTTAAATTATGAAAAAAGAGCCCCTGGGTCCGGGCGAGGCCATGCGCCCCTGGGTCCGGGTGAGGCTGAATCCTGGGTCTGGGCGAGACCGTGCGCCCCTGGGTCCGGGTGAGGCTGAATCCTGGGTCCGGGCGAGGCCGTGCGCCCCTGGAGCCGGGTGAGCCCTGGGCCCCGGGTCCGGGCGAGGCCGCGGGCCCCTGGAGCCGGGTGAGCCCTGGGCCCCGGGTCCGGGCGAGGCCGCGGGCCCCTGGAGCCGGGTGAGCCCTGGGCCCCGGGTCCGGGCGAGGCCGCGGGCCCCTGGAGCCGGGTGAGCCCTGGGCCCCGGGTCCGGGCGAGGCCGCGGGCCCCTGGAGCCGGGTGAGCCCTGGGCCCCGGGTCCGGGCGAGGCCGCGGGCCCCTGGAGCCGGGTGAGCCCTGGGCCCCGGGTCCGGGCGAGGCCGCGGGCCCCTGGAGCCGGGTGAGCCCTGGGCCCCGGGTCCGGGCGAGGCCGCGGGCCCCTGGAGCCGGGTGAGCCCTGGGCCCCGGGTCCGGGCGAGGCCGCGGGCCCCTGGAGCCGGGTGAGCCCTGGGCCCCGGGTCCGGGCGAGGCCGCGGGCCCCTGGAGCCGGGTGAGCCCTGGGCCCCGGGTCCGGGCGAGGCCGCGGGCCCCTGGAGCCGGGTGAGCCCTGGGCCCCGGGTCCGGGCGAGGCCGCGGGCCCCTGGAGCCGGGTGAGCCCTGGGCCCCGGGTCCGGGCGAGGCCGCGGGCCCCTGGAGCCGGGTGAGCCCTGGGCCCCGGGTCCGGGCGAGGCCGCGGGCCCCTGGAGCCGGGTGAGCCCTGGGCCCCGGGTCCGGGCGAGGCCGCGGGCCCCTGGAGCCGGGTGAGCCCTGGGCCCCGGGTCCGGGCGAGGCCGCGGGCCCCTGGAGCCGGGTGAGCCCTGGGCCCCGGGTCCGGGCGAGGCCGCGGGCCCCTGGAGCCGGGTGAGCCCTGGGCCCCGGGTCCGGGCGAGGCCGCGGGCCCCTGGAGCCGGGTGAGCCCTGGGCCCCGGGTCCGGGCGAGGCCGCGGGCCCCTGGAGCCGGGTGAGCCCTGGGCCCCGGGTCCGGGCGAGGCCGCGGGCCCCTGGAGCCGGGTGAGCCCTGGGCCCCGGGTCCGGGCGAGGCCGCGGGCCCCTGGAGCCGGGTGAGCCCTGGGCCCCGGGTCCGGGCGAGGCCGCGGGCCCCTGGAGCCGGGTGAGCCCTGGGCCCCGGGACCGGGCGAGGCCGCGGGCCCCTGGAGCCGGGTGAGCCCTGGGCCCCGGGACCGGGCGAGGCCGCGGGCCCCTGGATCCGGGTGAGCCTGGCCCCGGGTCCAGGTGAGGCCGTGGGCCCCTGGATCCGGGTGAAGCAGTGCCCCTGGGTCCAGCCGAGACCAAACCAGAGGGAGTCGGACCTGCATTACCACCATTTGTCCACCATCCAGAGCTGAGGGGTCAGTGCCGACATGTACTCATAGGGAACCGGTGGACATTGATATTGGGTCTCAAAAGAACTGTTGGTCCAGAAAGAAACTCACTACAGACTGATTCATTTGCCTGTCAGCATAACTATTATTGCTCGTCGCACATTCAATTCTTATAAGTATATCTATAGTGACACATGATTTCGCTCATCTAGGGGAAATGATGAACAACATAGACTGATGAACAAGAACAGAACCAGAAACAAGGAGGCATCGATCGGACTATCGGGCCTCAGAGGGAGGATAGGGGAGGGTGGGGGGAGGGGGGAGAGATCAACCAAAGGTCTTGTGTGCATGCATATGAGCCTAACCAATGCTTAAGTTCAACAGAGGGTTGGGGCATCCAAGGGGAGGGGTGTGGGATGGGAATGGGGGGATGAGGACAAATATGTGACACCTTAATCAATAAAGAAATTAAAAAAAAAAAAAAATAAAAATAAATTATGAAAAAAGAGTTTATTTTCAGTAATTAAGAAGTTGGATTAGATAGCTTCTAAATCCAACTTCCAGATTCCATGAATCTAAATCACTTACAAAGGTGGTTTTGTAAAGTCATTAATAACTGCTTACATTTGTAGAGACCTTTACAATTTTCAAAGTGCTTTCACATTGATTCTGACACTTGATATTTTCAAAAGTCCCAGGAGAGACCGTCAGAGCAGGTATCATTAGTCTCAATTTTACAGATAAACCAGGAAAAGCTATTAAGTGCATAGACTATAACCAGATTTTCTGATCCCTGGCTCTGTGCTCTTTTCCTTCTCACTGCTGCCTCCAAAATGGTGCCAGAGTTGAAAATCCATTCCAAGAAACCATCCCCCTTATTCACCCCTTCCAGTGTTTATTATTGAAATCAGGAGCTCTAGCTAGTTTGGCTCAGTGGATAGAGCATCGACCTGCAGACTGAAGGGTCCTGGGTTCAATTCCAGTCAAGTGCACATGTCCAAGTTTCGGGCTTGATCCCCAGTAGGGGGTGTGCAGGAGGCAGCCTATCAATGATTCTTATCACTGATGTTTCTATTTCTCTCTCCCCTTTCTCCCTTCCTCTCTGAAATCAATAAAATTTTATTTTTTAAAAATCAGGAAATTCTTCTGCATGTCTTTTTTTTTTAAATATTGATTTGAGAAAGAGAAAAAGAGAGAGAGAGAGAGAGAGAGAGAGAGAGAGAGAGAGAGAGAGAGAATGATTTGTTGCTCCACTTACTTATGCATTCAATGGTTGATTTGTGTATATGCCCTGACTGGGGATTGAACCCGCAACCTTGGTATATCAGGACAATACTCTAACCAACTGAGCTACCTGGCCAGGGCCTCTTCTGAGTGTTTTATATTCATTGTTCAGGAACTTCCTTTGTCCCCTTCAAAGTGAATAAAAGCTAGTCATCTATCTTTATATAATGTTCCTTCATATATGTATACTATAAAATGCCTATCATTTCTTTAAGATAAACCAATTAATCCCAATGCCTTGAGTTTTTTTCTTTCCCTTAAACTAGTTAAGTAATCTGATCCCTAACTTAATAGCTCTAGGAAGACAATAATCTCTTCCCATGCACTCCAATTCTAATCCCCAGATACCTACCAAAGCAGTGGTCGCCAACCTTTTGGACCTCACAGGCCACCAGTGGTCCTCAGACCACTGACTGGCGACCGCTGTACTAAAGAATACCTCTCCAATTAATTCATACCAGTAGTTACTGAGCACCTACTATGTAGCAAGACATTGCTCCAGGAAATAGGGACTCAGCAATGAGCAAAACAGACAAAACTTTGTCTTCACAGTGCTTCCATTTTTACATGGGGTACAGTGGGCAAGTCAGATAAACTTAATGAACAGGTTAAGTTGCACAGACTCTTAGACTGTGTGATAAATGCTATGGGGGGTGGGGGGCGGAGATGGACACAGACAATGAGGGGGTGGAGGCCAGAGCTGGGGGGCGGGGGCAGGCTGGGAGAGGACAATGGGGAGAAAAAGGGGACATATGTAATACTTTCAACAATAAAGAATTAAAAAAAAAAAAGAACTGTAAGATGATGATGAGTACTGGATAGGATAACAATTTTAAATAGCATAGTCAGAGTGGTCCTCACTGAGCAACTGTAGCTTCTCCATGGTTTATCTGCTAGTTTATGTGCAAGACAGCAGTACAGCTTTTTAAAAAGTATTTGTTTTAAATAGTTTTTATTGATTTCAGAGAGAGGGAGGAAGGGGGAGAGAGAGAGATAGAAACATCACTGATGAGAGGAATTACTGACTGGCTGCTTCCTGCACGCCCACTAATGGGGATGGAGCTGGGAACCAGGCATGTGCCCTGACTGGGAACTGAATCCTGACTCCCTGGTTCATGGGTCTATGCTCAAGCACTGAACCACACTGGCCGGGCAGCAGCACAGCTTTTAATTACATAACAGATTTTTAAAAAGCAAACTATAACTAATATAGGTTTTTTTTCTCTTCTCATTTCAAGTTTAATTCTTAAACACTTGCACAATTAATAAAAAGCAATTTATCCATTTGTTTTAAAGAATGGAATCCTAAAAAAAACTAAGTAGAAGAAGGGAAAAAAAAGAATGGAATCCTGTTTCTGTAATACAGAAATACTCTTTAAGCAATAATGCAACAAAGTAATGTAAGCCTGCACACAACCAAAGATTGCTGTTAGATGCAACTCTGAAAAAGAATAGCATTTCCATAGTTGAGCAATGGAACTTTCATAACCAGTTGTGGGAAGCCAAGAGATGAATAGGTGTGGATGTGTGTGTGTGTGTGTGTGGGGGGGGGGGGGGGGGGGCGGGGTGGTAGAAGATTGAGGGAGATGATAGAGTATTTTATTTTATTTTTTTAAATATATTTTATTGATTTTTTACAGAGAGGAAGAGAGAGGGATAGAGAGTTAGAAACATCGATGAGAGAGAAACATTGATCAGCTGCCTCTTGCACACCCCCTACTGGGGATGTGCCCGCAACCAAGGTACATGCCCTTGACCGGAATCGAACCTGGGACCCTTCAGTCCGCAGGCCGACGCTCTATCCACTGAGCCAAACCGGTTTCGGCTGTGATAGAGTATTTTAAAGAGCTATAAAGTTGATGTGCAGGCTGAAGTTGCACCAGCCTCTCACTTCTAGGTGCACTAAGGAACAATCTACCCAAAACATGCTATATGAATGATAAACACAACACATTTCAGTTGGGATATTTGTTCATCCTAGAGAAGAGGCAAAAATTAAAATACAGCTTGCTGAAAGAGCAACTCGTTGCAACTTAAATAAGTTAATAAATTTAATTTTTTTATTAATAAACTTAATAAATTTAATTTTTTTGGTAACAAGGAAATATTTATTACTACTTCATCACTCTTGTTCATATGCTTCTCTATGTTCACTGTGTTAGTATAAAGGTACTATGTGTGGCATGGACCCAACATCCACAATTGTATGTGTAAATGGAATCCTAGGAAACACTTGTTGCTGGGAACCACAGACAGTGAGGCACTGTTTCTAAATGTACAAGCTCCCGAGTTTATTTGGGCACTACCTAAGAGATTTGATTTTGTTAGTACTTTGTGTCCCTAGAAAAGACAACCACTCAACTGTTGAATGTTTAAGTCTCTTTTTTCATTGTTCCAATTTAATTTTGCCTCTGACTATGGAAATAGGCAAAGGACTTTTCTTAAAAGGAAAGGTTCCTTTTGTTTCTCTGGGGAGATGTTCTAACACAGTATCACATTCTAACTGCACCATACCTCACAGGGATTGAAAAAAGCCTAAAAGCCTAAGTACTAAAATCTTTTGTAAAGCACTTTAGTGAATGCACAGTAACACCTGGCAGAACAGGTTAAAACCAAGATATAGATTCTTAATTAATCCACTGGTCCCATTTTCTGTTGAATGAAAGAGATTCTGCAAGAATAAGATAAGCAAAAGTCAAACCAGTACCTTCACAACTAAAAAGTTAATGTCTTCACAATAGCACTGTAAAACCACTTCCAGCTGAATAGCTGGGTAATACAGAGGCCCATTCAGGAACCCAGGAAATGTGACTTTTCCATTGACATACTGTGACCTGGGATAAGCTGCCCTTTAACTTCTGTAGTCTTGAGACCCCTTTCATTTCAAAATAGATGAAGTCCTATCCTTTACATAACAAGTGATCAATGAAATGCTAATGGTAGAAGGTTTGGGGAGAAAAAATAAATTTAAGTTATGGTTAATAATGCTTATGCATCTCCTCCAAAGCAACAGGGATGCTGGCTAAATCATTTCAATTCTGCAAGTAGCATAAAATCTGATTTTCACTTAGATCCGCAACTGATCCTCCAAATCACTTTGGTGAGTGCAAAGTAGTAGCAATTGGCCATGAAACCTTGCCTTTTAAAACTATGTAATAATTCAGTTGAGAGAGAGAGGCAACATTTCCCCACCAAATAGCACTTAAAAGAAATCCTCAGCCCAGTTGGTATGGCTCAGTGGTTGAGCGTTGACCCATGACCAAGAGGTCATTGTTTCGATTCCGGGTGAGGGCACATGCCTGGTCTGCCAGCTCGATCCTCAATAGGGGGCATGCAGGAGGCAGCCAATCAATGTTTCTCTCCCATCGATGATGTTTCTATCTTTATCCCTCTCCCTTCCTCCCTCTCTAAAATCAATAAAAACCTCAGTCCTGGCCTGTGTGCTCAGTGGTTAGAGCGCCCACCCACACACCCAAGGGTCGTGGGTTGGATTCCGAGTCATGGGCACATACCTGGGTTGCAGCTTCAATCCCCTGCCCCAATCAGGAGGCAACAGATCAATGTGTCTCTCCATTGATGTTTCTCTTTCTCTCCCCCTCCCTCCCTTGCACTCTCTCTTAAAAAAAAGGAAAAAATATGCCCAGGATTAACAACAAAAAAACCCTCAGCTAGGTTTGAATTTATAGCTTACAGTACTTCTTTGAGCAGAATCTGACTTCGAAATAGATTTCATTTTGGCCAACAGCCCTCATCATTAGAGTACATACAGCTCAGTATAAAGAGGGGTTTGTGGCCCTGGTACCTCAATTGGTTAGAGCATCCTCCTGATACTCCAAGGTTTCAGGTTCAATTCCTGGTCAGGGCACATACAAGAAACAACCAATGAATAAATAAATAAGTAAAAAAACAAATCAATATCTGTCTGTCTTTCTCTCTAAAATCAATTTAGAGAGAGGGTGACCTGGCCAGGTAGCTCAGTTGGTTGACTGTGATCTCCATATGCCAAGGTTTCAGGTTTAACCTCCAGTCAGGGTACATATAAGAAGCAACCAATGACACCATAAATAAGTGGAGCAACAAATCCAATGTTTCTCTTTCTATCTCCCTTAAACCAATAAATTTAAAAAAAAAAAAAAATTTAAAGAAGAGAGGTTTAGCCCCGCAGGTGTGGCTCAGTGGTTGAGCGTCAATCTATGAACCAGGAGGTCACGGTTTGATTCCTGGTCAGGGCATATGCCTGGGTTGCGGGCTCGATCCCCAGTGTGGGTGGGGTGTGCAGGAGGTAGCTGATGAATGACTCTCTCTCATCATTGATGTTTCTGTGTTTTTTAAAGAAAAAAAGAGGGGTTTGCTTTCGTAATAGTTCTTTGACTTGGCTATCTACAGCTCACCCACATGATGAATGATTTGCATATACTGTGGGGCCAGAAGAAGCCAACAAAGAAGATATACCAGTCTCAAGAATTACGAGTAATTTATTTATGATTTACTTGGAAGATCTCAATTCACCATAGGAACTCAGTGTAATTAGGTAACAACGGTTAAGTAATAAAATATTAAGTAAAACAAACTGTCCCAAGGTTACTAAACTTAGCTGAACTTTTCTAGGTCTAATACTGAGTTATATACTACTTCTGATGATTAAGAAACTAACTGAAACCCAAGCTTGTGTGTGGCTATCTTGCTTATTGGTCTGTTGAGTGACCAAAGAAACATCTCTAATCAGTTTGTTCAGCTAGAAAATCCTAGTTAGAAAGTAGAGGAAGTTAAAAATATTGCTTAAAAATGTGGACTAGGAATACCTTTAGTTTTTACCTGCCTATACTTTGCCTGTTTGTCCTTCTGCATGAATAATGAAGAACTGACTATATCTGATCGGGATGAACCCTTAACTAGAGTTCTGCACATATGCTGGCAAAGATACCCTCTTCCCTTTCAGGCTAGGCTGAAATTTAACAAATTCAATCCTAAAATTTGATCTAAACAATCCAATGATCCCTCCCTGGGATCCATCAGCACCAAATATAATAACATTTCAATTTGGCCTTTTTTTTTACACATCTATCTTTTATTCCTCCAACACTTCATCCTGAACCTTCTTCCCTCTCTTGATTGATAATGGCATTTTGGTCTTTGAATTCCCTTCACCACTAGAAATATAAAAACAGCTTGTCAGGAGAGAGAGACCAAATGTTTGTGAAGCATTTTCCCGTGCTCATCTCATTTAATCCTCACAGAAGTCCTGGAGTAGGTAGATAGGAGACTGAGTAGAATCCTATTTTCTTTTCATAAGCAAGACAATGGAGATTTTAAAAGTTTAGAAACTTGACCCCACTGAAAAGAAGAAATGGTGGAACTTGAAAATTACTTCAGGTTTTCTCACTGCACAGAATATAGTCAAATACTGGTACAGTTAAATATTTTACCCTTTGTTCTCCCTGCGTGATCTACAATAATAATCTGCTTCGTGTTGATATTTACTGCTGTGTTGCTGACAATTAACTGAAAGAGAAGTTGGGGTGCTTCACTGGGCTGGAAAAAGTTTAGCTAAATCAGAAAGCAGGTCTAATTAAGCAAGTTTATCTATATATACAAAAGGCTAACTTGACTGGCGCATGCGGGATACATATAAAGCTCTCACTGGTGCCAATCACACGCATGTGTTTTGATCTGTCATTGTCAATCGTGAATTTGGTTGATACTGCTATTATAAAGAAAGGGCGAATAGCAATATGAAAATATTTCTTCTAATTTCCTTTCAATGTACACGAATCGGTACACTGGGACACTAGTTTCAAATAGGAATCCTAAAAGGAGTTCTTGGAGAAAAAAACCTAAATACATTAGAAATTCAGAAAAGGGAAGAATTCAGAGACTTTGGCTCTGGCAGTGGCTTTACTACCAAATCACTATTATTTAGGCATTCTCAGGGCATTAGTTTTGCCTATCTTAGTGAAAAGGTGAGACCACAAGAGACTGTTTATTTAATTCACTGAATAAAAATAAACCCAAAAGTAAAAATACTGATGTTAACACTGAAAATGATTCTTGGGCTGAAGAAACTCTTGTCTTAACCTTAACCTTTTGTGAGTTGTTATATAATTACTAGGGGCCCGGTGCACAAAATTCGTGCAGTGCAGAGGGGTCCCTCAGCCCAGCCTGCCCCCTCTTACATACTGGGAGCCCTCAGGGGATGTCCTACTGATGGCTTAGGCCCGTTCCCCGTTGGGAGCAGACCTAAGCCGCAGTTCGGCCTCCATTTGCGGGAGGCGACCGGGCTGATCAGGGGAAGGTGCCAGCCCCATCACTCCGCTGCTGCAGCCACTGCCAGTCACTGCAGCCACCAAGGTGTTTTCATCAACACGGACTCCAGTCCCTTCACCATGAAAAAATGACAACTTTCTTTAGGCATTTTCAAGATGTGTCTTTCATAGGATATGACATTTCTTTCTTTATTTTTCTTTTTATCCTCACCTGAGGATATGTTTCCATTGATTTTTTCCCCTTCCCTCCGATCCCAGGCTCGGCCACAGGCTTTAGGCTTGGGAAGCGGGCCCCCCCGCCCCTCCGATGGCCGCCTGGGAGTGACCTGGGTGCCGAGAGGTTCCCGGACAAAGGTATGTATGCAAATTAACCACCATCTTTGTTGGGTTATTTTGCATACTCACTCTGATTGGCTGTGGGCATAGCGGAGGTAGTCAATTTACATGTTTCTCTATTATTAGGTAAGATACTCTTTAGCCCCACATTTAATTTAGAAGTATACTATGTACTCAAGGTACCAAAGAATTCCTTTAAACCACCTCAGGCTTCTCTTTTTTCTTCTATTAACCTTTATATTTACAGATAATGAAATCTCTAATAAAAATTCTAAGATCTGGCCAAATATAAGGACTGACCAGTATTTGTTAGAATGCTAACATATAGAACAAATTTGGGGGAGAGAGCAAAGGCCTGGATTCTAAAAATAAATGAACAATTTAACTTGTGTGTTTGGTTTTAAAAATCAAAATGAACAAAAAGATGGGTTCAAAGCTTATATTTAAAAGGCAACTGTGTTTTGAATGGCTCTTACAATCCCATAATAAGTGCAGTATCAAACACAGGGTAATTAATTCAGTGGACTCTTTCCTTTTCACTGCCAGATTGAACAGCTCTAAGGATAATCTCCTTCATTCTCCCAGGGCTCAGTTGGAAGATTCATTATTTATGCCCTCAATTGTTTACTGTGTCCTATTTTCCATCCATCTAGGCCCAAGGGCAGTGTTATCACTGGCCTGTTTCCAACTAACAATGAATGTGTTAGTTCATTGCCTTACTAGTTACAAAACAGAAGATAATCAAACACAGTGGAATCTTAATATTGGAGAGCAAACCCCCATCCACTACCACTTGATCCAGGAGAGATGTTAATGACAATGCTGATCCAGATTACCAAAAGCTAAGTAAATGAATAAAGTGATCTCCCTAAACTGTTCTAGTCCTTTTTTTTTTTAAGCCACTGAGCAACATACTAGTATATGCACATCCAAAAGGATTCTTAAAGGGCAATATCATTAGAAAGACCATCCTGGCCCTCAACAAGAGCAGACCCGTCAACTACTGAGGATTAAACTGATTGAGATGCACTTTGCCTAGCAACCATTCATTAGGAAGAGTTCAGTAATTCACCAGCAACCAATTCCACATGCTTATCTGGGTCATAAACAGATAACAGACTCCACCAAGTTCTCTACCCTCTGGATTCAGACTCATAGCAAACAACTTCCTCATAACACTCAGCTGCCAAGAATCAACCCCTGGGAGAGGGGGTGGTGTTTAAACACACACAAAATATTCTCAGACACCTGACAAAGCTGAACAGCTACAAACTACCTCCACATGAATACATTCATTGTTTCTAAATAATTCTCTTATATAGCAGCATTCCCAGGTCTTTTCACCTCTAATATTTTCTCACCTTAAACAAGCTTTACCCAATGCCAAATCTGGTAACACTCAAACTAATTATTATAAGAATCAAACAACGCCAAGGGCCCAATCTTTCCTTCACCTTCTTAAGGGGATCATTTTATACTTTGGATGTGAATGGGGGATTGAGTTCAGTCTCCCTTTAGAGAAAACATAGGACCCCTTTTCTTAACACATTCCAAGCTGTAACTCACAAAAATAAGCAGAATGGATAAAAACAGACTACTAAAGAAAATTAAAGCAGCTACTTTAACCTCAGCAGCAGCATGTCCCTTCAACTTAAAGAGATACGAGAGTCACAGCTTCATATGTTTCCTTGCAGAGGACCAAATCTGCGGATTTCCATCTCCCTTAAGTGATATTTGAAGATCAGTGTAGATACACCTATTAGCTCTATACATAGCCTTTTGTCTCCTGGGGAAAATTCTTTGGGGAAATCACTGCACCATGCAAAATACTGATTACAAAAATTAGCCAAGAAAACAAATATTTAAAAAGTAGGTGAGTAGCCTTGGTCAGGTAGTTCATCCAGTTGGTTATAGTGTCATCCTGATACATCAAGGTTGTGGGTTTAATCCCCGGTCAGGGCACATACAAGAATCAACCATTGAATGCATAAATAAGTGGAACAACAAATCCATGTGTCTGTCTCTCTTTCTCTTTCTCTCGCCCTTCATCTCTCTCTCAAGTCAATAAATTTTTAAAAAATGAAGTGAGCTAAGTGCATTATAACATCACCTATGGGTAGACAAAGAAAAAAACCACCTAGGATAGATATCAAATAGGATGGCAACCTGTTTTCTGGTAGAAGCAAAATGAACTGGTGGTATATGCTTTAATATGGCCACCAAGTGGTTTTTATCACTTCCTCAGCTTGCTATAGCTTAGCCAAATTGCATTTCATTTTGTACCAGGCTGGCTGTCAAAGATTCAATCAGTGATTTTTCAAGGTTCATTCTCAGTAACATTAGGTAAGAGATTCTCTTTGCCTTTCAATTTAAATATTATGCATGGAGTTTGAAGGGATAAATTGGTAATAAACTAAAAACCCCAAATCCAACAAAGGTTTACTGTGAATCTATTTTTTTGCACAATTCTATACTAAGTCTACTTGAGAATTTTTTTAAAGTATAAGTTTTCTGATCCCTAATAAGTTTTCACAACTGAGGTGGGTTTCCTATCTCATCATCCCTATTCTTTATAATACTTGCTTTCTAAACTGCTCCTTATTGGTTAGAGAGCCAATAAATCCATGAAAAGAGAAAACATTAACCCAGCTAAAACTGTAAAATACCTGCAGAATATCAATTCTGTCAACACTAAACTCCAGTTAAAACAGTCTCTGAAAACTAAACATAAATTTCAAGAATGAACTCTCAATCACTTCAATTAATATTTACCCAGGAATGTCCTTCTACTTGCTAAATGGGATGCTGCCCAATTCATGAATTGTTTAATAAAGGCAATTAGATCTTCAAAAAAAATTTTTTTTAACAAAGTGCTGACAAAAATTGATATTTATCCCTTTGGACATTCTAGCTAATCAACATTAACATAAATCTGGTCTAAACACCTTTGGTGAAAATGCCCAGTTAAAACAAGTTTACCATAAAATTGCCACTCAACACAGACATGCAGACGACACACAAATTCACACACCCTTTGTTTCTATCAAAAA
Source organism: Cnephaeus nilssonii (assembly GCF_951640355.1). Lineage (NCBI taxonomy): Eukaryota > Metazoa > Chordata > Mammalia > Chiroptera > Vespertilionidae > Cnephaeus > Cnephaeus nilssonii. The sequence goes on from NC_137090.1 coordinate 32,493,892, forward strand.
TGTGAGGTTTTCTATCATCAACTGATAACTTTCCTCTCCATTAAAAACCTATAAAGGATTCCTGATTTTGGCTGAGGCTGAGCGCTGCATCCTTCAGAAAGAAGGGACCCATAAGTTGTAGAAGCAAAAGAACTCAAAAGAGAAAAATATAATTTCAATTGTACTACTACAGTCATTAAAATTCATAAAGTTGGGAGGAAGGGGCTTTAAAAAAATAAACGAATTAAAATTCATCTGGATATTTTTTGATGTTTGATTTTTGACAGCAAAAACAAATTCCTCTGAGAACTTATGGATATAAGAAACAGACCGGTGGAGAAACAGATAAGACAAGTTTCAGTACCGCAAGGTAAGTTTGCTCCCTCTAGCTAGGAGTCTCCAACAGGGTTTAGTACTACACAAAGCCGGTGAAAATGTACTCGGAAGAGACTTTAGCAGAGTTAATCAATCACTAACAACTATCAGGATTTCCTTTAACCACCATTTGACGGGGGCTCTCCCTCTTTCCACGAGCACCTTCTGCCTTTTCAGATAGTTTTTGCTGATTAAAGTAGTCCCAAGAAGGAAAATGGTGAAGACAGCTTTTAATGGACAAGGATGCAGTACAGTTGCAAAAACACACTCTTAGCTTTTTCTCTTTCTTTTTTTGCGGTTCACTGCATCAGATGCCATATAAGAAAGGCTCCTCTTTTTTTTTTCTGCTATTTTACTACGCGACCGACATCGACACATCAGTAAAAAGAGATGAGTCCTGAATCTCCTTACCCTGCCGCAGGGGTGGGATGAAGGGAGGCAAAGAATGAAGGGCAGAATTAGAAAATCAAAATAAACTGATGGGATGCGGAGCTCTTACTTCCCATTCCATTTCCCCTCAAGGTTAAGTCGGCAGAAGTCGGGGTTGCGTTAGAAAAAGCACACACACACACACACACACACACACACACACACACACACACACACACACACCTTGAACCCTAGAAGGGAGGTGAGGTTCGCTCTGCAGCGCTCGGTGGGGCTCCGGGCTACGCCCCGCCCGCCTGGGGTAGCTCAACTCTCCGCGCCCCGCCCCGAGAGGATGAAAGAGAAGGGGCTTCCAGTGGTCTTGACGGGGGAGGGGGCGGCTGCTCCGGGTGCCTGGCTCTCCGAGCGCAGCACTCCGAGGTGCGCCGGCACCCCCTCCCCCAGTCTGCGACCGCTAGCCCCGCTTCGCCGCCGGAAGCCAGCCCCGCCCCCTCAACTCCATCCCGGCCCTCCAAGAGCCCCCTCCCGTCCTCACAACCAATGGCGAGCCAGGGAGCCAGCAGAGCGACTCGCAAAGCAGCCAACTGGGGAGGCCCACTGGGAGGTCAGCTGCCGGGGATAGGCCAACTACCTGCGGCCCCGGCCCGGGCCCGGCTCCTCTTTGTTAGAGCTGCCCCCATCTCTCTGGGCCCCCACCTCAAAGCACGGAGTCTAGTATCCCATAGCTGGGCCAAGTGATGCCCCACCCCTTCTCCCGCTCCCCTGCCCACTCTCTGCCTGGGTAAACCCAAGCTAACCATCCAGGCGGTACCCTAGAGTGCCTCAGACTTCCACAGCAATAGCCACCTGGTGACACCCGACAGTAAAAAAAAAAAAAAAAAAAAATGCTCCCCAGGTCTATATGCCTCGCCCTTCTTTTCTCAGACTAATCATAACCGTGTATAGATTTAGGTTTGCTTATTAGATCAGCTACACACATCAATCAATCCACCCTGTCTGAAACTACCGATTGCCGTGCCGAAGAAATTAAGGGGTGCGGGGCGTATTGGGAAGGTATGTTGGTGGTGGGAGGAGAGGGAATACATTAAATCATTTGCAAAAAAGAAACACCAAAAACACACACAGTTGACCCAGTTCAGACACAAGACATCTACATTCCATTATAAACCCAAGCTAACCACTCCTTTAGCAGGTTTCAGTAAAACCAGGAAACAAACCTCTTAAGTCTTGTTCAAGCCATACACCTAATATGTGAAAAACTCTCAGCAATTGCCAGGCCAAGACATAGCTGGCAGGTTGCATCAATACATCAATCACAAATGCCAACGTTAGGGACATAACACTGCTGGAATAGAATATGCTAAGGATTGTAGGATATTTTCTTAGGCATAGTGGGGCTCACTTAACATACAAGAAAAATGGGTATCGGGAAAAGCCAGCTATTACCAATATGATCATTTTCATCCACAGAGTTCTGGCAACTGGTATTACATATCTAAATTACTATAATCCCCCTTAGTTCCCCAAGTACTACTACTACAACAACAACAACAATAATAATAATAACACTACAAAAAAAATAATAACACTACAACAAAAATACGTTAAATTTAAGTAGCCTTTTATTTTTAAAAATATATTTTTATTGATTTCAGCGAGGAAGGGAGAGGGAGAGATAGAAACATCAATGATGAGAGAGAATCATTGATTGGCTGCCTCCTGCACACCCCACATTGAGGATCGAACTATGACCTCCTGGTTCATAGGTCAACACTCAACCACTGAGCCATGCCAACTGGGCAAGTAGGCCTTTCTTACATGAAGCTCAAAGTATATCATATATATAAACTCCATCTTCTTGGAAGATGGAAAGGAGCTGAAAACACCCACTTTTAAGCCCGATATTTTTCCTAACCAAATTAAAAACTGTGGTTTAAGATTTATAGAGGAACCTCATTGGTGTCTCATAGGCTAGCTTATTAAGGTCCATATGTAAAAAACCAAATGTGAAATTTTTATTTCATTTTAAATTCTGCCCACAAAAGTCGGCCAGATTAGTTAGCAGGTGAGTCCAGCCCCTTCCCATCTTCTCCTGAACTAAAACAAAAATTCTCAAGAGCACAAAGCAGTTATAACTCTCCTCCATATCACTTAGTAATCCCCTGTCATTTTCCATATTAAAGTAACTAAATAATACTGTAAGAAGCTATTGTTTAAAATAGTATACTCTTGCCCTGGCCAGGTAGCTCGGTTGGTTAGAGCATCATCCTGATAGGCCAAGGTTGTGGGTTCAATCCCTGATCAGGACACATACAAGAAGCAACCAATAAGTGCATAAATAAGTGGAATAAATCTCTCTCTCTTACCCTAAAATCAATAAACAAACATTTTTAAAAAGTAAAAAAAAATAGTGTAAGTACTCTTGATGTCTAAGGGAAACATCTGAGCCAGTACTTTCCCTCAGACTCCAGCTTTCTTGACAAAAACAATTTTTTTTCTTTAAGGAATAGAAACTAAAATTTAAATTCTTCCAAGATCATTCATGCACCAATTAATTTGTCAAGACATCAAAAACAAACATACCTGTCTTGCCATTATTATCACAAATGTTATTGACAACTGGATAATTCTGATAAAACTTCTAATATCCTCTTCTAAAACATAAACCAGGAACTCTTAGAGTATCTTAATGGAAATTAAAAAGTCAAACACATCTTGCCAAAAGTATCTATACAGTACAAGAAACCACAGAGGAATTGTAACTGTTTAAGAAGAGATCACTGGGACACCCAAAACATTTCCTCCTAAACAGAAATTCAAGTCCAATTCTGTTCATGTCCCACAAATGTCCTCTTTCTGTATTATTACCACTACACTAACAGAGACCCTTACCATATGTCTGTGGGGGCAACTATACTTCTAAGTCTCCCTTATTCCACATACCATTGCTTTCATCCATTTGCTCTTTTTAAGAACTACAGAAACTCCCCTGGCCGTTTTTTCTAAGTGGTTAGAGGGTCAGCCCCTCAGACTGAAAGGGTCATGGATTCGAATCCCAGTCAAGGGCAAGTATCTGGAGGGTGTGTGTGGGGGGGGTGGGGTTGCAGCTTCAATCTCCTGCGGCCCAGGCCTGGGTGCATATGGAAGGCAACCAATTGGTGCATTTCTCTCTCTTTCTCTTTCCTTTCCTCCCCTCCACTCTCTCTCTCTAAAAAAAAAAGGAAAAAAGTATCTTTAGGTGAGGATTAAAAAAAAAAAGACAAACAGAAACAGTTCAATTTATTGTACATTTACTAGATGCAAGGCCCCATACACATATGTATGTGTCAAGTAATACATATATATACACACACATACATATATACACAAACATTTTTATTTTATCACAATAATAACCCTATGAAATATAAATTTTCCATTTTTACATATGAAGAAATTGATGTCCAGAGAGGTTATACTATCTGATCTAGGTCATATAGCTGCACATAGCTGATAAATGGAAAAGTCAGTCAGTATTAGAACTTGAAGAACTTGAGTTTTCTGGCTTCAAATCTAATATTCCTATCCACTAAGCTATATCATGGCTCACTGGTGCCTATGTCACCCAGCCAAGTTTCCACTCTGTGGCTGTTACATTGATAACATAGGCTAGTGCCAGGTCCTAGAACCTGGCACTAGCCTATGTTATCAAACTTAACTCTACCTTTCCTCAGCATATTTTCCCCACACCAGACAGATTGTTCTGCTTGCTCATTGTCTGTATATCATGTTCATCCATTCCGAACTTTCTTGCCATGACTTGTAATGTTATAACCATTCCATTTAAATCCTACCCATTCTCCAAGGCCCATCTCAAATTCTACCTCCCTTGTGGAGCCTTCTTTGATGCTGTCAGCAATGATTCCTTTTTTGAATCATTACTACACAATTTAGTACTTAATTGTTCTGTTGTCTAATGTAATTTGTTTTCCTAAGTTAGACTGTATGTAAATCAGAGCTAGTATTATATTTGCCTTTATATCTTCTACCTCCCCAATTTTAAAAAATATATATTTTTATTGATTTCAGAGAGGAAGGGAGAGGGAGAGAGAGATAGAAACATCAATGATAAGAGAGAACCATTGATCAACTGCCTCCTGCACGCCCCCCACTGGGGATTGAGCCCACAACCCAGGCATGTGCCCTTGGCCGGAATCAAACCTGGGACCCTTGAGTCCACAGGCTGATGCTCTATCCACTGAGCCAAACCAGTTAGGGCTGACATATGAAGTTTTGAAGCTTGTTGCCAATACAACAAAACAGCAGACATATCAAATTGCATATATATCAACATATGTGTAACTCCATCTTTTGAAAAATAATCCGCATTATTAACCAGTACATCTGGTATATGTCTATAGGGTCCAAGAAAATATCTGGATGTGTATACATACACCAATAAGTCAACAGTTGTTACCACTGAGAGAAAGATAGGAGGGGTAGGGAGGAACAAAGGAGAGAATTTTTTAATATTTGTTTGATTTGATCTTTTAAAAAATAAAAAATATGCATTCATTTTGTAATTTTAATAGATTTGTTGAGTAATACAATTATAGATTTTTATAGTTTTTAAACTTTCTATATTGAATGTCTTATTTTTATTTATTTATTTAAAGATGTATTTTTTATTGATTTCAGAGAGAAAAGGAGAGAGAGAGATAGAAACATCAATGATGAGAGAGAATCATTGATGGGCTGCCTCCTGCATGTCCCACACTGGGGATTGAGCTAGAAATCTGGGCATGTGCCCTGACCAGAATTGAACTGTGATCTCCTGGTTCCTAAGTCGACACTAACCACCGAGCCATGCCAGCCAGTCTGTCTTATTTTTAGAATCAGTAAAAGATGTTAAAAGGGAGAGGGAGAGCGAGGGGGAGGGGGGGGCGGGGGAGGGGGAGGGGAGGGGGAGGGGGAGGGGAGGGGGAGGGAGAGGGAATCCAACCACAGGACGACACTCTAATCACTGAACAAACTGGCCAGGGCTCCCTAATGACATTTATACCAAGAAAACAAAACAAAACAAAACAAAAACCGCCCTACCCGGTTTGGCTCAGTGGATAGAGTGTCAGCCTGAGGACCAAAGGGCACATACTTTGGTTGCAGGCTCCTCCCCGGACTGAACCCAGGTCAGGGCTCATGCAGCAGGCAACCAAATGATGTGTTTCTCTCATATTGATGTTTCTCTCTGTCTTTCCCTCTCTCTTCCACTCTCCCTAAAAATCAATGGAAAAATATCCTCGAGTGAGAATTAACAAAAAAACAAAACAAAACACAAAAGCAAAAATAGGTGCCTTTGACACTTAATTTACTTCAATCAAATATAGTTTTTAGTAGCTCTGCATAACAAAGACAAAACCATAATAATGATCTATGAAGAAGCAGAACACTATTAAAAAGGCATTTCCCCCATAAAAACCTGGAAAAAAAAACACAATTGTTAAAAATTTTTTTAAAGTAATGCTGCCCGGCTGGTGATGCTCAGTGGTTGGGCATCCCAGGAGTTCATGGTACAATTCCTGGTCAGGGTACATGCATGGGTTGCGTGCTCAATTCCTGGTGAGGGCCGTATAGGAGGCAGCCTATTAATGATTCTCTATCATCATTGATGTTTCTCTCTCTCTCTCCCCCACTCCCTTCCTCTCTCTAAAATCAATTTAAAAAACAAACATTTCAATTTAGAAAAATAAAAATTAAAAAGGCAATGCTTTGAACTATTATTTCAATATAGCAAGGCATCCTTTAAGTTTTTTAAACTGGCTGCACTTTCTCTTTCAGACACTAGAGGGAACTGTAAAATCCATTCACTGTGTCTTTAAGAGTTCAAGTTATTCATTCATTCACTCACAACACCACATATTTATTTCATTACTATATAGCAGGAACTCTACTAGACCCCAAAGACAGAAGACGAAGACAACCAAGAAGATGAAGATGACGCAGAAGAAGATGAAGCAGACGACGACTAAGAAGAAGAAGAGGAGGAGGAGGAGAAAAAGCTACAGTCCCTGTCTTTAAGGCACTTAGTCTAGTGAGAGGAGACACAGCAGTACAAAAAAAAAAAAGGCAAATTATAACAAAGAATGCACATGATGCCCTAGCCAGTTTGGCTCAGTGGATAGAGCCTCTGTCTTCGGACTGAAAGGCCCAGGTTCGATTCCAGCCACGGGCACATGCCCAGGTTGCAGGCCCGATCCCCAGTAGGGGGCGTGCAGGAGGCAGCCAATCAGTGATTCTCACCATTGATGTTTCTATCTCTCTCTCCCTCTCTCTTCCTCTCTGAAATCAATAAAAAAAATAATAATAAGGCCTGGCCGATTTGGTTCAGTGGATAGAGTGGTGGCCTTTGGACCAAAGGGTCCCAGGTTCGATTCTGGTCAAGGGCATATACCCAGGTTTTGGGTTTGATCCCCAGTGTGGGGAATGCAGGAGGCAGCCAATCAATGATTCTCATTATTTTTTTTTAAATATATTTTATTGATTTCTTACAGAGAGGAAGGGAGAGGGATAGAGAGCTAGAAACATCGATGAGAGAGAAACATCGACCAGCTGCCTCCTGCACACCCCCTACCGGGGATGTGCCCGCAACCAATGCACATGCCCTTGACCGGAATCGAACCTGGGACCTTTCAGTCCGCAGGCCGACGCTCTATCCACTGAGCCAAACCGGTTTCGGCTGATTCTCATTATTGATGTTTCTCTCCCTTCTTTGAAATCAATAAAAATATATTAATAATAATAATAATAAAATAAAAAAGAATGCACATGAGAACCAAACCTCAATTTTTGTAAGACTGCCAGCTTGAGGCAGGACAGGAGAAGCATTTCTGGCAGAGGGAGAAAAAAAAATCAAATGTCCGTACATATAATAATTCACACTAGATAAACCAGCTTATTCAAACTGGCTTATTCTATTAACAATCTTCCCTGCCTTAATCTAAATGAAAATAACCTACACCTAACAGTTATCTATAGAAAATAAAGATATAAGGCCTTAATGGGTAGGAAAGATTTTTTAAAATATTTTTATTGGTTTCAGAGAGGAAGGGAAAGGGAGAGAGAGAGATAGAAACGTGATGAGAAAAATCATTGATCGGCTGCCTCCTGCATGCCCCCTACTGGGGATCGAGCCCACAACCTGGGCATGTGCCCTTGGCCGAAATCGAACCTGGGACCTTTCAGAGGCTCTATCCACTGAGCCAAACCAGCTAGGGCTAGGTGGGGAAGATTTGCTAAAATATATAGTTGGCTAGATTTCAAAATCAATTTTACACAATATTATAAGTTTGAAGGTAACATACAATTGGAGTTAAGACTGCTTACATGATGATAAAAATTCTCACTTGAAATCAGGATAAATTATGCTACACCCACCTAAAAAGAGTGTGACAGCCCGGCCGGTGTGGTTCAGTGGTTGAACATTGACCCAGGAAACAAGAGGTCATGGTTTGATTACAGTCAGGTTGCAGGCTCAATCCCCAGTTGGGGGCATGCAGGAGGCAGCCAATCGATGTTTCTCATCAATGTTTCTATCTCTCTACCTCTCCCTTCCTCTCTCTCTAAAAACAAAATCCATAAAAATAAAAAATAAAAAACATTTTAAAAATAAAATAAAAAGCCGCGCCCTGGGCGCTCCGAGCCCACCTGGCGGCCGGCGGGGATCCGACCTAGCTCCCTCGCACCAGCCCTCCCCACAAAAGAAGCATCCGTCAGCTGTTCTGAACCTCACCTTCCCTGGGCCCACTCCGCCAAAAATAGTAACTTTCAATCTCATTCAGAGTAAAAGTTGAAAGCCTGGAGAGGACCAAGATGGCGGCATAGGGCGGACGCCTGATTGTTGCCTACCACAACAATTTTGAAACTACAACTGGAAAACAGAGCAGACACCATCCAGAACCACCGGAGGGCTGGCTGAACGGATGCTCTACAACTAGAATAAAAGAGAGGGGGACGTGGGATGATGCTGAGGCCAGTGAGCCAAAGATCACACTTTAAGAACTATGGCTCTGGCGACACAATGGCGGCCTGGAACATGCTCGGCGCAGTTCCCCCCGGCGGTCTCTGGCTGAGGGGACGGCTCCGCTCGCTGCCGAGCACAGACAGACGAGCCCCTGGGGGACATGGGGTGGGAGACTCCGGGCTTGCTGACCTCTGAGTCCTTCGAGAATCTCTGCGCCCCGGAAGCGGCCAGGTGCGCACGCCCGGCTGCAGACCCAAGCGCCATCGCAGCGACCCTGGACCAGCCCGCCGCGCACCAGGCGCACCGGAGCTTCGCCGAGCCCACTGCCCAGCGAGTTCTGCGGCAGCCGCCCCGGAGCTTTGAGAAAATGGCCGGAAGAATTGCTGAGAAGGAATTGACCGATAGGAGTTGGGATCGGGAAGACGAGGCCCCGCTGGGTCCCGGGATCCAGGTGCGCTCGCCCGGTGACCGGCCGCCGCTGCAGACCCGAGTGCCGCCGCAGCGACCTCAGACCAGCCCGCCGCCATGCACCGGGCGCACCGGAGCTTCGCCGAGCCCGCCGCCCAGCGAGTTCCGCGGCAGCCGCCCTGGAGCTTTGAGAAAATGGCCGAAGGAATTGCTGAGAGGGAATTGACTGACAGGAATTGGGATCAAGAAGACGAAGCCCCGCTGGGTCCTGGGTCTGGGTGAAGCCGCGCGCCCCTGGGTCCGGGCGAGGCCGGGACCCGGGTCAGGGCGAGGCTGAGTCCCGGGTCCGGGCGAGGCCACGCGCCCCTGTGTCCTGGTGAGGCTGGGTCCCGGGCCCGGGTGAGGCCGCACGCCCCTGAGTCCGGGTGAGGCCGCGCCCCTGGGTCCGGGTGAGACCAAACCAGAGGAAGTCGGACTTGCATTACCACCATTTGTCCACCATCCAGAACTGAAAAGTCATTGCTGACATGTACACATAAGGAACTGGTGGACATTGAAATTGGGTCTCAAAAGAACTGTTGGTCCAGAAAGAAACTCACTACAGACTGATTCATTTGCCTGTCAGCATAACTATTATTGCTCGTCTCACATTCGGTTCTTATAAGTATATTTCTAGTAACACATGATCTCACTTATTTAGAGGAAATGATGAATAACATAGACTGATGAACAAGAACAGACCCAGAAACAAGGAGGCATCGATCGGACTGTCGGGCCTCAGAGGGAGGGTAGGAGAGGGTGGGGGTAGGGGGGAGAGATCAACCAAAGGACTTGTGTGCATGCATATGAGCCTAACCAATGGTTAAGGACGACAGGGGGGTGGGGGCATCCGTGGGGAGGGGTGTGGGATGGGAATGGGGGGATATGTGACACCTTAATCAATAAAGAAATTTTTTAAAAAATAAATAAATAAAAAATAAAATAAAAAAAGTGTGTCAAGGGTAAATGAGTAAATAGACATTTCCTAAATGTACTCTGCCTTATACAAATTAAGTTTCCAAGTTAGGAAAGAGAAGTACTCTGATAATTAACTTTCACTCTTGCCTTTGAAAAGCCTGTATAAAGAGACATGTTGGTTGCCAAATCATTTACACACCTAAATAATTCAAGCCTACATAGGAAAGACTAGGATTTAACTCAGTAGTCGGCAAACTCATCAGTCAACAGAGCCAAATATCAACAGTACAACGATTGAAATTTCTTTTGAGAGCCAAATTTTTTAAACTTAAACTTCTAACGCCACTTCTTCAAAATAGACTCGCCCAGGCCGTGGTATTTTGTGGAAGAGCCACACTCAAGGGGCCAAAGAGCCGCATGTGGCTCGCGAGCCGCAGTTTGCCGACCACGGGTTTAACTGATAAACCAGAATTAAAGCTCAAAGTCACCATAAGGGCAATGGTAACATCTGTATGGTGTATTTTTCCCTAATCCTCAAATGACTGTTTCATCATTTGCTATGGTTTGGAATGTTTGAATTGTGGGTGTCAGGGGTGGGGAGTTGGCGAGAAGGAACAAGTTGTTAATTTCTCACACTGATGAGGTATACATGGTAGAAAAACTAAAAGCCAACATCCTAAAAAAGTTTCAAACACATACAAAATGAGACAGCAAACTTGTGAATCAAGTATGATTTGGCATCTTTAAATACAGAGCCAGTTCTCTTCTAGCGCCAAAGCCAATGGCTTCTCCTGTAGATAAAATGGCACAGTTCCTGAAAAAGCCCTGGACGCTGTTTCCCCACAATCCTGTAATCTGTCAGAAGACAGAAAACAAAAAGAAGGCTTTGCCAGCCAGAAAAGCAAATTATAACCAATACAGAGCCAACACTTTACTTCAGACAGAAGGAGCTTTTCTATGCATCTTTGGAAGGAGGGAGACAAAAGAAGAAGCTTACCATTGCTCAAATAACCAAGGCAAACATTTTAAACAAATACCTCGTTGGATAAGTAGTTGATGCAATCACCTGCTTTCTCACTTCTTATTCACAGCCTTAAAGAATCTTTACAACATTTACGAAGAAGAGTTGATGGCCACAAAAATACAAAGAACTTTTACAAGTCAATTTAAAAAAGGATATAACCAAAGAAGAAAATTTTCAAAGGGCATTAATTAGTAGTCATAGAAGAAATACATAAGGTCAAATATTACATATATTCCACATTGTTAGGAAGTGGTGGAAAGTACTTTCTTCATACAGTCCTAAAGGTATTTTTGACTTGATAGTACTGTCAACTGCAAGCTTCCAGAGAAATCTTGGCTACTGATTAATGAATAAAACAAAAATAGATATGGGTGCTTAAAATCGTGTTATACACTTTAAATATCTTACTATTTTGTCAGTTATACTTCAATAAAGTTGGGGGGGAGATAAAGGTGCCTAGCATAAACAATACATTCCTAAAAATATTTAAGATACAAGTTTTGTGAAACACCTAATCTGGGAAGAAAACTGTTAAGTAGAATGGATACAAGAAAACTGCAAACCAAATCCAAAGGAACTAAAATCAAAATATGAGTTCAGCTAGCAAATATACTAAAATTAGAATGATACAGAAAAGATTAGCATGGCCCCTGCACAACAAGGATGACATGAAATATATATATAAAATGAATCTTTACCTATGAACATAAAACAGCTGAAGCTGGTGCACAATGAACATGGCAGATGTTACTTGATGGAAGCAAGTAACGTCAAGTCTAAATATACAACCATAGAAGTAATGCACCTCCAAAAAAGAAGCTTACTCAAAGCTTACTCTGTCTTTATTATGGAAGCAGGCCATTCAGGGACCCCTTTCTAAGTCACCAAATGCAAAATAAAAGCAAATAATGCCTGGTACTGCAAAGCAAGTATAGTCTTCCCATCAAAGAGGAAAAGAAACCTAAGCCTTTTACTTGTCCTTGATACAAAAAGATAATGGAATGTGAAAGAACTTAAATTCCAGAAAAAAAATTCAATTCCAACCTATGTAAAGCTAAAAACTTCATGTCACTTTGTTCTAAAATCAGCAATACACAGGTCCCTATTGAAAATACAATACAGCCCTAGCCAGTTTGGCTCAGTGGATAGAGCATCAGCCTGCAGACTGAAGGGTCCCAGGTTCGATTCCAGTCAAGGACACATGCCCAGGTTGCGAGCTTGATCCCTGGTGGGGGGTGGGGGGGCATGCAGAAGGCAGCTGATCAATGGTTCTCTCTCATCATTGATGTTTCTATCTCTCTCTGTGTCTCCCTTCCTCTCTGAAATCAATAAAAATATATTTTTTTTAAAAAAAGAAAAAAAAATAGAATACAGCCCAGCAGGTGTGGCCCAGTGGTTGAGTGTTGACCTATGAACCAGGAAGTCATGGTTTGATTCCTGGTCAGGGCACATGCCCAGGTTGTGGGCTTGATCTGTTTCTATCACTCTCTCCCTCTCCCTTCCTCTCTAAAATCAATAAAAATATTATTTTAAAAAAAGAAAGAAAATACAATACATAAGATCTCAACTGAACGAGTTCAAGTTCTGAGCATGTCAGCAGACTACTGCTTAACCATTTCAGTTTTTTATCGGTTTTATACATCAAAAGAACCACATCCCAATTTTTCTCTGTTGTTAATGCCACTTTAGAAGCTGAGAAAATTTTAGTTCATGAGATTCAAATATCAAGCATTTTTTAAGTACACCACATCACCCATTCTATATTTAGACTCAGGTATGGAACAAGAAGTGCTAGCTTTGCTTGTAATGGCACCATGTCCCTCATCAAAGCCTAATTACAACCATCACCTAGGTGTCTATATGGTGTCGCCTAAAATAAATTAAAAGTCCTTTTCAATGCTTTTTTGTAAGTGATTCTACTGATTGGCTGTGATGCTTTAAATATAGATAATAAATCAACCCACTAGTCCTTTAAACATTCAGCATTATAACTGGCATGACGAACCAAAAGGCCAAGATGGTAAAAACTCTAGTGATTTGAATCCTCCAAAGTGATATTATAAAAAAATCTTTTGGAAGTATTCTCTTTAATAAAATATTGTTTTATGAATCCATAATTGTTACATTCTAGAAATTAGGGTAGCAATATCTTTTCCCAAATCCTAAACTATATTTATAAAAATATATCACCTTTCTCAAAAGGAACTTAAGGCCTCTAACAAACAGCATGTTGCTAATTTTCACAACATCCCAATAAAGAACTATTATTTAGCATTTATATCACACTTGCCAAAGTGTTTTACAATTATTTTCATTAACAGTCATGCCTCACAACTACTTACTGAGCTAACCTGGTCCTGTTATCCTCATTTGACAGCTGAGAAAACTGATGCATCTATGGCAAGATCAAGGTCAAGCCAGTCTGCTTTTTCAAGACCAGGGACCTAACTCTTAAAAACAATCTCACTCAGCATTGTAGGTATATTGCTAACAGCCCTAGTTAAAGTAGATTTTTAGAGAACAAGAATCCATCTAAAATGATGATACAAAAATATTAAAATATTTTAACACTTAGACAAAAATATGTAACTAGTCCTGGCTGGTGTGGCTCAGCTAGTTGGAGCACTGAAAGGTCGCCAGTTTAATTCCTGGTTGGGGTACATGCCCAGGTTACGTAAAATCAATAAAAACATTTTTATTGATTTCAGAGAGAGAGAAAGGGAGAGGGAGAGAGAGATAGAAACATCAATGATGAGAGAGAATCATCACTTGGCTGCCTCCTGCACGCCCCCTATTGGGGATGGAGCCTGCAACCTGGGCATGTGCCCTTAACCAGAATTGACCCTGGAACCCTACAGTCCGCAGGCTGATGCTCTATCCACTGAGCCAAACCAGCTAGGGCAATAAAAATATATATTTTTAAAAAACAAAGTATAGCAAGAAAGGAAAGGCCAATGTGAATATGAATACAGTAAACTCTGTAGGTGTGGAAGAAAGAAGTAAAGACAATTTCCACTTTATAGTTTTTGAGAGAAAGGTGGGGGAAAATAAAGGACTAGAGATCAATTTAATTTATCAAGGACAGATATTTAAGTGAGACATAGGAACCTAACCAGACATCCAGACACCCAACAATTCTCTACTAAAAGGAAGGATCTTACTTTACTAAATAAAAGTCCTTACTTAGAAATTTGAGAACTAATGGAAAATCAGGGTACTTGTAGGGGAAAAAGAGTAGAGACATGATCCAGAAACACTGGCAAATAGTTCAAATTGTCTCTCATGAGAAAGCAATAGCAGAGGGAAGCAGATAGATACCAAGCAGAGGGGGAAATGCTGTTAATCAATATTGCACCTGGTTCAGCTCCCTAAAAGTCACAGTTAATTTTCTCAATGTCTTCCCAAATCTGAAAATCCACACTCACCTGGAAGCTATAATACACAACCTCAGAATATTAAGGATGTTTCCTGCCACAATATTCTGAATGTCCAAGTTTCAGTCCATTAAGTAACCTCTGGAAGAACAGATAGCTTGGCTAGACTTTGGATGAGGTCCACATACCCTCCAATTAACTTGATAAATCTCACTAGTGAATACTTTTTCATGCACTGAAGTGGAGAACACATCTTTAGGTGACACAGTAGTGTCCTAGGACAGTAAGAGAGTAGGGAAGAAAAGCTAAGGAGCAAGCTTAACAACTAAAGTATAAAATAACTGGCAAAGTATTCTTTAACTCTTACAAATCAGAGCACACAACTGAATTTCAAAGTAAAATTAAAAAATTCTAAAGGATCTAAAATTTGCACTCAGAGACTTTTCACTATGTATCTTTTAAATTCTTTAAAATATCAGCATGGCTCAGTGAGTAGCCTTTTGAGTTTGGTTTCTTTCACTTACCATAATGCATGTGAGATTCATTTATGTCATTGCATATATGAATAGTTCCCTTTTAGGTTGAATAGTATTCCATTGTATGAATATATCACAGTTGGTTTGTCCATTCTAAGTTGAAGAACATTCAGTTTCCAGTTTTTGGTGAGTACAAATAAAGCTACTGTAAACATTCACATACAGGTTTTTGTGTCATAGGCTGTCCTTTCATTTAAGTAAATGCTTAAGAGCATCAGCCCATGCACTGAAGGGTCTGGGATTCAATTCCTAGTATTCAAGGGTATTTGCCTGGGTTGGGGGTTTGTTCCCCGCCCGGGTCAGGGTGCGTGTGGGAGGCAACTAATTGATGTATCTCTCTCACATCTATGTTTCTCCCTCTCCTCTCTCTTTCTACCTCTCTCCCCTACCCTCCCTGCCACTCTCTAAAAAAATCAATGGGGGAAAAAATATATCCAAAAAAATAAAACTAAGCTAAAAATTCAAATATTTTAGGAAATCACATTTCTGGAATTCTTTAAAATCTCCTTCTTGCACCCTTAGACTTTTTATTTTTTAATTTTACACAGTAAAATTCATTTTTCAGTGTTTGGTTCTAAGAGTTCTCATAAATGCATAAAGTTGTATAACCAAATCAAGATACAGAGGAGTTCCATTGCCGCCCCCCCCCCCGCCAAATTTCCTCATGTGCCGTCAAACACTCCACCTATCCTTAAGCAGATGTAATCACTGAGTTGTGCTTCATTGTCCCCATAGTTTTGAGTTTTCCAAAATATTACAGCAATTCCATCATACAGTGAGTAGCCTTTTGAGTTTTGTTTCTTTCACTTACCATCATGCATTTGAGATTCATTTATGTCATGGCATATATGAATAGTTCCTTTTTATGGCTGAATAGTATTCCATTGTATGAGTATATCACAGTTAGTTATTCTGACTTGAGGGACATTCAGTTTCCAGTTTTTGGTGAGTACAAATAAAGCTCCTATAAACATTCCCATACAGGTTTTTGTGTAATAAGTTGTCCTTTCATTTGGGTAAATACCTGGGTCATATGCTAAATGTTTGTTTTACTTTATAAGAAACTACCACAATGTTTTCCAAAGTTCCAGTTGCTCCACACCCTCGCCAGTCCATAGTCTAGTCCCATGGTCAGCAAACTGCGGCTCGCGAGCCACATGCGGCTCTTTGGCCCCTTTAGTGTGGCTCTTCCACAAAATACCACGGCCTGGGCGAGTCTATTTTGAAGAAGTGGTATTAGAAGAAGTTTAAGTTTAAAAAATTTGGCTCTCAAAAGAAATTTCAATCGTTGTACTATTTTTTTTTTATATATTTTATTGATTTTTCACAGAGAGGAAAGGAGAGGGATAGAGAGCCAGAAACATCGATGAGAGAGAAACATCGATCAGCTGCCTCCTGCACACCCCCCACGGGGATGTGCCCGCAACCAAGGTACACGCCCTTGACCGGAACCGAACCCGGGACCCTTGAGTCCGCAGGCCGACGCTCTATCCACTGAGCCAAACCGGTTTTGGCCGTTGTACTATTGATATTTGGCTCTGTTGACTAATGAGTTTGCTGACCACTGGACTAGTCAGTTTTCTTTTGTTGTTTTTTGCCATTCTAATGGCATATCTTATTATGATTTTAATTTGCATTTCTCTAATTACTAAGATGTTGAGCACATTTCCTGTTTGTGTGCTTATTTGCCATCCATATATATTTTCTGGTGAAGTCATTCAAATATTTCACCCTTTTTAAAATATATTTTATTGCCGAAACCGGTTTGGCTCAGTGGATAGAGCGTCGGCCTGCGGACTGAAAGGTCCCAGGTTCGATTCCGGTCAAGGGCATGTACCTTGGTTGCGGGCACATCTGTGCAGGAGGCAGCTGATTGATGTTTCTCTCACATCAATGTTTCTGACTCTCTATCTCTTTCCCTTCCTCTCTGTAAAAAAACAATAAAATATATATTTTTTAAAAAAATAAAATAAAATAAAATATATTTTATTGATTTTTTACAGAGAGGAAGGGAGAGGGATAGAGAGTTAGAAACAACGATGAGAGAGAAACATCGATTAGCTGCCTCCTGCACACCCCCTATTGGGGATGTGCCCACAACCAAGGTACATGCCCTTGACCAGAACTGAACCTGGGACCCTTCAGTCCGCAGGCCAATGCTCTATCCACTGAGCCAAACTGGTTAGGGCTCACCCATTTTTTTTATGATGCTATTTGCATCTCTATTCTAAACCTTCCCAAATATCCAGAAACCTATTGAACATTTCTTCCTAGATTTCCCAGATACCTCAAATCTAATATACCAAAATCAAACTGATTTTCCCTCAAATGTTATGGCTTCTTACTCCTGAATTCCCTACCTTGATTAATGACATCACCATCCACTTATTTGCCAAGCAAACAATTTCAAATACATCTTTGACAACTCCTTTTCCCTTACACTACCCAATATAAAATCAGTAAGATCCTTCTAGTCCAGTGGTTCTCAACCTTTCTAATGTCGCGACCCTTTAATACAGTTCCTCATGTTGTGGTGACCACCAACCATAAAATTATTTTCGTTGCTAAATCGTAATGTAAATATCTGTGTTTTCCGATGGTCTTAGGCGACCCTTCTAGCAGTTCTCACAGGTTGAGACCCTTCTAGCAGACCCACAGGTTGAGAACTGCTGCTGTAGAGCCTAAGACCATCGGAAAACACAGATATTTATATTATGATTCATTAACAGTAGCAAAATTACAGTTATGAAGTAGCAACGAAAATAATTTTATGGTTGGGGGTCACCACAACATGAGGAACTGTATTAAAGGGTCGTGGCATTAGAAAGGTTGAGAACCACTGTTCTAGTCGGTTTCCTAAAAAGATCTTTTACCTACAACTCCACCATTACCAATGTAATTGAGATCTTCAATATCTTCTCAAGTGATCATTACACCAGTCTCACAAACAACTACTCTCCCTGCAGCCAAATTCAGCTTTTTAAATCTAACTTCCACACTTAACAGTGTTACTTGTCGTAAATAGTGATCTGAACGTGTTGTATTCATCCATCAAGACCCTACTGACTCTCTCCAGGAAGACTTCTCCAACCTTCTCCCCACACCACACAGAACCAATGTTCCTATAACACTTAGTTCAGATCTCTAAAATAGCATTTACTGTACTGACACATAATCGCTTTAATTGGTTAGTCTCCAATTAAAATGTGAGCTCTTTAAAAACAAGGGTTTTCATATCCCATTGCATAGCACAATGCCCAACACATAGTAGGCACTTAAATGCCTGCTGAATTTGATTGCTAAAAGGATTACCTCACAACACTTTTCAATGAAATCAGAGTCCAAAGAGATTCAAGCCTAGTTTTGGCTCACTGGTAATTCATGAATTTGAATTCATGCTTATCTTAATTCTAGTTGTTCATATTTCCCCCCACCAGCTTCAGCGTTACCAGAAAATTAATAACTAAGTCTTTTATATCACTCCTTAAATGACCTATATTTTTTCATTAAACAGTACAATCCAATGTTGTACCAAACTACAATTTTATAATTGAGTCATCAAATCTGGTAACTTATTACCCCCCCTTGTATTTAAATGCATCTTTAATAAAGAAAATTTAGCATTTTTCCTCGAGTTGTATTCCTTTTCACTCTAAGTTACAAATCTCTGAAAGAAGCATAATCAAGACCTTGATAGGCAGTGAAAAGACAGAAATATTAGACACTTCTCTGCTGAGGAAGCAATCACTTCTCACCAAGAGTACAGTGACTTCACACTAATTTCCCTCTCTGGTCAGCTGCAGAGCTGCAGCCCTTCCACTGGCCACTTTGCTTCTCACACTCACTTCCCAATTTATTACATTAGAATCCTCTTTTTTTGTTGTTGGTGTTTTGTTTTTTTTTGTCTTTTATTTATTTTTATTTATTTATTTAAATATATGTTATTGATTTTTTACAGAGAGGAAGGGAGAGGTATAGAGAGTTAGAAACATCAATGAGAGAGACACATCGATCAGCTGTCTCCTGCACACTCCCTTCTGGGGATGTGCCCACAACCAAGGTACATGCCCTTGACCTGAATCAAACCTGGGACCTTTCAGTCCGCAGGCCGACACTCTATCCACTGAGCCAAACCGGTTAGGGCTAGAATCATCTTTTTAGAGTTGCTATAATATTTGAGTTTAAATCCAAGAATTAGGCTCATGTTCTAAGCTTCCTGTCCTCCTCTGCTGCATTATACCATGTTACTCTGCCAAAGTCTTAGCTCATTTCCTCCTCCTGCTTGTCCTGATATGGTGCTACACATCAATAATGCCCTCTCCCTTCCCATTTTCAGACTTTACTGTCTGCTTAGAATGCCCTATCTTCCTTGTTCACTGTGAGGGCCTATCATGCAGGTTCAATGCAGAAGGCCTTTTCAAACAATAGCTGCACCCAGCCTTTCATCAACACACAAGTTGTACCTCCCTCTAGTAGAAAGCTTACTGTACTTCATCAATTCCAAGACACACTCCCCTCCCCCACATTTCTCTGAAAAAAAGGAAACATCTTATAACTGATGGCATGCCAAGTCTCATTTAGCAGCATTTCTTCTTTCTTAGTGGTATGTAAAATAATTGTGAGCCTTACAATCACTGGCAGCACAAGTTTGATGAAGTAAGGTATTATATTCTATTAGAATTACTTTGTATAGTATTTCTTTTTCCTCCACTAGACTGTGAACCCCCAAGGGGCAGGGACTATATCATAATCATCTTTGGTTGGCATAAATTTGGGCACAAAGAGAAAGTGTATCCAATAAGCACTAGTAATAATTAGCATTTAATAAGTACAAGGTATATTCTAAACACTTTACATGTATTAACACACTTAACCTTTGCAACAACCCCCTGAAGTAAGTAATTATTATCTTCAAACTGTGGCTCAGTTGGCTGGGCATTGTTCAGTGCACTGACAGGTTTCCAGTTCAATTCCAGTCAGGTCACATGCGGGAGGGGGAGAGGTTTCCGGACTCAATCCCCAGTAGGGGGTGTGCAGGAGGCAGCTGATAGATATTTGGCTCTCACTTCTGTTTCTCTCCATCTCCCTTCTTCTCTCTCTAAAAATCAACTTAAAAATCCTTTAAAAAATTATCTTCATTTGCCGAAACCGGTTTGGCTCAGTGGATAGAGCGTCGGCCTTCGGACTCGGGGGTCCCGGGTTCGATTCCGGTCAGGGGCATGTACCTTGGTTGCGGGCAAATCCCCAGTGGGGGGTGTGCAGGAGGCGGCTGGTCGATGTTTCTCTCTCATCGATGTTTCTAACTCTCTATCTCTCTCTCTTCCTCTCTGTAAAAATCAATGAAATATATTTAAAAAAAAAATTATCTTCATTTAAAGATAATGAAACTGAGGTAAAAACATATAGGTAAGCTTAAAGATTTGAACCCATGTTCACTGATTTTGATACATACTGTTACCATTTTTCCATTCACCAGATCCTATCTAATAAAGAGGGAATATGCTAATTGACTGCTTCCCATCAAAGATGGCTGTGCCCATAGCCACAAGATGGCGGCACCCAGTCCCCTCAGCCCCGCCGGGGTGGCAGGCAGGCTGGGCCACCCCGTGTGCCTGTGTCCGGAGTCCCTCAGTTCCCCCAGGCCCCCAGCCACCCAGGGCCGCCTGAGGCTCAGGTAACCAGGCCTGGCTGAGGTTTGTGCTGCCGGCAGTGGCAGCAGCAGAGGTGTGTTGGCACATCGCCTTCCCCTGATTGCCGGGTCTCCTCCCGCCCCTGAGGGCTCCTGGACTGTGAGAGGGGGCAGGATGGGCTGAGGACCTTCTCCCCTCCAGTGCATGAATTTCATGCACCGGGCCTCTAGTATTTAATAAGCAATTGCTCTATACCAACTACTGTGCTAAACACTGGTAAGCAAACCATCAGTTTCTCAGGAGGCTACACTAAACCATAAGTTCATTCATTTTTTGTTAATCACCACCCAAGGATGTTTATTGATTTGAGAAAAAGAGGAAGAGAAACATTGATGTGAGAGAGAAACATCAATCAGTTGCCTCCCACACGAATCCCAACCGGGGATCAAACCCAAAACCTTTTGGTGTACCGGATGACGCTCCAATCAACTAAGACACCAGGCCAGGGCCCATCGGTTCATTCTTGAATCCTTTACCCTCCAAACATCAGATCCAACCTACAAATTCACTAAATTAAATCCACTCTCTTTGCTCTTCCTTTTTAACATCTTCCCATCCTCCTTTAAAGCTATTAGCACTCTATCAAGAACCAAAACAAATGGTAAAGCAAACCAAACATAGAAACCTTTGTGCTCTATTATTAATTAGCAGCTGTGAAAATATCACAAGAGACTTTAGTTAAGGAATGGGTGGCAAAATCAGAAATCTTTTAAGAAACAGAGATTCTATCTACAAGTAAATATTCTCAGTGGAAAAAAGAGGGGGGAAAGGCCATAATTTTGTTTTTATATAGGTTAGTTTAAAAAATTTTCCCTGAGCCCTGGCCAGGTAGCTCAGATGGTTAGTTTCATACCGATACACCAGGCTGCCAGATATACCAAGGATGTGGGTTCAATCCTCAGAGCGCATACAAGAATCAAACAATGAATGCATAAATAAAAGGCCCAGCCAGTGTGGCTCAGTTGACCTATGAGCCAGGAGGTTACAATTAAGGTTAAGATTCAATTCCCAGTAAAGGGCGTGCAGGAGGCAGCAGATAAATGATTCTCTCTCATCAATGATGTTTCTATCTCCCTCTCCCTTCCTCTCTGAAATCAATAAAAATATATTTTAAGGGGGGTAAGAGATCAACCAAAGGACGTGTATGCATGCATGCATGCATGCATATAAGCATAACCAATGAACACAGACACTATGGGGGTGAGGGCATGTGCTGGGGGAGTGATGGTGGCGGGGCGGGGGAGGTCAATGGGGGAAAAAGGAGACATATGTAATGCTATATGTAATACTTTAAACAATAAAAAAAAGGAAGAAATATATATTTTTTAAAAAATAATAATAAAAAATAAGTTTTCCCTGAGGCAGGAGATGCTTAAGAAAAATGATTCATTTTATCAGACTAAAAATGAACTAGTAAACCTTATTCCTTTTATTTTAGCCCTTGCTATGTCAGGGGTGCATGGGAAGCCCTTACATCCCCACGTTAGACAGACTGCTCACACAACAGACAATCCCAGCACTGACCATCACCTTTCTCTGCCCCATGGGAAGACTCCTCATTTAGTAAAGTCACCTATTACATAAAAGTAACCACAAATAGGAAAGAGAATAGAAGGAGGAAGGAAGGACAGGAAATTCTCATCATAGCTGAACAAACCTCTACCATTTTAACATAACACAAATGGCATTTATGAATTTATTTGAACTGATGGAAATTTCCAATAGAGGGAAAATGCATTACCAAAATTAAAAATAGACGTCCAATTATTAAAAATAAGATGGCTATGCCGAAACCGGTTTGGATCAGTGGATAGAGCGTCGGTCTGCGGACTGAAGGGTCCCAGGTTCGATTCCAGTCAAGGGCATGTACATTGGTTGCGGGCACATCCCCGGTAGGGGGTGTGCAGGAGGCAGCTGGTCGATGTTTCTCTCTCATCGATGTTTCTAGCTCTCTCTTCCTCTCTGTAAAAAAATCAATAAAATATATTTTTTAAAAATAAAATAAAAAATAAGATGGCTAGGCCAGCTCTAACATTTTGTACCTCTACTTCATCTTTCATGTGGTAGTCAAAGACAGAATAAATTTGTGTTCTGTAAATGACCTATGACAACAGTAACAAATGCTTGCTTTTTTATAGGTTTTACTTTTTAAAATATATTTTTATGGATTTCAAAGAGGAAGGGGGAGAGAGAGAGAAACATCAATGATGAGAGTGAGAGAGCATCACTAATCAGCTGTCTCCTGAACGACCCACACTAGGGATCGAGTCCACACCCCAGGCATGTGCCTTGACCGGAATTGAACTATGACTTCCTGGTTCAAAGGTCAATGCTCAACTGCTGAGCCATGCCAGCCAGGCTATGCTTGCTTTTTCAAACTATCCTTAATAAAGGATAATCAGTATTATAGACAGAAAATTCATTGGGAGAACAAAGAATTAAAAATGATCTATGACTGTGCATTTCCAGGAAAGAGAAGCAAAACACATTTTACCAGATAGAGAAGTTATAGACGACTAGAGTTCATTTTCTTCATTCCTATAAAATAACTAATTTTTCTTATCTGTGAATCTTCAAGGATCTAGTACAGCCGCCACTTCCTACCTTGGCACATCACTCACTAAGGCAAAAGGCCTCACCATTTCAGGCTCTCAATCTTCAGAGCCAACAAAGCTGAAGCATAGGTCTTGTCTCTTTTCTTTCTTTTTAATATATTTTATTGATTTTTATAGAGGAAGGGAGAGGGATAGAGAGTTAGAAACATCGGATGAGAGAAACATCGATCAGCTGCCTCCTGCACACCCCCTACTGGGGATGTGCCGCAACCAAGGTACATGCCCTTGACCGGAATCGAACCTTGGGACCCTTCAGTCTGCAGGCCGACGCTTTATCCATTGAGCCAAACCGGTTAGGGCAAGCATAGGTCTCTTTTCGTTCTTTTGAAAAGAGTTTCACCTCTCTTTCAAAAGATGTGGCCGCAAAGCCATCTTCTTCCTCGGCAAGCACACAGTTTAACTCGGTCCTCTGATTTGCCTACCCTAAACAATAAGAACAACACAGCTTCAGGAGTGCGCTCCTTCACCCCATCAGAAGGAACCAGTCAGCACCTCCTGGGCTCATGTACAGCTGCCTCTATCTTTCTCTGAGAGACACTCCACCTGGGAGGGTCCACAGGCAGAGGAACAGAAAGTGGAATTGAAAAGCTGCTACTAGTATATGCTTATCTGACTTCCAAAACAGAGACAGGGACCTGGGGCAAGCAGACTCCTTTGCAACGAAACGTTTTTAATAATTTAAAAATAACAAATTGTATATGCACATCCCTCACTGTGCAGCCCTTCCAGGTTGTCTCAAACTAGTTTTCTCAACGCATAGTAAAACACATTAGTGCCAACTGTGTTACGAGGGAACAAACCTGAACGAACTATGTTCAGAAAGCATTTAACATATTGGGCCTCCATTCTCTATTTCCTTCCTCAAGGAGCTTGTAAAAATGCCCGAGTATGGTAGTTTTCCTACATAAGTCTGCTGACTAATTTGTCACATCACAGAACAAACTGGTATTTCTGCACACGATGTGCTGTGCCTAAGTGGAAAACACATATGTGCCTACTGAGGTTTTTACAAACAATACACTTCACCTTGACAAAGAAATTAAGTCATTCCATTAATAACAGGAAAGTCTAAAATCCAATAATATCGTCAGTGATGGAGTAAGATCAGCTTAGTTCTTAACAATCTCAATCACCTACGTGATGCGCACCGTAGTCCATTATATCACTACGCCTTCCAGAGGTTCAGAAATGTTAAGCGGGACCTGCCCAAGATGATCTATCAACTTTAATCGGTGGTGGACGTGGGCGGGAACCTGTCGAACGCTAAGCCCCTAGCTCTTTTCTCTAGATCCCTGCCAGCTTTAAACAGAGGGCTCCCGGTTTCCATCCCCTACCCGAGCAGCCTAATGTTCCGGGCGACCGGCCCTTCCCTGCCAGGATCAGAGTTGGCTTCTCCAGCTCCAGCAGGGCTTTCATCCTCCACCACCCTCCCCCCGCGACCATTCTCTGAAAGAAGCGGAAAGGGAGAGGCGACAGAGAAAGCTCCTGGGGGAAGGGACGATGACAAACGGGACACTGGCCCTGTCCGGGAGCCCCTTCGCTTTGCAACGCGCACCCCATTTCCTCCACAAAGCGGTCCAGTCCTGGAGATAGCGATCTGCCCACCCGTGCCCCAAATTCTCCCGTCGTTACCTCAAACGGTCCCTCCCCCACGCCCCTTCCCTTCCGACAGGCAGAGCCCACCGCCAACCCCCCAAATCCGAGTATCCTTCCACCAAGCCACCCCTTCCCTCCTTCCATCAACCACTCACTGTCGGTGACTGGGCCCGGCCCTCATGGCTGCTCCGCTGCCGCCCGCCGCCGCCACCGCTGCTCCACGCCCCGGCCCCTCAGTCGCCGCCGCCGCCGCCGTCGGGACTCGCCGGCAGCCGCTCCTGCGCCTGCGCAGCCTAGAGTGCCGGGGCCTTCGCGGGCCGCCTGCGCCTGCGTAGTGCGCTTCGGGGGCGCCTTACTCAGTGCCTGATGCCCTGAAGCCCTAGGTCTCAGGTAAATATGGCCGCTGGCCTCGAGGACTTGTTAAGCTTAGGGGCTTCGGCCGCTGCCCCGGGATGGAGGCCTCTAAAATACTTTGCCTAGGTTACTAAACGTTCGGACCCTTCAGGGCTATAGACTTAATGGCACTTTCAGGATTCTGGGTCCCACTCGCACCCAAAGACCTGAATTCAGGTGCTCTGAGGGGAGCACTGATAAGTTTGGGTTTCTTTCAAGACGAGCACATCTAGAATGCACCGTGGATAATTGTATAAGAGGCAACTTTGACATCCCAGAGCACACTTGTCTAGGAGGCGACTGCAACCTAGAATACACTGGGACACTGCTAAGTGGAGTCCGTTTATCAAGCACATACTATTTATTGGACGAAAATTTTCTAGGCATCTCACATGTGCCACTGAGGGACTTGCAGGCTAATTATCCCCTACTCTCCAGCTCTCACTGTAGAGCCTGAACCTTTTGCAAACTGGTAAAGGAAAACCAGATCTTTCGTTTAAGGAGGCCCAACTATCAGCCCCTAGACAACTGTGCTGCCTTGGCATCGCCCAACAAGAGTCTAGGGGCTCAATTGATTCCTTGGAATAAAACAACACAAATTTGAAAGCTGCAAGCAATGCACTACAGTCCAAGGGAAGAAGAGGTACAAGACTTAGCTCTCACCCTAGCCGGTTTGGCTCAGTGGATAGAACTTGGGCCTGCGGACTGAAGACTCACAGGCTCAATTCCAGTCAAGGGCATATGCCTGGGTTGTGGGCTTGATCTTCTCCCCAGTAGGGGGCGTGCAGGAGGCAGCCGATCAATTATTCTCATCATTGAGGTTTCTATCTTTCCCTCTCCTTCCTCTCTGAAATCAATGCAAATATATTTAAAAAAAAAACACAAAAAAACTAAACTCTCCTTAGCACTGTGACTCTTCCATCACACCTCTAACCCAATCTCCTTCTACAATTCAGAGCTTGGAAAGATCGGGACCAAGATATAATGTCAGGAGGCAAAAAATTAAGAAGAAAAAAAGAAGTTCCTTTTTTTTCCTGTGAATGGTGTTAGATTCTCTCTACTTCTAGGCCTGGTCCCAGGATGAATGTTTGAACTTTTAATCTAAGATTAAGGAAAGTTTTCCTCATTTTGGAAAGAAGCAAGAATAGGCCCTAGAGCAGAGATTTTCAACCTTTTTCATCTCACAGCACACATAAACTATTAAAATTCTGCAGCACACCAAAAAAATATATTCTTCTGCCAATCTGACAAAATAAATAGGTATAATTTTGATTCATTCACATCGAGTGGTTATTGTTGTGTTGGCTGCTGTCATTTATTTGACAATCTTAGGCAGTGGTGGGGGACCTTTTTTCTGCCAACGGCCATTTGGATATTTATAAATCATTCAGGAGTCATACAAAATTATCATCTTAAAAATTAACCTGCTATATTTGGTCAATCATTTAATTAACCTGTTGCTAGCGCCTTGGCAGGGCCAGACCAAATGATTTCATGGGCCTTATACGGCCTGCCGGCCAGATGTTCCCCCACCCCTGATCAAGGGGGAAAGAGGTCAGTGCCCCCAACTAGTCAGGTATTGCATATTTTGTTTTGTATTAAATGTTTTTATTTCCTGGCCAGTGTTGCTCAGTGGTTGAGTGTCCACCCATGCACCAAGAAGTCACTGGTTCTATTCCAGGTCAGGGCACATTCCTGGGTTGCCAGCTGGATCCCTAGTAAGGGGTGTGCAGGAGGCAGCCAATCAATAATTCTCTCTCATCATTGATGTTTCTATCTCTCCCTTTCCCTTCCTCTCTGAAATTAATAAAATATTTTTAAAAGGTACAGATCTCATGTATGAATTGCCTCCCACCTACACAATTATACCTTGACACTAGAGGCCCAGTGCACAAATTCGTGCATGGGTGGGGTCTGGCAGACCTAGGGGAGGGGCCATGGGGGGGTTGGCTGGCCGGCCCCTCCCCCTGGTCAAACTCCCAGCTGAACTCCTGATTGAACTCCTGGTCCAGGGGACAATTTACATATTAGTCTTTTATTATATAGGATATGTAGAGTAAAATACAACAGCTAACAGAACAGGGTGATGGGCAATAGATAGGACATCCTGTGGGTATGGCTCTGGATCAATCCCAGAGGCTAGCTTCTGGCTTAGAAGAGTTGTCATTACTTGCAACATATTACCCTTTGAAATGAGAGCACATTTGGCACCTTAGGGGAATTGCAAAGTCAGAAAGGAGGGATAATTAATATAGACATTATGTTCTGATGAATGGATTGTGGAGAGCGGCTACAGTGTTTGGACAGGTTCAAGCCTCGGACTAATGAGAGGGCACAGTCCTCTCATGGCCACGTGCAAGTCCCAGCCTGGAGGGCAAAGCCCTCCCAGCACAATTATAGCCAACAGCTATAGTTGTAAGCTTGAACCTATGGTCCGAACACGTGGTCCAACGTGTCTGAGTGATGTGGGCTTGATAGAGTTCAGGTGCAGGTAATTGAGTAGATTCGAAACCCACGAGAACGTTGTAACCACGCCCTTACTTTGCCTCGTGGAATCTGGCTATAAAATAAAGACACAGCTTACAGGCTGTGGCGCTGCCTCCCCATCAGAGAGGACAGCGCCTCACCCAGGCCCAGCTTTTTTCTCTTGTTTGTCTTTTTTCAATCCTTCACCGCCCCCTCTCAGGCTCACCGAACCTGGCTGAACTGGCTCGGCACAATGGATGACTGAAAAGAAGGCCATAGCAGACCCTGAAGCTTCTGGGAACTATACCTTCCCAACCTCAACACCACAGACAGCCCCCAGGAAGACCTGCTGAAATCTGTATGACAGCATATTTTCTTTTTTTAAAAATATTTTTTTATTTATTTCAGAGAGGAAGGGAGAGGGAGAGATAGAACATCAATGATTATAGAGAATCATTGATTGGCTGCCTCCTGCATGCCCCACACTGAGGATCCTGAGCCTGGAATCGAAACATGACCTCCTTATTCATAGGTCAAAGTTCAACCACTAAGTCACATTGGCCGGGCGACAGCGTATCTTCTTTTGTTTTTAAATATATTTTTATTGATTTCAGGGAGGAAGGAAGAAGGAGAGAGAGACAGAAACATCCATGATGAGAGAGAATCACTGATCAGCTGCCTCCTGCACACCCCCTACTGAGGATCGAGCCCACAACCGGGCATGTGCCCTTGACCGGAATCAAACCTGGGACTTTCAGTTCGCAGGCAAATACTCTATCTTCTGAGCCAAACCGGCTAGGGCAGCATATCTTCTTATATTTGAACCATAACGGTCTCCTTTCCCTAATTAAATTTATTACCTAGGGCAGAATAGTGGAATTTTTTTTTTCCTGCCAAGCATTCATTCACTATATCTAATGAAAATCATTCAGACCATGTGGATAAACATAGAACCCAGACCTAAGTCAATCAGCACATAACATTTCCTAAGTTACAGTGATTGTTTCAGGGATGGACACATAACCCAGACAGAGCCAAAAATGCACAAGAAGAATTTTCTTTCTGAGAAAGTCTGTTGTTCTTTCCCACTAAAACTAGATATGAGAAGATGTAATAGCCTGAACTGCTGCAAACATGTTGATGCCACAAAGGGAGAGCCAATCCAGAGTAACTTATTCACTCACTGAACAAAAATCTATTGAGTACCCACTCTGTACAAGACACTGGTCTAAGTGCAGGCACTACAGTGGTGAAATATATATTCCTTATATTCATAGAACTTATAATCTAGTAGAGGACATACAATAACAGCAAACACTTACATAGCATTTACTATGTGCCAAGCACTACTCTAAGCACTTTACACATATCAATTCTTGTAATAATAACAACCCTATCAGCATAATATCATTATCCCTATTTTATTTACTTTTAATATTTTATTATTATTTTTTTACAGAGAGGAAGGGAGAGGGAGAGTTAGAAACATCGATGAGAGAGAAACATCAATCAGCTGCCTCCTGCACATCCCCCACTGGGGATGTGCCTGCAACCAAGGTACATGCCCTTGACCAGAATCAAACCCGGGACCCTTGAGTCCGCAGGCCGGTGCTCTATCCATTGAGCCAAACCGGCCAGGGCCCATTATCCCTATTTTAAAATATGAGGAAACTGAAGTAGATAGAAGTTACTTCCCCAGGTCACACAATAAATAATGGAGCTGAGAATCAAATCTAGGATGTTTGGTTCAATAACCTGTGTGCTTATTCACCATATTATAAACTGCCTTGTCAGGAGGGAAGAAAGGTCCTATGAGAAAATTTAACCAATCTTGTAAGGAACAGTCTATTGAAAGGCCTGCAAGAAAAAAGAGAATACCAGGCAATTGGGGACTGAAAAAATTCAAATGAGCTGAAAAAATTTCACTTGAATTGAATGACAAAAAAATGCGACTGGGAGTGACTTGGTCAGACTGGGGCCATGAAGATCAAAGACCCTGAAGACCCTGAGGCAGAAATGAGTTTAGTATATTTAAGAGATGGAAAGCCAATGTGGCTGAAGCCTTAGGAGTAAGCCCTCAATGTATGCAAGGACTTTGGATTAATCTGGTTGGAAGAGGAGGCCATAGGAGAGTTTTAGGCACCATCTCCGTCCAATTCTTTCCCCTTAAATCTTTCCACTATCATCACTGCACTATTTTAGTAAGATAAAATGACACCTATTTGGAACAGGATTTGGAATCAGGGTGTTTGGTTTGTTTTTTTTTTTTGCTTTTCAGATGAAAGCGATTAAGCATTTTTTTTAAATGCTGACATGAATACAGTACAGAGATAAATTGTCCATACAGAAATTTATGGAAAAAGGTTTCTGAAGGTGCAAAAACATTTAGCCTTAAGATATGAACATTTATTGACAGCCTATATTGTGTTAAATCCTAGATTCACATGAACATATATTTTTATTATCATCCTCATTTTACAGATGAGGAAACTGACACCTGAAAAGTTTAAATAACTTATCCAACTCACATAACTTGTGTCAAACTGAGATATGAACCCAGATAGCCTATTTCATTTGATTAGCCTCTCCTAACCTCACGAAATACAAAATTCTCCCCCAATATCATTTGAGGGAAAATTTCTGGGAAAGAAGAGAATTAACAAGGCACTTTAACTCATTTCCCCTAATTTTTTTACCCTCCCTGGGATTCTTCCATAGTACTATCTATTGCCAGAACTGTAGTATTTAATATGTGTTCTTTGCCAAAACCGGTTTGGCTCAGTGGATAGAGCGTCGGCCTGCGGACTGAAGGGTCCCGGGTTCGATTCCGGTCAAGGGCATGTACCTTGGTTGCGGGCACATCCCCGGTAGGGGGTGTGCAGGAGGCAGCTGATGGATGTTTCTAACTATCTCTCTCCCTTCCTCTCTGTAAAAAATCAATAAAATATATATTTAAAAATATATATATATATATGTGTTCCTTGAGTAAGTTTGCATTTATGTAATTAAACTCTTCATTCACTGTTTAACCTGTAATTTCCCTTCACCTTAATTTCAGCTAAAATGCATTTCACCTTACTGTCCATGAAAGATTTCGTATTTTCCTGAGTGCTGGGTGTCCTGTATTTAGTGGCATCTTGCTTTTTGGGCATATGGGTGCCCAAAGAACATCCAGAATATCATGTTCCCAAAAAGCTGTTTCTTCCACTAATAGAGCAGGCAGCCTGAAAGCTGGAACCTGGTGCCATGTGCAAACCATCAGTGTACTTGGCTGCCCTGGCTCTGTCAATCCTGTGTCACTCAGCTTCTCTGGACACTCAGCCTCCATTCCTACAATAGCAGCCTAGCCAGCTGGTTCTCACCATCTTCCAATAATTCTCTCCTCTCTGTCCTGTATCACCAATTTTTCCCTCTCTACTGGGTCATTGCTATGAACAAACAAAATCGCCCATCTTAAAAAAGAAAATAAGCCCTGGCCGGTTTGGCTCAGTAGATAGAGTGTCGGCCTGGGGACTGAAAGGTCCCAGGTTCGATTCCGGTCAAGGGCATGTACCTTGGTTGCGGGCACATCCCCAGTAGGAGGTGTGCAGGAGGCAGCTGATCGATGTTTCTCTCTCATTGATGTTTCTGGCTCTCTATCCCTCTCCCTTCCTCTCTGTAAAAAAATCAATAAAAATATATTTAAAAAAAAAAGAAAATAAAACTCTCTCTTAACCCTACTCCTTTCTCTCCCTTCTGCTCTGCTCCTCTGGGAAGAGTTTTATATATATTCTGGCTATCCTTAATTCTTCCCCTCTCATTTTCTCTTAAACCCACTCCATTTAGGCTTTTACCCAGATCACTCTACCGAACTGTTCCTGTCAGGTCACTAACATCACACACAAACAGCCTCCAGGATACAAGTGATGGAAGAATTTTGTCTGTTTTGTTTATTGGTGTATCCCCGGAATCCTGACAGGGCCTGTATATAGCATATACTTAATGAATTCCCATCCCCTTCAATTCCCGCAACAGTTATCTCTCCATTTTAAGAGTCTGATTAAGAAACGTCAAAGGATGAAGGGGGCTTTAGGCCACAAATCGGCCAAGGTAAATCAAGTTCCTCAGGCCGCTAAGGCAGTCTGGGAGATCCTAGATGACTAAACAGCTTCTTCTCCTTTTGCAGACCCTCTGCCTTTTCTCCAGAATGGAAGGACCCCAGGGAGGAGAATAGTAGCTGAGGTTTACAGCCGGGAAGTCGGGAGAGCTGCTCATCAGGAACACCGACCCAGGCATCACTCCTTACAGGAGGCTCGCATACAGGGAAAGTGAAGGCTGCCGGAGGCCGCTCCCGACCGCTAGACGAGTTCAGTGTGGAACCGGGAGAGGATCCTGCAAGCCTGAGACTGGAGAGGGCTAAAACGACCCTTACGGAGCCGGGTGGAACAGCGCCCGCAGCCTCGCCACGACCGCTACTCCTTCGGTGCGCGGGTTTCTCCAGCTGGGCGAAATCTGGCGCTGAGAGAACGATTTCTGCCGCTTGGTCTTGTGGGAGATGTAGTCTTTCAGGAGACTGTGCTAGAAGGGCCTTTTATAAAACTGGCAGAAAACACGATGTGTTTAAGATTCCAAAAACGATCATCATGCTCACACTCTAAATAATTACTTTTCCCTTTTCTGGGTCTCGGCCAGTTTCCTGAGTAGTTCTCTCGCACGTCCGCCCCCACATCGCTGGTGCCTCCCCTCTGTGGGCCAATCTAGCTCTCTCCACTCGCTCGCCTTCTTGCCGTTCTGTCCAATCGCAGGGGAGTTCCCGGTCAATTCCCGGAGTGCTTTGCGGCTGTAATGGCTGCCCCCGGCCGGCGCGGGGCTGCGCTCTTTCCAGCAGTGTTAGGGTTTTGGCAGCTGGGCCCTGTCGCCGCGAGGGAGTGGGCGACCCGGTTCCCGTCACTCTTGGGCTGTCAGCGGAGGTGCGTGTCCTGTGTTACAGGCGCCACTTCCTCTGGTCCCGTCTTGCCCTCAGCTTCTGGGCGTTATGGCCCGAACTCGGCCCTGGATCGCTTCCTCGGACTCTCTCAGCCCGACAGTTCGTTAACGTTGACTCCTCGCGTCCCCGCCGTGTCCATGAACAGAGGTAAAGGGCTCAGATAGATTTGCCCGAGACTGTCACGGTTTTTATCACTGAAAGTACCGTATCGGGGAAAACCCTCAATCTGGGGATGTTATTTTTGGCCCTGTGTTATAGAAAACAACCTAAAGGCCTCGAGAGAGAGGAGCAGTGAAGGATCTCAGAGGGGAGAGATACCAGGTTCTAAGAGTTTGGAAGCCAGAGGGAACCCATCTGGTCACAACCAGAAACGCTCACAAAGCACGAGATTGAAGGACCACAGGCCAGGCAGAGTTGTAGCTCTCTGACCCCACGTGGGAAGCTGATTCGATCCAATAAGTACCCCCTGTACTTGGCAAGACACTGAACTACACCTGGGAAATAGCACCCTCTATTCTGGTAGGGAGTAGTATAGACTAGATCTGGTAGGGAGTCTGGACACATAAACTGGTCATTGCAATGCAAGGTCACAAGAAGCTGATACAAAAAGACTCAATGCTTTCAGAGCCTTCATTACACCCTTAGGAAGGTGTGACTGTCAGGGCTGGAGGGATGTCTGGCTTTATCTGGTCTATCTGTGTTCTCATGTACATATATTTACAGGCACAACCACACAGTGTAGTTCCACACAGTAATTGAGTTTTGTTTGTTTGTTCGTTCATTTTTAGTAATTGAGTATTAAGTGCCAGGAATTGTGCTGAGTGGTTTTATACAATTTCTAATTGTCTAAAGAAGGTTATAAGTAGGTATCGTTAATATCATCTTCATTTTACATATGAGAAATCTAAGGAATTTAGAGAAGTTAGAGGACTTGATAAAGTCATATAAACTAATTAATGGACAAAGTCTCAAAGCCACATCTCAGCTTCAATCTGGTACCTAATCTTGTATCCCTGCTCCCTTTGTGGGTGGGTAGGACTTTGTGCCTGACAGGATCCAGATTGTACTCTCTCTCACTCCCCTCCTGCCCCCATATACAGATGAGCAGAATCTCCTCTTGGCTCATCCCCCCAACATGCCTGCGAATCCCCGTGTCCTACGAGTGGCCATTCTGGGTGCCCCGAATGCAGGAAAGTCAACACTCTCCAACCAGCTGCTGGGCAGAAAAGTATGCTACATCCTTGACAACCCCCTCTTCCCAAAACCCCCCCCCCCATTTTCATCTCTCCATGTATTATTTTAAAGGCACCTGGGACCTCACTTGAAACTTCTTTGTTTCTGTCCAGGTGTTTCCTGTCTCCAAGAAGGTTCACACTACTCGCTGCCAGGCTCTGGGGGTCATCACAGAGGAAGAGGCTCAGGTGGTGGGTACCTGCAACAGGACAGAGGGTGAAGCTAAAAGGGCCTCCCTTAGTGTTAGACCTGAAAAAATGATGTTTAGACTCACTTCTGTGAGGGAAAACGGTCTCCTCTTCATTAAGGCCTGGAGCAGTTCTCTCTGTACCTTTCCCCTCTGGTGTCTAGTCAGAAAGGTCTCATTTTCTCTTTACTGCCTACTAATCTTCTGTATAATCACAGTCATCATCTTCCTGGATCCCATCTACAGTTTCAGCAAAGTTAGAGGGTAAATACCTACTCAGCTTGGCCAAGAAGTGGGGGGCAGGAGGTAGGGGGAGCAGGCTCCTGACATCAAGGGTGGCCTTTTTCTCACTCCCAGTCATAATCTTTCCTCCTCAGGGCAGGGGGTCTGAGAAACTTTCTTTTCTGATTTTAGATTCTACTTGACACACCTGGCCTGATCAGCCCTGTTGAAAAAAAAAGGTAATTGTTATGGAAACAAGAGTTATAGCAGGAAACGTATTGAAGAGTGGGTGGGGAAATTCCATCATAGGGGCTGGAAAACCCCCTTATCACACCCCATCCCTCATCAGGAGTAAATCAGTCATAAGGCCCTTCCTGACTTACATATGTTTGTCCCTCAGGCACAATCTGGAGGTCTCTTTGTTGGAAGATCCGTGGAAGAGCATGGAATCTGCTGATCTGGGTTAGGCTTAAGATGGGAATCTGAAGCCCAATTTTCACTGTTGTGGCTTCTCATTCCTGATAGTTTGGGAGATGGGGTTGGCCAGAGCTCATGCATTGGAAGTTCTTGGGGGGTGAGGAAAAGAGTGGTCATATCTTTGTTCTCTCCCCCTTCCAACTTCTTCCAGTTGTGGTTCTTGTGGATGTCTCTGACAAGCGGACTCAGAACCAGCTCAGCCCCCAAGTGCTCCAGTGCTTGACCCAGTTCTCCCAAGTCCCCAGCGTCCTTGTCATGAACAAGGTGAGCACCCCATATCTGAGGAAGGGGTTTATTTTCCTTCAAGGCCCCCACCTTGCTGACCACACACCCTCTGCTCATTCCCCATGCCCAGGTAGATTGCCTAAAGCAGAAATCAGTTCTCCTGGAGCTCACGGCAGCCCTCACTGAAGGGGTGGTCAATGGCAAGAAGCTCAAGATAAGGCAGGCCTTCCGGTCACAGCCAGGCATCAATTGCCCCAGCCCAGCAGCTAAGGACCCAAACACACAGTCTGTTAGAGGCCCTCGGAGGATTGGCTGGCCCCACTTCCAAGAGATCTTCATGTTGTCAGCCCTAAGCCAGGAGGATGTGAAAATACTAAAGGTCAGTCGTGGCCATAGCCTGGCCTTTGGCTTCCACCATGTGAAGACAAGCCTCAGAGTTCCTATTAGAAGTGAGAGTGAGTAGGAAAGTCCTGGTTGGAACTGAGATGCTCACCTACTCCCTCTGTACCCACAGCAATACCTCCTGGCACAGGCCCGGCCAGGGCCCTGGGAGTTCCATAGTGAAGTCCTCACTAGCCAGACACCTGAGGAGATCTGCTCCAACATCATCCGGGAGAAACTCCTAGAGCACCTGCCCCAGGAGATGCCCTACAATGTGCAGCAGGTACAGGCCCGGTGAAAGGATCTGGGGGCTCTCCACCAGCTGCACACTCAGAGCAGGACAGCTGGGTCCCGGAGCGGTAGGGGTTTGGATCTGTCTGACTAATGTTTCCTTGTGCAGAAAACAATTGTGTGGGAGGAAGGGCCGAGTGGGCAGCTGTTGATCGTACAGAGGCTTCTGGTGCACAAAGAATCACATGTGGTAAGCAGGGCTGGGCTTGGAGGAGAGAGTAAGGCTCTATTAGGCAGGGGTTCTCTCCCTGATTGGGAGCCCTGAGAGCAAGCTCAGGGTCCCTCTCTTTTATCCCACCCTCAGAGGATCCTGATTGGTCCAAAGGGGAGCCTGATCTCCCGGATTGCAGATGAGGTGGGCCGCGACCTCATGAACATCTTTCTCTGTGATGTTCAGCTACGCCTCTCTGTGAAGCTCTTCGATGGACCACCCTCTGCTATCGCAGCCCATGCTTCTGGCAGGAGCTACTGACCAGAATTGTCCCTGCCTGGAACCTGCAGAGACTAGTGAGGGGCATGGGTACTGACTGACTGGCTAACTCTGGCTGGCCTAGTCTGCACAGCCCCTGCCCAGCCATGTCTTGTGTTGGAGGAAGGAACCTACCTTAGCTCAGTCCCCAGGTAATTCCTCTCACTGGAGACACAGGTACTTTGGTCTAGAAGTTGGCCCGTTGGTAGGAGCAGTGCCACCCTGCTTCCTCCTGTCATTGGGCCCAGAGTTTCTCCCTCAGTTGCCAGTGGTTAGCAGAGAGATCTTTTTTTTTTTTTTAATTCTTTATTGTTAAAAGTATTATATAAGTCTCCTTTTCCCCCCATTGACCTCTCCCCAGCCGCCCCCACGCCCCAGAAAGGAGATCTTTTTCCTCCCCTCTCAGATCCTCCACCTTGAAGTCACATAAGGACCCATGTGTGGTAAGCAGGGTCCTGTTCCCCCCCCCCAAGTCCTTGTTACCTCCCACCCCATCATTCTCCCCATTCTTGGATGCTAATAAAGTTAAAAGACAAGCATTCTGTTTCTCACCTTTATTTTATTATTTTTAAAAATATATATTTTATTGATTTTTTACAGAGGAAGAGAGAGGGACAGAGAGTTTGAAACATCGATGAGAGAGAAACATCGATCAGCTGCCTCCCGCACACCTCCCACTGGGGATGTCCCCGAAACCAAGGCACATGCCCTTGACCGGAATCAAACCCGGGACCTTTCAGTCCGAAGGCTGACGCTCTATCCACTGAGCCAAACCGGTTTCGGCTCACCTTTATTTTTTTAGAACAGAAAAGAGAAAACTTACCCATTCCCTCACCCCCACCCTGTTGTCTGAGCTGGAGTCTCCCTCCCTTCCAGTCGTCTGCTCCAGGGTTCTGAGGTCTCTTCTTGGCACGTTTTCTGGGTGCAGCAAGAGAACCGTTACCATTACTAAACTCAGTAATGGTAACGGTTTCCTCGCCATTCCCAAGTGCCCTGTCCGTAGGCAGGCTGTGATAGGCTGATCGGTGAGCGAGATGGGCTTGTGGCATCCTCTGCCCTTCTCATCAGGCTCCAGAGCTGAGGGTGCCCGGACTAGTACATCATCTATACTGTAGTGTCTCATTGCAAACTTACAGTATATGATGATATCCCAGCCAGGGCCCTGCAGGGGTCACAGGAAGCATGGCTTAGAGAGCGCTGCAGCAGGGAAAGCCAGGGCCTGGGGGCAGAGCAGGACGGGTCAGGACACACAGAGCTCCCTGTTCTTGCTCCACAGCTCCTGGCCTAGCATTTTGATTGTGTAGTCAAGAGCTTCCCATGTGGGTATGGGGAAGGGCACTGGCCCAGCGAACTCTGCAGAGCAAGGACCTAACTGAGATCTCCTTAGGGACCCAGCACCCGCGTTAAGCCTGAGATCTCATAATGAGGCAGAAGGTTGCCTCTGGTCAGACCCACACAGAGACCCAAAGGAGGGGCACTTACCTAGAGCAGGAACTGCAGGCTGCAGAGGAAGAGACACCCTGTCCCAGCCTCTACTCCAAGTGCTTGCCTTTTAATCTACTGGCCCCTCCCCTGGGTGGGGCACTTGCCCCTGGGGAAGGCCCTGCCTCTTAACCCCTTCCCTGCTGAACACCTTGGAAGGAAGGTCACTGGCCCCTCTCCCTATTACGCCCTTTCTCACATACTCTTATGGACCTTGCTAAGCCTAGGATCCACTCTTTACTCTCATTCCATAAAGCTGGTCACCTATCTGCTGGGCCAGGGAGGAGAAAGAACAGCCTCACCCCATTTTTCAGGGCTTATTAGAATTGCTGGTGGAGGTTTTTGGTTTTGTTTTTTATGGGACTGTTAGTTGAATCTCTATATGGTAGGGAGGATCCTTACAGCTGGATCTCTAGATTCCTGGGACATGCTCTGGCCTAAATTTCACTCCCTAGGTCCCTGTGTACTTTTATGCTGAGCCCAAGGAGGCCAGACCTAGGCAGGCAAACCCCTGGCCCACCTCTGCCATGGCAAGGTCCTCTAGGTATGTGCCCTGCTGGGGAATTTGAAGGCAGCTGAATCCCAAACACTTGTGAGAGCCCACATAAGGGGTCTGTTCTTCCAAGATCAAGAGTAGGAGCCTGGCAGTATTTGGTTCTCTGCCTCTGGGGAAGATGAGACTCCTGGGGTAGAGACTCCTCAAAGCAGGGCTTCTATTAGACCCCATTCTTGGGGGACACACATCTGCTTCTTCCATTTTCCCTATCCTGGACAATCTGGTCTGTGTTCTAGGAGGCAGTTACACTCCTCTGCAGGGGAAGATGAGGCCAGGTTGGGGAGTGGGAGGCGAGACCCAGCCTTCTGGTTCCTTGGAGGTGTTCTAGTTCCTGATGCCACAGAACCTTGGCACATGTTTTTCCCTGGTTGGTATGATCTTCCCTCCTTGTCTAGTTAGCTCCTATTCCCACTTCAGATGTCTAAGGGTCCACTTCAGGGAAGTCTTCCCTGGTTAGTTAAATCCCCCAGTTATGGGCTCATTTATTTGTATGATTATTTGCATTAAGTAAATAATTATGAGGGTCTTATTTATAAACTAATGTATCTCTACCACAGAGGGACTAGACATTCATGTCAAATGACTGACATGGAACTGAACCCAATGTAATGTGGGGGAGGAGAGAGACTTTGGCCTGGGAAGGCAGATGGACTAAGGTGTTGCTCTCTCAGGCAAGTCATTTTCTCTCTTGGACTGTCCCTGTTCTCCTTTGTAAATAGCAAAAATAACAGTCCCCAGTCACAGAGAGCAGGTGATTAGCTACTAGTAAAACGCTTAACACAGTGCTAGTGCCGGCCCAAAGAAGCGGTTCAAGCAAGTTAATTCCTACTTCACCCTCTTCCCACAGGCTCACTGAAGGCCACAGGTGAGGCCTGTTGTTGAACATCTGAAAGCTTATAGAATATTCTTTTTTAATTTAAATTATTCTTATTGATTTCAGAGAGGGAGAGAGAAATAGAAACACCAATGATGAGAGAGAATCATTGATTGCCTCCTGCACACCCCCACTGGGGATTGGGCCTGCAACCTGGGCATGTGCCCTGACCGGGAATCAAACCGTGACCTCCTGGTTCATAGGTCGATGCCCAACCACTGAGCCACCTCTGCCAGGCTAGAAGATTCTTATTTGTTTATTTTTTTTTTTACAATCCTCACCCGAGGATATGTTTTCTTAGGATTTTTAGAGAGGAAGAGGGAGAGAGAGAAACATGGATGTGAGAAACATCCATCAGTTGCCTCCCATACACAGCCCAAATGGGGATTGAAACCACAACCTAGGTATGTGCCCTGACTGGTAATTGAGCCCATAACTTTTTGGTGCACAGGACAGCACTCCAGTCAACTGAGCCACCTGGCCAGGGTACATGAAATATTCTTGAAAGCAGGTCAAGGCCATTGAGAGAGCCCAGGTTTAGAGGTAACAGGCCTTGAATGACAGTCCCAACTCTACTGCACCCATCTCTGTGACTTTGGACCAAGTTCCCTCAGCTTCAGTTTCCTCAAATATAAAATGGGAGCTATCCATATCCACCTCATGGTTGCCAGGATGATGGATATGAGCGCTTTAAGAGAAAATCACCGGCCCAAAATGATGTCACTGTGCTAAAAGCCCATGATAGCAAACCTAGATTACCTGATATAATTGAAATTTCGACCTTTCCCAGAAATATAATTATCAGTCTGGAATTTCCTGGTCATGCATCAGTAAGGTAATCTGTCATGTGAGCCCTCTCCATCCCCCATAGAAAGAAGAGGCAATCTGCATGATAAAAACCCTTCTCATTCTCCCCTCCCCCCCAAAAAAAGTCAAGGACCCCAAATATTCCTTTCTTTTGTTACTAGCTCCCTTGCTCTACTCTTCTTCCTATAAAAACCTTTTATTTTGTACAACCCCTCAGAGAGCCTTTCTAATTGCTAGATGGGATTCATGAATCCCTTAAAGCCAACTGGACCTTCCAATTTACTTGGTTGAATTTTGTGTGTTTTTTTTTTAACAGCATTCATTTCAAACCCAGATCAGAGCCTACCATGTAGAGAATCAATGTCAGTTTTCTTCCCTCCTTTTCTCTCTCATGAGCATGTGACTGGGGGCAAAGTGCCACTTCACTAAGTTGTAAGAATTAAGTGAGAAATAAATGTGAGAAACCTTTGTAAACCCAGGTGCTCTAACCAAGTGAGGAATTATGTCTATTCTTGCCTCCCTGTGACCCCCTTTCCTGTCCTGTGACCCCTCCTACTCAGAGACTCCACTGATGGTTCAGGCTCCTTTACCAGAGTAAAGGCTTCATGCATTAGGGCTAAACTTCATGTCATTCACTGTCTAGCCTTCTGCTTGACCTCCAAAGGTGAGCACAGACAGACCCCAGGGGTCCTGGAGGTAGAGAAGAACAATATCTCAGCCAACCAGGTCTGTGGCTGTGGCGGAGGGGGCTGTGATCAGGGTGTGGACTGGAGGAGAGTGAGCCTGGGTGGGGTGGTCTGGGGGCCCTGATAAGCAGACTTGTGGTTATCAGGGTGGGGGCCTTTCTGCTTATCAAGAGCCAGCAGGGGCCACAGTAGGACCTGAGGACACTTCCCGCCATCTCCTGACGGCTGCTTTTTACTCCCTGTGCCTCCTTAGAGCCCTAAGGGGGGTTAGGATGGGAGTCCTTCCTTTCTCCAAGTCATATGGAGACTCTACCCTTTGCATGGCTAGCATGGGGGTGGGGACCTTGGGTTCAGCCTTGCATTCTAAGAGCTTTTACTTCAGACTAGGAGCTGCATGGCTCTCCTGAGGCCAGGGTGGACTAGTCTGGGACCTTATCCTTCTCAAGTCTAATTCTAGTCCTTTCCATTGCAACTTTTAGTCCTTGACTCTTATTTAGTCTTTTTTTTTCTTAAATCCTCACCCAAGCCCTGGCTGGTTTGGCTCAGTGGATAGAGCATTGGCCTGTGGACTGAAGGGTCCTGGGTTCGATTCCAGTCAAAGGCACATGCCTGGGTTGTGGGCTTGGTCCCCAGTGGGGGGCTTGCAGGAGGCAGCCAATCAATGATTCTTTCTCATCATTGATGTTTCTATCTCTCTCCCTCTCCCTGCCTCTCTGAACTCAATAAAAACATTTTTTAAAAATAAAATAAAATCCTCACCCAAAGGTATTATTTCTATTGATTTTAAGAGCAGTGGTCGCCAACCAGTGGTCCACAGACCACTGGTGGTCCATGAGGTCTGAAAGGTTGGTGACCGCTGTTTTAGAGAGTAGAAGGGAGGGAGGAAGGAGGATGGGGAGAGAGAGAGAAACTTCAATGGGAGAGAGACACAGTGGGGGTTGCTTCCTGCTGACCAGGGCTGGGGATCGAACCTACAACCCAGGTATGTGCCCATGACCAGGAATCGAACCCACAACCCTTTGGTCAGCGAGCCAATGCTCTAACCACTGAGCAAAACCCACCAGGCTTTTGAATGAAGTCCTTAAACCATGTGGCAAGTGATGAAGTTAAAGAATTCTTCAAAATCATGGAGTTCAAGTCCCTCATTTATATAGGAGAAGAAACTGAAGCCCAGAGAAGGGGAAAGAATCATTCAATGCTTCAGTGTTCCCTCTACCTCTCAGCATCAGGGAACCTAGGTCCCTAAGAGGAACAGGAAGGCAACAGCGTATGCCCACAGATACACAGACACACACTTAATGTGTAAAACACATGTATGATGCCCACATAGACACACAACATATGGAGATGCTCATTAAAAAATATGTTCAGCCCTAGCCGGTTTGGCTCAGTGGATAGAGCGTCAGCCGCAAACTGAAAGGTCCCAGGATTGATTCCGGTTAAGGGCACATGCCCAGGTTGTGGGCTCAATCCCCAGTGGGGGACTTGCAGGAGACTGCTGATCAATGATTCTCTCTCATCATTGATGTTTCTATCTCTCCCTCTTCCTTCCTCTCTGAAATATATATTAATATATTTCATTGATTTTTTGCAGAGAGGAAGGGAGAAGGATAGAGTCAGAAACATTGATGAGAGAGAAACATCAATCAGCTGCCTCCTGCACACCTCCTACTGGGGATGTGCTCGCAACCAAGGTACATGCCCTTAACCGGAATCGAACCTGGGACCTTTCAGTCTGCAGGCCGACTATTGAGCCAAACCGGTTAGAGTAATAAAAATATATATTTTAAAAATATTCAGT
Source organism: Cnephaeus nilssonii (assembly GCF_951640355.1). Lineage (NCBI taxonomy): Eukaryota > Metazoa > Chordata > Mammalia > Chiroptera > Vespertilionidae > Cnephaeus > Cnephaeus nilssonii. The sequence goes on from NC_137090.1 coordinate 32,536,345, forward strand.
CCTGGCTGGTGTGGCTCAGCTGGTTGAGCATCATCCCATGCACCAGAAAGTCAGGGCACATGCCTGGGTTTCAGGCTCAATCCCTGGGGGGAGGCATGGCTCCCTTCCTCTTGAAAACCAATAAAAATATATATATTTTAAAAAAGAATAGGTTTAGCTAGTAAAATTACTCCTAATTTCATATTGGTTGAGTAAAATTACTCTTTTTTTTCAAATGATAAGAAAAAGTTCATTTAGAAAGTCACAGAGGTAGTAAAAGTGAGCCTGAGAAGAAATGGACTCAGGAAACAAGTTACAGAGACAAAGGGGGCCCTTGGAGCTGAGGAGAGAGAACGGCGAAGGGAATGCTCCTGGGGGAGAAAGAAAGGGAAGGGAAAGGCAGGCACACTCCCAAGAGGGAGGGCATGCCTCCATTTTGTTTGTTTTTATTATAATAAAATTACTCTTAATTTCTTCTTGATTGCTTTATTAAGTTTCATGCAGTTGGCAAACATGAAAAAGGCTAAATAATATTCAATGTCTCACTCATAGCCCAATCAGCAGCAAAACTCATCCTGGAACTGAGGACTTTGAGAAGTTCTGGGAGGTTCTTGCTCTCCTGTTTTGCTTTAGATACAGGAGTCCCAAAGCAAGAGCCAGGTTCTAACAGCTTAAGAGGTGTGGAACAAGAAAAGCTGGAAACTGTTCTAATCTTTTCCTCCCATGTGATAGATGGGAGCTTGAGATCTAGGGGGTTTGTCAGAGACAACTGCTGGTGATTGCCTTTTATCCCCATTTCGTTTCATCATGACCAGCCTATGAAGCTTCTAACCCGTCCTGACACTGGCCCCTCTGTGTCCAGACTTTGGACCTGCTCTGTTTTCCTCATTACCCTGTGAGAATTCACCGGTCCTTATTTGTCTCTAATACTCCATGAGCTACACCTTGTCTGATTACTTTCTGTGGCTCCAGCACCCTTCGTGGGCTTTTTTCTGGGAGGTGCTCAGAGGATGTCTTACACTGAATAGATGCCAACCCTGCAGACAGTGGCCAACATGAGCTCAAGTGCTTTTACACTCTCTGTGCCTTTTGGCCCCATGAGCAAGTGCACATGTTGAGCAATGAACCTGGATGCATTGGGCCCTTGGGGGCTTTGCCAATGTCCATCAGTCTCCAAAAGATGGCTGCATGCCAATTTTATAATAGAGATCCTGAGGCTTCTGGAGAAAATGTGTGGCCCTGAATCACACAGTAAGTCAGAAAAAGAGGCAGGCCTGGCCTGTGTTGCTCAGTGGTTGAGCTTCAACCTATGAACCAGGAGGTCACGGTTTGATTGCTGGTCAGGGCACATGCCCAGGTTTCGGGCTCAATCCCCAGTGTGGGGTGTGCAGGAGGCAGCTGATCAATGATTCTCTCTCATCATTGATGTTTCTCTCTCTCTCTCTCTCTCTCTCTCTCTCTCTCTCTCTCTCTCTCTCTCTCTCCCTTCCTCTCTGAAATCAATAAAAATATATTTTAAAGAAAGAAAGAAAAAGAGGCAGCACCATAGCTCTACTCTCCAGAGTCTCCACCGCAGGTTCTGTGCACAGACCTACTCTGAATGAAGTTGATTTTGTGTGTGTGTCTCTGAGGGGCTTTTAATTAGTTTTGGTCAATCCTCACCTGAGGATACCTTCTCCATTGATTTTTAGAGAGTGGAAGGAAGGGGGAAAGAGAAACATCAATGTGAGAGAAACACATCAATTGGGTGCCTCCCACATGCACCCAGATCTGGGCCGGGGATTGAGCCTGCAGCTGAGGTACATGCCCTTGATCGAAATCGAATCCACGACCCTTCAGTCTGTGGGCCGACACTCTAACCACTGAGCAAAACCAGCCAGGGCTCTGTGGGGCCTTTGTTTCAGAGGCAATGGAATCAGACCTGAGTTTTGCCACTTACCAGTAATGTGCTTCTGAGTGTATTGTTTACTCCATCTCTCTTAGTCTCAGTTTCCTCATCTCTCAAATGGGGATGGCAAAATCACAAGATCCTTAGGAAGAGTCAATGGAAGAAAGTGTGGGAAGCTACTGCAGGATGCAAGGATTCCATCCTTACTTCCACTGCCTTGCGTCCTCCCACCTGTCTGACTCCTTTTAAAACCTTTTCCACAAACTGCTCTTGGCCAACTCCAACCAAACAACAATCCCCTCTCTTTCCTCTAACCTCCTGCAGCTTGTGAGCCAGGCCCTCACATGGAGCTCACATGCCCTGGAATCCCAGGCCATCTTTGGCTTGAACCAGCAGAGAGAGCCTTGGCCTTTCTGGTTCAGGGGCTGTGCCTTAAGAGTTCTTGCTTTTCTTCTAGCCCAGTGGTTGGCAAACTCATTAGTCAACAGAGCCAAATACCAATAGTACAACGATTGAAATTTCTTTTGAGAGCCAAAGTTTTTAAACTTAAACTTCTAACGCCACTTCTTTAAAATAGACCTGCCAGGCTGTGGTATTTTGTGGAAGAGCCACACTCAAGGGGCCAAAGAGCCGCAGTTTGCCGACCACGGTTCTAGACCATCTGCCCAGGACAGACTCAGAGCCAGAAGGGGAAAGCACAGCTTTGGATCTGTCAGGGCCAGGGCTCCACTACTACCTGCAGAGTGGGCCCGGGCCCTGCACCCTGCCCTGCTCTTGGAGTTCTGTCTTCCTCATCAGTAAAATGGGCTTAAAATGCCTTATTTTCAACGACTGATGTGTACATTTGTGTATGTGAAATAAGATAGTACAGGTGAAACATTCTAACCTAGAGCCTGGCTCATATTTTACAGGAACTCAACAAATGCCTAGCTCCTTCTGTCCTGGCTCTGCAGAGGGCTTTTCCTACTGTCCTTCCCAGTGGGGCATGTACCCATGGGCATGTGTGCTCACTCACATACCTGTGCAGATGTACATGATAGTGCATATCTGCCTGGGCACGTACTGAGTCAGAAACAGAGCCTTTTCAGTTGACATCTCCCTAAGTCTGTTCATTAGCTCCCAGTTCCTGTTCTCTGGGTCAGTGGGAATCCCCATGTCCAGCCTGACTCCAGCCCTGGCCTGTCCAGTCTCCGTGCACAGTCCTAAAGGTAGCTGTTAGATGGGAAAGTATCCCCAGGGAGCCTGGGTGTTCCTCTCTCCTCAAATCCTTCCCGCCATCAGCCAGGCCCTTACCACCCACCCTCCCTGCCAGGACAACCTGTCTGCTCCACAGCTGCCAGCTGCCGGGGAAGAGATAGGCCGCCTGGATTATCAGGCCAGACAAGGTTCCTTGTGACGGTTCCCTGCCCCCCACACTCTTTCAGGCAGACTCCAGGGCCTTTAACCCCCTCTGTGCTGGGCCTGAGGCCCAGAGATTAGAAAGAACAGAGAAGGGAGGTAGACCCTGCGTCCCCCATACCCATTTCTCAAGGTTGGAGCCATGAGCACAAGGAAGTGGGGGAGCAGCATTACCTGTGCCCTCCAGGAGCCCAGTCTGCACACTCTTGTGCCTCATCCTAGGTCCCTGGGCAGGCCTCTAAGGGCTTAGACAAGGGGCTCTGTACTCCACCGTCCCCCTTCCTGAGACTGGTTCCAGGCTCTGGGGATGGAGGCCTGGTTCGCTCCATTCTCAGAGTCCATTGGCTTTAATGCAGGTGCGTCACCTCCTCCCTCCACTCCCAAATTACTGCCCCCTTCTCCTCTCCAGCATCCTTCAAGCCTCTTTCCGCAAGGTCCTGCCTGTTTTCTTCCAGGCTGCCTTTCCCAGGCCCCTCTGATCATTTCCTCTGGTTAGCCATTGTCCCTGACATTAAGGCTAACTAGGACCACCTCCTAATTGGACCCCATGCAGCTACCCAGGCCTCCCTTTCCTGAAGGTCAACAGAAAGTAGTAAAAAGAGCCCCTGGCGATGGAGGAAGCAAGCTTTCTGCCTGCCCTGGTAAAAAAGAAAGAAAAGAAAGTAGTAAAAAGAGTAGGAGTCTCAGGGCCCTGGTAGCTCAGTTGGTTAGAGCTTTGTCCTGATATGCCAAGGTTGTGGGTTCAATCTCTGGTCAGGTCACAAGAAACAAGCAATGAGTGCATAGATAAGTGGAACAATGTCTCTCTCTCTCTCTCTCTCTCTCTCTCTCTCTCTCTCTCTCAAATCAATCAATAAAATAATAATAATAATAAAAAGAGCAGGAACCTCAGAGTCTTGGAGTCTGGCTTCCAGTACTGGTATTGGCTCAGACACTGTGTGACCTTGGGCAAGTTCCTTCACTTCTATGCTTCTCAGTTTCCTCGTTTTATAAAATAGAGGCCCGACTGGTGTGGCTCAGTGATTGAGGTTCAAGAATTGAGCCTGGGGCTGTGTATAGTTATTATAATAACTAAATGACAGAGTTCATATTAGCTTCGAGCATGGGACTCTGTGAGCAGTTAGCATGTATTAGCTGATATTATTTGCTTGGTAGCCAGCTTACTAGTATAAAGCCCTCTCTCAGGCATTTTTTAAAATTTTAATTTTATCTTCCAACTGATTACTAAAATGATATATATGTTGTACTCATTTAATCCATGAGTCAACCCTGAGAGCTATTGCCCTCTATTTAATTGATTTCAGAGAGGAAGGAAGAGGGAGAGAGAGATAGAAACATCAATGATGAGAGAGAATCACTGAGATCGGCTGCCTCCCACAAGCCCCCCCTCCGGGGATCAAGCCCCAAACCCAGGCATGTGCCCTGACCAGGAATTGAACTGGGGACCTCTTGGTTCATAGGGCAATGCTCAACCACTGAGCCACATCAGCTGGGCTGTATTTCTTTTTTTTAAAAAAATATATTTTATTGATTTTTTACAGAGAGGAAGAGAGAGGGATAGAGAGTTAGAAACATCGATGAGAGAGAAACATCGATCAGCTGCTTCTTGCACACCCCCTACTGGGGATGTGCCCGCAACCAAGGTACATGCCCTTGACCAGAATCGAACCTGGGACCCTTGAGTCCGCAGGCCGATGCTCTATCCACTGAGCCAAACCGGTTTCGGCTGGGCTGTATTTCTTAATAGGTTAATCTTTTTTACCCAGTTCCCTATCCCCTCTCACCTCTGGCAACCATCAATCTGTTCTCTGTATCTATAAGTCTGTTTCAATTTTAAAAAAATATTTTTTTCTTATTGATTTCAGAGAGAAAGGGAGAGGGAGAGATAGAAGCATCAATGATGAGAGAGAATCATTGATCGGCTGCCTCCTGCATGCCCTACACTATGGATTGAGCCCACAACCCTACACTATGGATTGTGACCTGACTGGGAATTGAACTGTGACCTCCTGGTTCATAGGTCAATGCTCAACCACTGAGCCACACTGGCCAGGCCTGTTTCAATTTTGTTTGTTCATTTATTTTGTTCTTTAGATTCCACATATAAGGGAAATCATATGGTATTTGTCTTTCTCTGTCTGACTTATTTCATTTAGCATAATACTCTCTAAGCCATCCAGGCTGTCTCAAATAGTAAAATTCATTCTTTTTTTATGACCAAGTAATATTTCATGTGGCAATTAATTTTTGAATTAACTTTTTATTGAAGTACAACATAGATTCAAAAAGTACACAACTCATAAGTGAATTATCACAAAGTGAACACACCCATGTAAGAACCACCCAGATCAAGAAAGAAAACTTACCAGCACATTCCCAGGAGCCTCCTGTGTCCTCTCTTGGTCATGACCCTCTTTCTTTCCAAAGATGACCTTCTATCTTGACTTCTAATGCCATAAATTAGCTTTACCTGCTTTTTTTTACTTTATATAATGGACTGATACACAATGTATTATTATTTTTTTAAAATATGTTTTTATTGATTTCAGAGAGGAAGGGAGAGGAAAAGAGATAGAAACATCAATGATGAGAGAGAATCATTGATCAGCCACCTTCTGCAAACCCCACACTGGGGATTGAGCCCACAACCCAGGCATGTGCCCTGACAGGGAATCGAACGGTGACCTCCTGGTTCATAGGTCGATGCTCAACCACTGAGCCACACCTGCCAGGCCATGATATATTATTTTTTTTGGTCTGGCTTCTTTCTCTCAACATTTTGAGATTCATTTTTTTAAAAAAAAAATTTGCAAATTGAGTATTATTATATTAGAAGAACAATTAAAAAATTATTTTTATTGATCTCAGAGAGGAAGGGAAAGGGAGATAGAAGCATCAATGATGAGAGAGAATCATTGATTGGCTGTCTCCTGCACACCCCCTACTGGGGATCAAGCCCACAACCTGGGCATGTGCCCTTGACCGGAATTGAACCCAGGACCCTTCAGTCCACAGGCTGACGCTCTATCCACTGAGCCAAACCTGCTAGGGCCATTTTGAGATTCATCCAAGTCGTTGTATGTATCAGTAATTTGTTTGTTTTCATTACTGTGTAGTACGTATTTATTTAACTTCTTTTTTACTTTTATTTTTTTTGTTAATCCTCACCCAAGGATATTTTTCCATTGATTTTTATTATTTATTTATTTATTTATTTATTTATTTATTTATTTTTGTATTGATTTTTATTAGAGAGGAAAGGGGAGAGAGAGACACGCACATTGATTTATTTTAAAATATATTTTACTGATTTTTTCCAGAGAGGAAGGGAGAGGGAGAGAGAGTTAGAAACATCGATGAGAGAGAAACATCGATCAGTTGCCTCCTGCACACCCCGCACTGGGGATGTGCCCGCAACCAAGGTACATGCCCTTGACCGGAATCGAACCTGGGACCTTTCAGTCCGCAGACCGACGCTCTATCCACTGAGCCAAACTGGTTTCGGCTCCATTGATTTTTAGAAAGAGTGGGAGGGAGAGGGAAGAGACATTAATGTGAGAGACACATCGATTGGTTGCTTCCTGGATGCACCTGGATCAGGGCAGGGGAACCTGCAACTGAGGTATGTGCCCCTTGACCTGAGTTGAACCCGAGACCCTTCAGTCTGCAGGCTGACGTGCTATCCACTGAGAGAAACCAGCTAGGGCTTCTTTTTTACTTATTGAGTGATTTTTACAGAGATGAGAGAGAGAGAGAGAAACACCGACTTTTTGTTCCACTTATGTGTTCATTGATTAATTTTTGTATGTGCTCTGATGGGGAACAAACCCACAGCCCTGGTGTATTGGGACAACACTCTAATCAACTGAGCTACTCAGACAGGGCTACCGTGTAGTATTTAATTTCCTGATTATACTACACTGTATTCATTCTACTATTGGTAAACATTTGGGTTGTTTGAATTTGAGGGTCATTATTCATAATGCTGCTATGAATACTCTTGTGCATACATGTATGAATATTTCTGCTGGAAGTGGAATGGTTGGGTCAAAACCTATGTTATATCCTTGGGTGAGGATTAACAACAACAACAAAAAAAGTAAAAAAAGAAGTTAAATAAATACGTACCACACAGTAATGAAAATAAACAAATTGCTGATACATACAACAACTTGAATGAATCTCAAAATGGCCCTAGCCGGTTTGGCTCAGTGGATAGAGCGTATCGGCACACATCTCTACCAGCAGTGCTTGAAAGTTCCAATTGCTCCACAGCCTCATCTACACTTGGTATTGTTACTTTTCTCCCTTTTAGTCACGTTGGTGGGTGTGTAGTGATATCTTATCCTGGTTTTAATTTGCATTTCCCTGATGACTAATGAAGTTATGCATGTTAATTCCATCATCCATTGCTGTGTGATAAATCATCCCCAAACATGGAAACTTAAACTCTCTCTCACCGTTTCAGGGGTCAGGATTTCAGGAGGTAGGCTGGGCCCAATTGGCTTGAGGTCTGTCAGATAGGGGCTGGAAGAGCTGGGGGCTGGCCAGGCATCTCTCTCTCTCTCTTCATATAACTCAGGGCCTATGTGTCTATCTGCTCGGGCTTCCTCACAGCACAGTGACCTCAGAACAGTCAGACTGCTTACCTAGTGGTTAGAAGCTACATTGTCATGGTCTAGCCTCAGAAGTCACATAGCATCTACTATATTTTAATGACGTAAATAGTCACAAAATCCACTCAGTTTCAAGGGAAGGTGGCATAGGCTCTGCTTCTAATTGGAAGTCAAAGTCACATTGTAACAGGAACAGGTGGAACAGAAGATATTGTTGCCACTATTTTTGCAAAATACAGTCTTCCAAACACATCTTCATACATCCCTTGGCCATTCTGTGTAGGGCTTGAGCCTATCATTTGTCTATTATTCTGTATATTTACTGCAATTAAAAATAAAAGTTATATACTGCCGAAACCGGTTTGGCTCAGTGGATAGAGCGTCGGCCTGCGGACTCGAGGGTCCCAGGTTCGATTCCGGTCAAGGGCATGTGCCTTGGTTGAGGGCACATCCCCAGTGGGGTGTGTGCAGGAGGCAGCTGATCGATGTTTCTCTCTCGTCGATGTTTCTAACTCTCTATCCCTCTCTCTTCCTCTCTGTAAAAAATCAATAAAATATATTTAAAAAAATAACAAAACTCATTTATTTTAAAAAAAAATAATAAAAATAAAAAAATAAAAGTTATATAAATGGAATCATATAGTATGCCACATTTTGGGATTAGCTCTTTTTTGCTTAGCAAAGCTCCCTGGAGATTAATGTCTTATCAATCTTTTCTTTTGTAGTTACTGATTTTCATATTATTTTAAAAAATCTTTGCTTACCCTAAGGTCATAAGGATATTCTGTTATTTTCTACATGTTTTGTTATTTTACTTTTCACATTTAGATCTAGAATTGATCTGGAATTGATTTTGTATACAATGTGAGGTTCATGGGCAAGAACCACCCCTCCCCCCCCCCCCATATCCAGTATCTTATTGAAAAGACTACTCTTTCCACATAGCTCTACATTGTCAATTTTGTCTTAAAACAAGTGTGTTTTTGGACTCTCCATCCTATTCCATTGGTCTACTGTGTGCCAATATCAATTACACTGTCTTAATGACTAAAACTTTTTTAAAAAATATATTTTATTGATTTCTTACAGAGAGGAAGGGAGAGAGATAGAGTTAGAAACATCGATGAGAGAGAAACATCAATCAGCCGCCTCCTACACAACCCCCACTGGGGATGTGCCCGCAACCAAGGTACATGCTCTTGACCGGAATCGAACCCGGGACCCCTCAGTCCGCAGGCTGATGCTCTATCCACTGAGCCAAACTGGTTTCGGCATGACTAAAACTTTTTAAAAAATATATTTTTATTGATTTCAGAGAGGAAAGGAGAGGGAGAGAGAGAGAAACATCAACAATGAGAATCACTCATTGGCTGCTTCCTGCATGCCCCCTACTGGGGATCAAGCCTGCAACCCGGGCATGTGCCCTTAGTCTGGAATCAAACCAGGGACCCTTCAGTCTGCAGGCTGATGCTCTATCCACTGAGCCAAACCAGCTAAGGCTTAATGACTAAAACTTTAAGTCTTGATACTGATAGTTAAATCCTCCAACTTTGCTTTTTCAAGTTTGTCTTGCTTATTCTTGGTCCTTTGGCAATTCCCTATAACTTTCATAATTAGGTTTGTTTTTTTTTTAGGAGTTCAAGTGACAGTGGTAAGATTTATTAAAGCGAAAGTACACTCTCAGAGAGGGAAAGAGAGCAGGCAGGCTTGAAGTGCAACTGGCCATAATTAGTTTGCCAATTAAAACTCTCTTGGGATTTTTTTTTAAATATATTTTTTTATTGATTTTTCACAGAGAGGAAGGGAGAGGGATAGAGAGCTAGAAACATCGATGAGAGAGAAACATCGATCAGCTGCCTCCTGCACGCCCCCTACCGGGGATGTGCCCGCAACCAATGTACATGCCCTCGACCAGAATCGAACCCAGGACCTTCCAGTCCGCAGACCGACGCTCTATCCACTGAGCCAAACCGGTTTCGGCTCTCTTGGGATTTTGATTGGGATTGTATTGAACCTATAGACCAATTGGGGAGAGTTGATATTTTTGCAATACTGAGTCTTCAAATTCATGAATATAGCATCTTGAAGGCATTTTTTTTTAAATTTCATTTTTTCTCTCATATCCAGTATGTCAGCAATTCTGCTTAGTTCAAAATATATACAGAATCTGAGTGCTTCTCCACCACCTGCATTGGTCAGAGTGGCCATCATATTCACCTGTATTATTGCAATACTGGTGAGAAGCACCTGTCTTCCTGCTGCCTTGCTTACACCTCTTCATCTGTTCTCAGGAGGGTGTTTAGAGCAATGTTCTTATTGGGGTGTTTTGGTATTATAGGATGCAAGTCCTTTATCAGATATATGCATTGTAAATATTTTTTCTGACTGCACTTGCCTTTTTAAGTTTCTATGTATTATTTATGTACTTATTTATAATATATTTTTATTGATTTCAGAGAGGAAGGGAGAGGGAGAAAGAGATAGAAACATCAATGATGAGAGAGAATCATTGATTGGGTGCCTCCTGTACGCCCCACACTGGGGATCGAGCCTGCAACCCGGGCATGTGCTCTGACCGGAATCAAACCATCACCCCATGGTTCATAGGTCAAAGCTCAGCCACTGAGCCACGCCTGCTGGGCTTAAGTTTCTTTTCTTTTGATGAACAGACTTAATTATATGTTCTTATTTATCAATTTCATCTTTAATGGTCTTCTTTTCCCCCCTTAAGAAATCTTGCCTATGCCAAGGTCATAAAGACATTCCCGTTATTTTATAAGCTTTGTGATTTGAGTTTTGACTTTAGGTCTATGATCCATCTCAAACTAGTTTTTGTTTATGGAGTGAGGTAGGGATTGTGATTAAATTTTCCCTTCATACAGACTCAGTTGTTCTAGCACCATTTTTTTTTAAAATATTTTTTTTCCTTGAAGACAAATCTTCACAGTGCTTAGAATGATTTTTTATTAATTATTACTATTATTTTTTGTTAATCCTCACCCAACGATAATTTTCCATTGATTTTTAGGGAGAGTGGAAGAGAGAGGGAAAGACAGAGAGAAACATCAATGTGAGAGACACATTGATTGCCTCCTGCATGAGCCCTGACCAGGGCCTGGACCAGGGAGGAGCCTGCAACTGAGGTATGTGCCCTTGACTGGAATTGAACCCAGGATCCTTTGGTCTGCAGGCTGACACTCCATCCATTGAGCCAAACCGGCTAGGGCAGAATGATCTTTTTAAATATGTCAGAGGACATCACTCCTCTTTCAAAAACCTTCAGTGGTTTCCCATCTGAGAGTAATTGACCCAAATATGCCATTACAGTAAGGTTCCACATTTCCATCTTGACCTCATCTACTGCTCCCCTCCCTGCTGCTTGTTCACTCTCACTTCCAAACACACTGACCTCCTTGCTGTTCTTTGATCATGACAGACACATTCCCACCTTGGAGGTCTTTGGTTGGGAAGCTCTGCCCCTCACATATCTGCATTGCTTATTCTTTTACCTTTTATTTTATTTTATTTTTTAAATATATTTTATTGATTTTTTACAGAGAGGAAGAGAGAGGGATAGAGAGTTAGAAACATCGATGAGAGAGAAACATCGATCAGCTGCCTCTTGCACACCCCCTACTGGGGATGTGCCCGCAACCAAGGTACGTGCCCTTGACCGGAATCGAACCTGGGACCCTTGAGTCTGCAGGCCGATGCTCTATCCACTGAGCCAAACCGGTTTCGGCTCTTTTACCTTTTAATTGAAAAATGTTTTATTTTCAGAGATGTCACCTTTGGAATTTAAAATAAGCAGTACAGAGAAATTGTTTCACAATACATGTAGTTTTAACCTTTATTTCTCAAATAGGTCTTCCTTCAACACCCTAAAATTTCAACACCCTCCCAAACTTTCTAGTTCTTTCAGAGTTTTATTTTTTTTTTCTTAGTACACACCATCATGTAACATTGTATACGTATTTAATTTTTCTTATTTCGTTTCCCCCACTTGAGTGGCAAGCTCTAAAAGCTATGGATTTGTTCTGTTCATTGCAGTCTCCTCAGCATCTAGGACAATACCTGGAACATAGCAAGCATTAGATAAATCTGTAAAATGAGTAAGAATATTGAAGCCCAGAAAGATGAAGTTACCTGTTCAAGATGACATAGGTAATAAACAACTGAGCTAAAATTTAAACCCAAGCAGCCTAACTCCAGAGTTCATGCTCTTAAGCCTGAGAAGTGGACTCCATTACTGAGTGGGGCTCAGGATGGGCAGAGAGATACAGTGGACCCGAGAGTCCCTATTCTTCTGCCTGAAATGGAGCCGGGCCTCCCAGAGCTCAGGTCTAGCCTCAGCAGCTGGGCCAATGGCTGCCCTGTCTCAGGATACTATTCGGGACACAGCAAGTGTGCTGATGCCCTCAAGTGGCTAGGGTGGGAAAGACAGACCAAGTATAGCCTTCAGGAGGAGTATATGGGTGGGGTATCTGTTAGTTCTTGGTTCCCAGTCTCTGAAGGAGTATATGGGTGGGGTATCTGTTAGTTCTTGGTTCCCAGTCTCTCCCCTCACAGAAGACACAATATAGGGCATTGGCATAACAGACCTTTATTTTACCAGAAGGGACAGGCAGCGGGGCAGTGCAGCATCCAAGCCCCAGACCAAACATGCAGCATCCACATGCAGGAACAGCTACACAGGCTGGGGCAGGGCCCGTGCCAGGGGTGGGGGACTGGGACCATAGGACATCACAGCACCCCTGGGTGCTTGGCCCCTGGGCCTCTCTGCCTCCACTAGAGCAAGGAGACAGAGGGCTGGGCTGCTCCCGTGGCTGGGATCCTATCACTCTGGCCAGGAAGAAAGATGGCACAAGGAGTATGAAGTCTGGCCAGTCTACAGCACTCGATTCTGTACAGGGTTGGCACAGCCTTGCCCACTGAAAGGGCCTGGCCTCATACCCAGAACAAAGCAGCCCTAGCAGGAAGAGGGTCTACAGAACTTCTTAGTCCCCAAAAGGGCTAGACCCTGATCCCAGAAAGACTTAGCAGAGTTGGGACCAAGCCTCATTCCAGCAGGGACATGTCCACGAGGGGGACTTCCCTGAGCACAAGCAGGGGCCTCCTAAGGCAGTAGTCAACTGAGAGCTGTTATAGACAGGAGGCCTTGCTTCTGTGCCCCTGGCGTGGGGTAGAAAGGTAAGGTATGAGAGCAGACCTGGGGTTGGGGATGTGTGAAGGGCAATGGCCTGGGTCTGGAGGCCACTGCTACCTAGCCTAGAGGGGCTAGAGTGAGTGAGCCTGGGGTTTCCCAGGGGAGGGTTTAGGGCTGGAAAACCAGGCCAGGAGAGGGGCAGGTGGCCATTCTACCCAGACCCCCTGCACCCATGCTGAGGTCTGGACAAGGCCACAGGGAGGATGCACAGAGAACTTCAAGGCACCAGGATTCTGAAGAGCAGCAGGGCCACCCCTTACAGACAGACAGTGATTATAATAAACATCTTCAGCTTAAATTACATGTGTGTAAAGGATGGGTGGGAGGAAAGAGGGAGAGAAAAAGACAAACAGACAAAGGAAGAGGCATATGTACAGGAAGGTGGAAGAGACACACCAGATGAATATGGCAGTGAATGTGAGGGTGTGGGGTAAAGGAGAAGAGGAAGGAGACAGACAGGAGAAGGGACGACAGCCAGAGAAGGCCTGAACACGCAGCACTTCTGGTCCCTACAAATAAGGCACCAGAGTCAGTAACATTCCCGTTGTTCCTGCAGTATTGAGACAGGTGCTGGAGGGAGGAGCGGGCAGCTGCTGAAGGGTGTGGGTTCTTCGGGAGCCTCACACCTGTACACCGGTGGCCTTCTGGATCAGGGGTATCTGTAAGGATGGGAGATGCCATGAGGCCATGGCTCTGGGGCCCACAACCATTCCACATAGGTCAGTCCAGTAGGCTACCCAGGCAACCTCATCACAGCGAGCAAAGTACACACCTTGGATAGGTCCACGCCTGTGAGGGCATGCACAGAGGCAGGCAGCTCGGCCAGCAGTCGGTTCACTTCTGATGTCACCTTATTGTTGTCCCCGGTGAGGACCACAATCTCATCGACTTTGGTCAATGGGGCTGCGACTTTGGCAGCAATCTAGGAGGTTGGGTGAGAGGAGAGCTTAGTTGGTTCTGACTCCGCCCACTTGCCCTGCCCAGCATTTCTCCCCTCCTCATCTCACCTAAACCCCCAAGCAGCCTGGGTGGCCCTTATTTGAAAGCCATACTCTGGATGCCTGTTGTAGGGTTCCTGCTCCTGCTGAATACTCCCCCATTTAATTCTTCTAGGCAGCCTGTCGCTGTGTTCCTGACAAGGCCCCACGAAATTCCTGCACTTGCCCAGCTAGTCCCAGCCTAGGTGGGAGCCTCACCTGGGGCAGGGCCTCCAGCACCATGGCCATCTTGGCGGAGTCCCCATATTTCTGGTAGGCCTCAGCCTTGAGCTTCATCCGCTCCGCCTCTGCCTTGCCCATCGCCTCGATGACTGCAGCCTCCGCCTCACCGATTTTTCGGATCTTCTCAGCCTCTGCCTGAGCCAAGAGGACTTGCTTCACCCTGAGGGAGTCCAGGTGCGGCAGGATCAGTGGGATGTACCAGGGGTCCCTCAAGCCTTCTACTTGCATGCCTCCTCCCTTTCCTAGCTGGCTAGGTCCCTGGGGAGCCAGCCCATGATCCTTCTGCCCCCAGGGACCCTGACTGTGGAGCAGATTTATCAGGACCGGGACCAGTTTGCCAAGCTGGTGCGGGAGGTGGCAGCCCCTGACGTCGGCCGCATGGGCATCGAGATCCTCAGCTTTACCATCAAGGTGCGGTTGAGGGGAAAACTGTAGTCCCCTAAATCTGGGAGTGGGGGACTTGGCAGGAGGGGAACCTTTGTGCTTATAACTGTCCCTAGGGAGCCTTGGCCAGGTAGCCTGGTGGGGGCCAGCAAACCCTCAAGCCCTCTGCTCTGGCAGGTGGTGTCAGGGTGGGGGACACGTGCAGGGGGTGCCCTGGCATTCTGGCTCTGGCCAGGGAGAGGTACGGGCTTCCAGAGGCAAACAGAGAGGAGATTAACCAGGATGCTGTGTCAAGCACCATTCCAGGCCCTCAAACCCCCTTTATCTAATTCAGTTCTCCTAACAATGAAGCCATGTTCCTCGCAGTGAGTAAACAGGATGGAGGAGCACTGGCTTCTAAACTGTGGTCAGGAGCGTGGGGGGAGTGCGCGCACGGCAGAGGAGCCCGCCTGCCGCCTGCCCCTGCCGCCCAGCAGCACTCACTTTTCGCCCTCGGCTATCTGCTGCATGCGGTGCGCCTCGGCCTCAGCGGGGCGGCGCACTGTGGCAATGAGCTCCTTGTCTGTGCGCAGGATCTCCTGTGTCTCCACTGCAATCTGCTTCTTCCGCTGCACAACCTCGATCTCAATCTCTTCTTGCCGGATCTTCTGCTGCTCGCGGGCCCCTTGTAGCTCATAGGCCAGCTGGGCCTCAGCTGTCTGCGGGAGACGTGTGGTTAGCATGTCAGAGGCTAGTTGCCAAGTCTTGAGTCCTGAGCCCCAACCCAGGTGCCCTATGGCTCCTCACCTTGACATTGACTTCCTCACTGAAGGCTGACTTCTGCAGCTCGAAGGCTCGCTTGGAGTCGGCGATTTTGGTGTCTGCCATGAACTTCACGTCCAGCATCTCCCTCTTGCACTCGGCTTCCTGGGATCAGGAGGGGCATGTGCTGAGGGTCCTCTGAGAAACCATGGTCCCACCACCCCTGAGTTCCCTGTCCCTGGGGGCGGGAAGGAGAATCCACATACCCGGATGCCTGCATCCCGCTCGGCCTCGGCCACCCCGATGTCAGCATCTCTCTGAACCACAGCAGTCTGCGTCTTGCCCAGGGAGCTCAGGTAGTCCACTTTGTCATACACATCCTGGGGAGGGAAGGTAGAGGGAGTCATCCCTAGAACAGTTTTTAAGCATTTTTATTTTTTATTGATTTGAGAGAGAAACATTGATTTGTTGTTCCACTTATTTATGCATTCATTGGTTGCTTCTTGTATGTGCCCTGAGAGGAGATCAAACCCGTGACCTTGGCAGATGGGGACAACGCTCTAATGACCAGGCCACCTGGCCAAGGCTCCCTAGGGACAGTTATAAGCACAAAGGTTCCCCTCCTGCCAAGTCCCCCACTCCCAGATTTAGGGGACTACAGTTTTCCCCTCAACCGCACCTTGATGGTAAAGCTGAGGATCTCGATGCCCATGCGGCCGACGTCAGGGGCTGCCACCTCCCGCACCAGCTTGGCAAACTGGTCCCGGTCCTGATAAATCTGCTCCACAGTCAGGGTCCCTGGGGGCAGAAGGATCATGGGCTGGCTCCCCAGGGACCTAGCCAGCTAGGAAAGGGAGGAGGCATGCAAGTAGAGGTCTGAGTATATGCAGGGTTGTGCAGTCTGAGCTGGGTCTTCCTGGTTTCTTCTTAACTGCTTAGCGCCAAGCCTCCTTCTGCAGAGTCCAGGCTGGATGAAGAAAAGTGTTCTAAGCAGCACTAGGTGCCTGATCAGACTGGCAGCCCCTCACCCCACCCCCCACCCTTCACTCAATGCCCTCCTCTTCACTCAAGTCACCTGAAGTTCTGAAAGGAAATACTTGAGGAAAAATGTTTCAGCTTTTCATCTAGAAACCTTGGTGGTCTGACAGACCCCCCGCCCCCTCCTGCACCCTCCCTGGCCCTGGTCTGGGGCCCTGTGATGCTCCTCCAGGGCAGCAGTGGGGTCCCTGGGCTGGGCAGGGTCTCACCGAGGATGGAGCGCAGGTGCCCCTCCAGGGTCTGCAGGACGACATTCTTGATGTCCTGCACATTCTTGCCCAGGAACTGCTCGCAGGCCACGGCCAGAAGCTCCTTCTCCGTCATGATCTTCACCTGCCAGTGGGCACAAAGGTGCCTGAGCCAGGATGAAGGGAGCAGACGGAGGCCCCAGACCCAGTGTGGAGGACGGTGGCTATGTCCCTCCCCTCCCTTTTCAGACGTGGTCTGGGGGCGGGGGTGGAGTCTGTCTGAGGCCTCTAGTGGGGATAGCACACAAGAATTCTCACATTGAGAAATTCCATCCTTACTGAAAGCCCAGGCCCTGATGTGGCCTCTCTCCTGGGCATGTGGGACTGGTCCCCTCACCCTTCCAGTCCATGTGCTTGTCCCTCATTAGCCAATTCCTCCCTCGCAGGCTCCCCACAGGTGGGAGACCTGAAGACTGAGGGACAGAGAATGCCAAAAGGACAATGAACCATAGGGACAGAGACAGACACACTAGGAAAGAGAGCCTAGACAGGGCAGGGGATAGGTCCAGGGGTGCCACCCAGACCCTTCCTGAGATACTAAGCCAACAACCCCCACACCAGAGGCCTACAACACTGTTGAGTCTCTCTGCTCTGTGAAGCTGAGAGGGGGACTAGGGCAGGAAGCCCCTCACCCAGGCACCAAGTTGGGGACATAACAGTCTCCGACTCCAGAGCCTGCCTGACATGACCTCAGCCTCCGGTCCCCACACCTCCAGCCCCCTACCCAGGGAACGGGGGAGGGCCTGGATTCTGGGGCTTGGCAGTTCCGACACCTGCAAAGAACGGGGTGGGGTTAGTGCGACAGGAGCCCTCAGCACTGGTTCTGTCCCTCGAGGGCCCGCTGAGGAGAAAAGGGGTGTCTGTTAGTTCTGCTGGGTGGCCAAGGGGCCAAGAGAGCACGTTCCGGTGGCGATGACCCTCTTTTGGAAGGGGGGGCAGGGGCAGTGGTGCTGGAGAGAGAATGCCCCTGGCTGTTGTCTTCTCCTCCCCCCAAATCCCAGCACAGGATGAGGCAGCTCAACGGTCATGCGCAGAGCTGCTGAGTTACTATACCTGGGCGACACCCGTCACAGTTAAAGCTACCCCCTCGGCCGTCTCTACGTCCTCGCAGCGGGGCTGCAACGTCATAATCTCTAGGGAAATCCTGCCAAGAAATGCAAAACAGGGGCATGGGTCTGGGGGCCCAGTGCCTGGGGTGTGGGGGAAGAGTCCAATACCTCACTGCTCCGGCTGGGATAGGCCAGCGGTCCTGTTGCAGAGAAGGGTGGGGAGGATCCCCCAAGGGGTCGTGGCTGGAAGTGTGTGTGAAGGGGGTGGGTGGGGAGGCAGGGCAGGATGATGCAGGTGCCTCCAGGGCGAGTGTGAGTGTGCTATCCGTGTCTACAGCCTCTGCTGACATCAGCCTGGCTTAGAGTGGGAAAAGGAAGCAGAGAAGTGGTTGTGGTGGTCTGGGCTGGTGGAAGGGTGGGGAGAGTCCGGGAGCTGCTGTGTGTGTATATCCCGGGAGAGCAAGTAAGTGCTGGTACTGCAGGATGTGCTGTGTAGGTTGTTCATGGGTGCCATCTGACCTTCCCCAGGGGCCCTCACCTGTTCCCTGGGTGTGCTCAGCACTCCAGGATGCCCCGGGAGGCTGCCTACAAAGCTGTGCTTGCTGGTCTGGCTGGCTGGGAGTACCCACTGCTGGGCCATGATGAGGGGTCCTGCGTCTGCCCCTTGCCAGGGAAGCCCTGCCTGGTCTCTCCGCCTGCCAGCAGACTACGAGGTGAAGCTTACCCTCTGGGGTTGGGCCCAGGTGGTTAAGTTGGGAATGGGGCCACACTAGAGCTTCCTGGCCAAAAAGTGCTAGAAAGGCTTGTTCTACCCAGACGATCTGAGGCCTCAAGGGTCCACATCACCCGTTTAAAAAGGACCTAGGCATCTGCAGTTATCTCAGGCAGAGCAGTGGATTTGGAGGCAAGTGGGCTGCTTTAGACAGGAGGTGAGGCAGGCCAGGGCCCTGCCTAAAGGGCTCTGAGCTCCTCAGGCCTCTGTGCTGAAGCCTGCCCCCCCACGGCTACAAGGGGCAAGCGAGATGGGCGGTCCCCTTCCCAATTAGAGATGGCAGGGGGGGTGAGGAAGGGAGTAGTGGTACAGTTTTTGCCTGAAAAGGCTGAAGGGCAATATCATGCAGAGGGAAGGGGATGGGTAAGATGACACTTAGGTCTCTTCTTGTAATGGGAACGGCACATGACAAAGAGAGCACTTGCAGTTACTAAACGCCCTGGCCGAGGGATGAATTCCAGCAGCTACGGCTACTTGGCAATGAAGAGGGAGACACCAGGTTACTTGCTTTTCAGAGTAAACACAATTTCATAATAAAGCTTGGGTTTCTCTAGCACTCTTTTTCCAAAATCCCCAAAGTGCCCTCATAGTGTTTCACTTGCCTTTCCAATATCCCTACATGGCACAGAGAGGACCTGATTCTCCCCACCCATTTCACAGATGGGAAAACAAAGCCTAGTGACAAGAGAGCTGCTCAAGGGCCTCTCAACAAAGCATTAGGGGTAGGGAACGGCCCAGGCTCTTTTTGCTCAGGCCCGGCAAGAAGATTGAAGGGGTCAAAGGGGCTGGGCGAACAGAACTCCCCATGAGACCTATCTTCTGGCCTTGCAAGGAGGGGGGCTAGGGCTTGACCCTAGGGCGGCAGCCTGGAGAGGAGGCTAGCAAGGGGCTCTGTGGCACCTGGAGGACCAGGACTTCATCAGCTGTAGACACGCCTGAACCCACCCAACCCACACAGCCCAGCTCTATCACGTAAGGGCCTGTGTCTCCTGCCTCAGCTCACTCCCAATTTAGGCTTGCATCCAAGGACACCAACTGGCAGACTTGGACAGAGCTTCCAGAATCCACTGTTCTTTCCCCACTAGCAGCCCCAGTGGGTGAGGGCAAGGGAGCTGGGGAGCTATAGGGCTCTATCCTGGTACTCAGACCAGCAGAGGTGGGAACAGAGAGGAGAGGCCCACTCTCAGGAGGGCAGTCCATCTGTCCTGCCTGCCAGGCCCCACGGGGCAGGAAGAGAGAAGGTTAGACACAGAGGAGGAAGCAGGTGGGTTATTACCTGTGCAACCCCTGTTACGAATAGCGGGACCCCCTCCGACGTCTCAATATTCTCACAGCGACACAGGATGGTCATAACCTCCAGAGACAGTCTGAGGAGCAGCCGGGGGTAGGGAGAGGTAGGGGCAGGAAGGGGTAGGAGGGGACACAGCAAACACACACAGTGGTTACCAGATAAGCACCGATGCCTGATGCCTGGGGGCAGGGGGGTTGCTCTCCATACTTCAGCCCCCCACTGCCAGCTCAGCCTAGGGCTGTAGGGGGACAAAGACACCCTCTTGCTGGCCTGACGCCTCTGGGTCTCTTCTCTAGCCCCCATACTCTTCCAAGGAGATGCTGCTGGGCTGGGAAAAGAGCCTGTTGATGCCCCGGACCTGTGATCTGAGGTCAGGAGGCCTGTGCACAGGGCACCTGCGCTGCTCACCACCTGCTCCCCGGGAGACTTCTGGCATGATCAGGGAGACTTAGCCTCAGCTCCACACTCCAAACACAGGCAAACCTGTGTTTCCAGAAACTGGGAGAGGGAGGTCATTCTGGGGCTTAATGAGCCATAGCAAATACCCAATCCTGCTCGGGGCACACAAGCTCAAGGTCTGTGCTACATATCACTAAGATGGCAATTTAGGGCCCTGGCCGGTTGCTCAGTGGTTAGCGTACTGAGCCTCGGCTCGGACCAAAGGGTCTCGGGTTCAACTCCTGGTCAAAGGCATGTACCTCAGTTGTGGGTTTGATCCCCACCCCAGTTGGGGCATGTGCAGGAGGGAACCAATTGCTCTCTCTCTCTCTCTCCTCCCCTACCCCCTCCTCCCTTTTACTCTGTCTGAAAATCAATGGAAAAAATATCCTTAGGTGAGGATTTAAAAAAAAAAAAGAAAAAAGAGAGAATTTAGAGCCAGAAAAGTCCAAAGAAAAATTTGGATTTTCTGATTTGGGGGTGCCGGTGTCAAGGAAGGCTGGGGGAGAAA
This sequence comes from Cnephaeus nilssonii, assembly GCF_951640355.1. NCBI lineage: Eukaryota > Metazoa > Chordata > Mammalia > Chiroptera > Vespertilionidae > Cnephaeus > Cnephaeus nilssonii. Next base: position 32,557,124 of record NC_137090.1, read on the forward strand.
GTGTGCCCCTGCCGGAATATTCACAGGGACAACTGGGAGATGACAGAGCAGTTCACTTTGGAATTTCCAGTGTTGGGCACAGGCAGAGAAGAGTCATGGTAAGAAAACAAGGCGCCTCTAAGCCATTGGCCCACCCTATTTGGGCTACTTGGGCCTCCCCAGGGCAGCGTGTGTGTGCAAATGTGTATAGGGAAGGGGTCTAGGCAGAGGCCAGTCTGTGGACAGCGTGGAAGGTTGCCTTGAACCAGAGGAAGGGAGGACGGAGACTGAGGCTGAAGGAGCAGAAGCAAGTCGTTTGGGGTGATGGGAAACCCTCACCTCAACTCTCACATGCCACCCCTGGGGGCTCTGGCCATGCAGATGTGCAAAGGCTGCCTTCTTTCAAGCTCCTACCACCAGCACCCTAAGGCCGGAGAGAACTCTTGACCTGGCTCAGAAAGGAAACCACCAAGCTCTCTTCTGGGGAAGGAGGAGAGGGGGAGATAGCAGGATGGGAAGGAAGGAGGGAGGGAAGGAGGAAGGGAAGGAGGGAAGACAGGAGGCTGCAGCTCAGATGCCAGAGGTGGAGGAATCGCTCAGGTAAGGAGAGAGCCGCCCATATGATGATAATATGGGACGTGGCAGCAAAGTGCAGCAGAGGGGACTTCACAGAGCCTGGAGAAGACAGCTGACACCGAGAGTGGGTGACATGGAAAGTACCTCGAAAGGGAGGCTGAGGATCCATGCTGGGTTAGCAGCCTCTCCTCTGACCTGAGAGGCTCCTCTGGTCTAGGGAAATGAAGGCCTGGGTTTGTAGCGATGTCCCCCAAGCAGGCTAGGGGTTGGGGAAAGAGGCACCCCCAGAATAGGGCCCAAGAAGGAGAGGGGCTGCAGACTCAGACTGCCCAGCAAGTGGGACCAGAGGGAGAATGCTGAGCCTGGCTGTGTGAGATTGGTTTCCTAGGACAAGGTACAAGGTCTTCCTCCCCTCTCTTCCAAACCTGCTGTCAGAGAAGCCTGGCTCAGTCCTGGGCTCTGATCCCTGGAGCAAGAAGCGTGGGGGGAGTGGGGGACCAAGAATGTGGACAAAGAGCTGCAGAGTGGTTGCCCTAGCAGTGGCTGCCCATGCAGGACCCATCTCTGGGCAAGCTGCAAATTCTCTGGGCCTTGCTGTACACTGAGGTGCTTGGACAGGACACTGTTGTCCCAGGACTGCAGGGCATATGGGGTGGCAGTGTCTCTGGAGAGGACAACCCCTGGTTTCTGACAGGGCAACTGGCCCACTCAAAAGTGCCCATGAGCCTCCTGAGAGGAGGCCGTGACCAGTATTGATAGCTCCCTGACGCTTTTGGCCTTGGGCCAGAAGAGTCCCCCAGGATCCCACTCAGGCAGAGCAAAGGGAGGGGAGAGATGGGAAAGTGGGAGGGGTTACTGGGCAATCAGTGAAGTTAAAAAACTGTGACATGCTTCCCACGCCCGGGACCCTAGCTGACACTTTCAGCCTCCCTGGAACCACGGGCACTGACGGCTCAGTGCAGCCCTGCGACTCCTATCTGCTGCCTGGTGGGGCTGGGGAGAGGGGGATTTCCACTGGAATCTCCATCACGTCCCCTTCAGATGACACCCCTGCCCCCACATGCCTGTCCCCTCACAGCTCTGCTGCCCTTCTGGCCTGGGTCCTGGCCTGGAAGGATCTGGGTCCCTGCCCTGATCTCCCATAGCAGGAGCGGGTGATGGCGGAAAGGTGGCTGGCATGCCTCATTCTCCTCTTGGGTGGGCAGTGAGGGCAGCAGGAAAGGTCCAGGTGGAATCTGGCCCTGCCAGGGGCTCTGGAGGAGCCAGAGGGTATGGCCTATGATAGTCCCTCTGGGGAGCTGAAATATCCCTTCCTCTAGTCTTCCCACACCGATTTAGGAAGTCCAGACCTGGCTTGCCCACCCTGGCACTAATTCCTTAGATCGCCACTCCTGTCTCTAACCCACTGCTATCAGAGAGCCACTTCAGACTGGACATGCATTCTCTGCTATTTAGCCCTTGCCTGCATTTCCCAGGGCCCGTAAAGGTGAGGGTGCATGCTAGGGGTCTCTTCAGCCTTCTCTCCCTCCCTAGACCCACTCTGAACAGGGTGTAGAATTAAAGCTTCACAAATAACTCTGAGCTAAAGTCAGGGCATTAGGATTCTGCCTGGGCAGGACCCCGAGTTCTCTGGGCCAGAAGCGAGGCCTCCAATGGAAAAAAGTGCACCCACTAAGGAGGAGGTGCCCATGGAGAGACCTCCAGCATCCCTGTGCAACCCATTCCGCCTGCTTCTCCGGAGGCTCCCACCCCCAGAATGAAATGTGGCAAGTGGCAGATGCTCTAGCTGATCTGTGGGGAGACAGGGGAAAGCTGAAAACCCTCTCTCCCTTGCCCACCAGGATGCCAGTTTCCCTGAGCCCCCAAGTCCTTACCTCTGAGTGTCAGAGATACACCACCAGGCCCAGGCCCAGCCGCCAAACACATACTGTTTATAGTCCGAACCACAACAGCCCCCTGGAGAACAAAGCAAAACATTGCTGGTCAATCAGCTCTTGGGTTTGTCTATCCCCAATCCCTCCAACAGCAACCCTGGGCCTTTACCTGCTCAGACACTTAAATCGCATTTTGAGTGCCAGGTGCTGAGGTTACACATAAATGGGAGACATGCCCTTAAGGGTCTTGGAATCTAGTTAGGTAGATAGGCAGGTTGCATAAAAAGAAGAATATCCAATGAATAGATCAGAATGTATGTGCTTTCAGAGAACAGGAGAGGTCAATGGGCAGGGGTGAGCAGCAAAAGCTTTCATCATTCAGTCAGCCATTCATTTAGCAAAGAAGTAGAGTATTTTCTCTGCTAGGCATAGAAATGAAGGTGATAGGTCCTGTCTTGAAGGAGATAAGACTAGGAGGAGGGACCTACTTTTTTTTTTTTTTTTTTTTTTTTAGATGATTGTAATGCCATGCAATCCACCTATTATCAGGGCAGGTGCAGACAGGGAGGGAATGCAGTCCCCCACCCCTCACACACTGGGAGACTGCTGGGAGGGAGGGAGACTCGAGCCAAGGTGGGAGCCTTGCTCAAGCCTGGCAGACACATCTCGGTGAGGCTGCTCCTATATTCCCAGGGGTTCAGAGTGACTTTGTTCCTCTTGTGGGAGCAGATAGAGAAGGCAAGACCTCAAAACAAAGGCCAACTCATGGCACCAATGGAAAGAGTGAAATAAAGGTCTAAAAAGAAAGTGCTCCTGGAAACTATGTACCAACTAAACAGAATGTGAATCTGGCCTGGACCCAGAGTCATGCTGTGGACATGTTCGGCATGCTCACTGTACAGAAAGTGAGAAAAACCAATTCCTGAAATTCTTGTTGTGAACCCTCCAGCAAATGCCAAAATTACTCAAGTTCAAGAAAACTTGCGTAAAAGCTGGAGGGGCAGTTCACTTGTAGTGAAAAGAAGTGTACAGGAAAGATGATTCAAAGGAAATGTGATTGTTTATTAAAAAAACTAAAAAAGGAAATATGATTGGGAAAAAAGTCAGTAGATGCCATCATTTCCATGTTCACAAACTGGGGTTTTAAGGAGAGCCTTAGGGTATTTGCCTCCCAAGGTCAAGTGTCAGGGATAGTTTCCTGTAGCTGAGTAACAGTGTCTATGAGGACCCATAGCAAGGAACAAGCTGGGGGAGGGCAGGTCACAGAGTGTCTCAGGTATCAGGCCAAGGAGCTGTGTGTGTGTGTGTGTGTGTGAGTGAGAGAGAGAGAGAGAGAGAGAGAGAGAGATGGAGGGCCACACAGAGATTTAAACTGGGGAGCAACAAGCCCTGGCCGGGTAGCTCATTTGGTTACAGTATCGTCCCTATATGCCAAGGTTGCGGGTTCAATTCCCAGCAACCTTACAAGAATCAACCAATGAATGCATAAAAAAGTGGAACAACAAACTGATGTTTCCCTCTCTTTCTCCCCTCCCTCCCTCTCTCTCTCAAAAATCAATAAATTTTAAAAAACCTCTATTTTTAGTTTTATAAATATAAAATTATATTTGCATTTTAGAAACACTCCTTTGCACAAGGAGGAAGACGCTGGGGTCAGGGAGATTGGGCGAAGCCTCGTGCAGTGGCTGACGTTGAGGGATGACTCCTGGAGAACTTCCTGTGTAAGTGGGAAGGTTCTGTAGCTGCACTGTCAACAATGGCAGCCCCGAGCCACAGGTGGCTGTTGAGCATTTGAAATGTGGCTGCTCCGACTGAGGAAATGAATTTTAATTTAATTAATTAAGTTGAAGTAGCCATTTGTGGCTACTGGATACCATATCGGTGTAGCTCTGCAGTCCAGGTTTGGGTGATTGGTGAAGCAACCAAAACAGACACGACGGAGAGAACCTCAAACTGGAGAGACGTTTTGGATGAGTGGAGGTGAAGGAACAAAGTCTCCAGGAGTGCGGAGGGCCTGCAGGTTCGTGAACTGGCATCTGAGACTGCGCACAAAACGGCCAAATCCGTTTCCCGGGGCCGCTGCTGTGCGCAGTGGGCACGTAGCTGGGCCAGAGGCCCAGGGAGCGAAGATCAGCCCACATGTGAGTAGTGGTAGGAAGAGGAGGTCTTAGGTCTCTGTTTCTTTGTGGTGCAAGTACCTGTTCACAGGGCCGCTGTTCAATGGAAGCTCCTGCAGGCTTCTCTGCCCTGGGCAGTGGGGTATGGGAGGCCTCTAAGGACAAGCAGTCAATCTGAAACCTAAACCATCTCAGGATCCAATGAAACTGGAAGAAGGTCAAAAATCACAGCTTGTTTCACTACTTCTGGCCTGCTGGGGGCTGGGGCCTGGCTGCCTCCAGCCAGCTCCAGGGCACTTCTCCATGTGCTGGGGGAGGAGGTGGTGGTGGTGGGGTGGGCTACGGGGAGGTCTGGGGTGACGGTTAGGGGGATGTCCACCCTTTACCTTTAACTCAGTCTTTGACCTTGGGAGCAGGCTGCCACACACAGCTCAAGCTGGGCCTTGGCCAAGAGCAACATGGCCAGGTTCCCAGGGGTAGCAACAACAGGAAGCTGGGGTTGCCAGACTACCCCGTCCCCAGCAGCCTCCTCTTCTGGAAGGCATCTTCCTCCCCGCTTCCTGCTCACGCTGGGCCTGAGCACCATTCCCAAAAGAGAACACTTAGGTGTCCCTTCCTTGCCTGTCCTAATTCCCACTGTCTTGAGACCTGAAAGTTCTCCCCAATTTTATCTCACTTTTTTTTAAAATATATTTTATTGATTTTTTACAGAGAGGAAGGGAGAGGGATAGAGAGTTAGAAACATCAATGAGAGAGAAACATCGATCAGCTGCCTCCTGCACACCCCCCACTGGGGATGTGCCCGCAACCAAGGTACATGCCCTTGACCGGAATCGAACCTGGGACCCTTCAGTCCGAAGGCCGACGCTCTATCCACTGAGCCAAACCAGCCAGAGCTTATCTCACTTTTTCTAAGCCAACTTGCTTTCTTTGTCTATCCTTCCCCAAGCTGAAGAATAACAAAACACCCCTAGATAACCTCCGCCCCATTCTGAGCCCCGCCCCAGACACATTCCGCCCTCAGGGAAACCCCTTCCCTTCCTATCCTTCCCTCTCCCACCTTCTTCTTCCTGTTGGTCCAGAAAACCATACTCTAAAGGGGGATTTAGCCTTTTTTTGAGCCACAAACATCCTTAGGAGTCCAGCAATGCTGGAGTGTTCATAAATGCATAAAATAAAATTCATAAGAAACAAATTATATTAAAAGTTATGAAAATATTAAACCCACCAAATATGTGGTATAGTGGGACATGTAATACGTAGTAATATGTGTGATACATTAAATAAGGTCTGTGTTAGATCTAATAATTGGCTTAATTTCAAAGTAGTGATGAACATAAATGATTTTAAAAATATTTTTATTGATATCAGAAAGAAAGGGAGAGGGAGAGATAGAAACATCAATGATGAAAAAAAAAAAAAGAAACATCAATGATGAGAGAATCCTTGATCGGCTGCCTCCTGCATGCCCCACACTGGGGATCCAGCCCAGAAATCCGGGTATGTGCCCTGACCTAAAACCGAACCTCGACCTCCTGGTTCAAAGGCCGACACTCAACCACTGAGCCATGCCAGCTGGGCCATAAATGATTGTTAAGGTATTACAACAAATGCAGTTTAGTAGGAAAAGATCTGCTAATACCATTATGGACTGTCACCGACATTCATAATCATAGGAGACACTAAATATAAATGCACTTTTCTCCCCATCCAAATGTACAGACGTCTACAGTCTATCCACAATCCCAGGTTAAGAAACTCTGACCTATTATGGAGATGAGAGAATTATGTACAGTATTTGGATTCCCCTTTCAAAAATCCCAAAATAGAAATAAAGTAAAAGGTTTTCTATTATAGAATGGAGGAGGAAGGTTAGACAACCAGAAGAACCTCAGACTTCAGGTGAAGAAGATGACACGAGATATATCAGCCTCCTTCTTCTGAAACTGGGCTTGGTGAGATGCTCCTGGACTTAGATACAGGCCAAGTAACCAGGTGGGGCGGGGCTGGGGGTAGTGACTCTGATCTCCTGGGAGACCATGTGCAAGAGAGAGCTGCATCTCAGTTTGATCACTTCAAATCCCAAGGTGCTATTATGCTAGGCATCATCCTTCCCTCTTCTCTCGCACCCTTCCTTGACTCCAGCACCCTCAATTCTCAGCACAGCCTCCTCCCCCCACCCCTAAAACAGCTTCCAAATTAGCACTGCATCGGCCTCTGGCAAGAGGACCTCGTTTCTGACAACTGGAAGGTACAGAGCAGCCTATCTCAGGGGTTCCTCTCACCCCTCTCCAAAGAGATTGGAGCTTTTGTCTCCTTAGCTCAGAGACCAGGCTTCCAGAAAGAAACTCACAAGAGAAACAAAGTAGCTCAGTTGGTTAAAGGATTGTCCCAATAAGCCAAGGCTGTGGGTTCCGTTCCCAGTCAGGGTACATACAAGAATCAACCAGTGTATGCATAAATGGGTGGAACAACAAGTTGATATTTTTCTCTCTTTAAAAAAGTCAATTAAAAAAAAAAAAAAAAAAGGGAAGTCCTGCTGGTGTGGATCAGTGGTTGGGCATCGATCCATGAACTAAGAGGTCACCAGTCTGACTTCCCGTCAGCGCACATACCAGCTTTCGGGCTCGATATCCAGATATCCAGTAGGGGGCGTGTAGGAGGCAGACCATCTATGAAGTTTCTGTTTCTCTCTCATCGATGTTTCCCTCTATCCCTCTCCCTTTAAAAACCAATAAAAACATATTTCCAAAAAAAAAAACAAAACATAATGCAGATTCGGGTTCTAAAAGCCTTCTTTAGAAGTGTGGGCTGGGAGACGGGTCTAGCTCTTACAGAAGTAGGTGCAAATTTGGCCTCAGTCGCCCTAGCTGCTTTGGCTCAGTGGATAGTGTCAGCCTGCAGACCAAAGGGTCCTGGGTTCGATTCTGGTCAAGGGCACATGCCCCCGGTTGCAGGCTTGGTTTCCAGTAGGGGGCGTGCAGGAGGCAGCCAATCAATGATTCTCATCATTGACATTTCTATCTCTCTCCCTCTCCCTTCCTCTCTGAAATCAATAAAAATATTTGGCCTCAGTGTTCTCTGGGGATCTCCCTCCTGACCTCAAGGCTATCTCAGGTCTATAGGAAAGTGAAGGTGGGAGTAAGAGCCTGATCAGGGAGAGTGGGGATTCCTATCCCAGTGAAGAAATTGATTTTAAGATCCAGACTGTGCCAGAAGCCATGTTCTGGGGTAAAAGTTTTCAATGGATTTATCAATCTTTCCCAAAGGTGGGCAGCCATAACACCTGGCTTAGCCTACCCGCTTCTACCTCCTTCTGCAGACAGCTGCAAAACTCTGTGCACAGGCTTAAAATCGGCATTGAGCGTGGAAAGGAAGACATGAGGCCTCCAAGCTGTCAGGAACCGCGGACCCTCCCTGGCACCTGCAATCCAGGGCTGCTGCACAAGCTGGTGCCTTGAAAGGCTTCAGCCACCTTCCAAGAAACCCACATACACAATTTAAAAGGCAGCCTTAAGACAAGATACCGCTCCCCTCCCCTAATACTGCAGAGTCTCCAAGCCCCACCTAAGCGCACAGAAATTCTGGAGCCTGCAGCATTTTGCAACAGGGACAGCACAAACCAGAACCCGATTTCTCAACCTGTAGAGGCCGCACCCAGCTCCGTGCCAGGAAACCCCAGCAAGCCCCAGCCTGCTGGGGATTAACGGGTCTCCGAGTGCCCGGAGAAATGATGCGTCCCAGGGCCTCTCCCCACGTAGGCACCTGCTCTCCAGAGCTGCGCGACCCACCCCACGTCCCGGGCGCCGGAATTCAGCCAAACCGCTGTTCCTCTCCCTCCCGGAACCCCACAGCTTCAGTTCGGGATCTCCGCCCACCCCGCCAAGGCCACGGAGGGGGGACGTGCCTAGAGGGGAGGCGGAGAAAGGAGGGGATAAACATGGGGACAACACGCTGTGGGGGAGGAGCCCCGGTGGGCGCCGAGCACCGAAGGTGTGAGTAGGGGGGATTCTCCGGGAAGGTCTCGGGTGCCGCCCGGAGCGCAGGAGACTCAGGCCCGATTCTCGGGGTCCCGACCTCGTCCCCCCGCGGCACTGCCCTCCACCCTCGGGGGCCTTCCCTGGCCTACTCTTCCCCGTCGCTCCCCAGCCCGAGACCCCTCCTCATCCCCCTTTCCAGGCACAGCGCCACCCGACCCCCAACACCGTCCGCACCGCGCGCCCCAGCCCCACCTCTCCCGCTGCCCCCTCACCTGAAACCACCAGCGCCTCGTTGGGCCCCACCGTGTGGCAATTGCCCATGGCGCCGACGGGACGGAAGGCCCCCAGGGGCCGCAGAGACCGGGACGGACAGCAGTCGGCAGCCCGCACTCCGCTCCCACCGCACCGTGGGCCGCGCCCAGCCAATCGCGCCGCCCCCAGCCCGCCAGCGCCCCTCCGCGGCCGCGGCCCCGCCGGAAGTGGGGCGGCGGAGGGCGGGGCCGGCTCGGGGAGAGGCGGCGAGGCGCTCAGCCTGGGTAGGCAACGCGCTTTATTGCACGCGGGTCGGGGTGGCGGGGCCCAGCCCTAACGCACCCGGAAAGCGTCCCTCTGCTCCCACGAGGCGCCCAGATAACAACCGCCCTGCCCTGCCCTGCCCTGCCTCACCGCTCCAGCATCCACCTTACAGCAGCTGGCCCTGGAGCCAGACCTGGGTTCAAGTCTTAGTCCCTCCTCTTCCTAGCTGTGAGACCTTGGGCGAGTCCCTTACCCCTGCTGCCTAACCTTGTTTCTGTAAAACGGGGGTAATTCGACCATCTAGCTACGTGGTGGCCACCAGTTCAGTAATTCCCAATATTGGCAGTACATCAAGTGACAGATTCCCTGGCCTTCACCCAGAGCTGCTCAGCGTCACTGAGGGTGGACCTTACAAATAAGACATTCCAATTCCTGAGAAGCAGTGTCTGGCACACTACACACACAGCTTCTCAAACTTGGCTAACTGTCATTCTCAAGAAGAAAGAATCACCTATATTTCCTTCCACTAGGAAAAGAGCTGTCTAGGTCATCCCTTGACGCCCCAGAAAGTAACCATGGAGGTAAAAACTGCAAACTCCTCCATGGCCAGGCCGTGGACCGGCACACAGCTAAGGTGTTTCAGGGCCACCAAGTGCCATAGCAAGCATCCCAGCCGGGGGATTAAGAGGCTTGGGGCTCAGGTTCAGCTTTAACCCAAATTCGGTGTGTGACCTCAGACAAGTCTGGTGAGCTCTGAGGGCTGGGATAGGGTTCAGAAACTGGGGGCTCCTCAGGGTGGGGGCTGCTCAGAGAAGATGGGGTCCCTGAGTCCTGAGGGTGGGGGTCTTCATCAGATTCGGCATCCTCTCCCCGTCCAAGCCCTGCCAGCCTTTTGCTGGCCTCCCACAGCCGGTGAGCTGCCCGGTCGTCTCTGGCAGCTGGAGGCACCTCCTCCACATGGCAGTTGGCAAAGTATCTTCCACTGAGGGGCTCAATGCCCTCCTGTAGAGCGCAGTACAGGGGCGTCTGGGCACCCCCTCCTGGTGTCCGGAGCACCAGCCAAGCCAGTGGGTGCAAAAGTGGGCGCAGCCATCCAGGAACATGACGCAGGAACAGATCTGAGTTCACAGGCCCTGCGAACAGGAGAAAGGAAGGAGTGGGGAGTACAGTGGGTGAGGGCCCAGGGTCAGAGCTGTGAGAGAAGGGCTAGAAGGGAGTGGGGAACAGACTCCAGGTCCAGGGAAACCAGGGTAGTATTGACTGGGCATTCAGGGCCCTTACAGGGTGACCTCACGCATTTCCAACAACACGCCTCTCCTCCATCCAAACTTCTTGTACATCCCCATCTCCCAGATTTAGCTCATGTTGTGTCCCCTGTGAGGTACAATTCTGTCTCCACCTTCCTTTGTTTAACCAGCAAACATGTATTAACACCTATGGTAGACCAGCCACACTTTTTGGACACCAGAGATATGGAGTAGTAATCAAGGCTTGATAAAGATTAGTTGTGATTATTATTTTCACTATTATAATTACTGGTTGTGGTTATTATTGTCATGATTGTAATTACTAATTAGCCACGGGCCATGACTGTCTAGAGTGCAGTATGGTAATGTGGGTAGGGCAGATTTTGTTCTCCAGTAACCTGCTCCCTAAAGGCAGGGGTAGGTCTTCTTCACCAGTTAACTCATTCAGAGGAAAAGCCAAAATGCTTACAGGGGACCTCCAGACCCTGGATGGCCCAGCCCATCTCCATACCACATCGCTGGCCCCTTTCCCCTCCTCACTGTGTTCTAGCCACACCAGGCTCCCTGGTCTTTCTCAAGCACATCAGGCACTTCTGCCTCCGGGCCATTGCACTTGCTATTTGCTCTGTTCTTTACACTCTTCTCCCCAGAAAGCCACATGGCTCACTCTCTCATCTCCCTTGGGCCTCTATTCAAGTGTTACCTTCTCAGGTATATCTTTCTTGACTGCCATAGATAAAAATAGCACCCCGTCATTTCATATTCCCCTTAACCTGTCTTATCTTTCTCCACAGCACTTTATCACCACCTGCCATTGTATGTATTTATTAGTGGTTTCTCCTTCCCCTAAACTCTACAATGATAGAGTTTACTTTGTTTGGTTCACTGCTATATTCCCAGCACTGAGATTAATGCCTGGCACATAGTAGGTACTCAGTAAATGCTTCTTGAAAGAATGATCATTAGCTATTATCATCATATTATAGTCAGTTCAGTCATATAGATGGCTCCCTGGGGTGAGAACCTGGGCCTTCTCCATGGCCATACCCTACCCAGTAGTCAGCATCCAACCTTGTGGTAGGAGAGCAAGAACACAGACAAAAAGAGCCCGGTTTCAAGATCAGCAAAGAACAGGTCTCTCCTTGGACCATGCTTCCTTCCTGCTCTGAGATCCTGTAGCTCAGTGAGAGGCTGGGGGAGCGAGGATGGGGCAGGGATGGGGAGAGGGAATCAAAACAGCCAAAGGGCCAGGCCTCACCTGGGTGAGCTGCATAGCAGGTGACGCCGGTGCCCTCAAGCTGCGCGGCGAGCTCCCTGGCAAACAGTACATTGGCCAGCTTACTGTCGGCATATGCTCGCAGCTCCTGCTGCCAGCCCACCACCGGGCGGTCCAGGCGTGCGAAGTCAAGGCGCCCTCGCCGGTGGGCAGCTGAGGCGACCACCACCACGCGGCTAGGGGTGCACGTCTTCAGCCGGGGCAGCAGCAGGTGTGTCAGCAGGAAGGGGCCGACGTGGTTTACTCGCAGAAGCAGGTTGAAGGGCTCACGGGTCTGTCCGCAGGAACTGATCCCTGGGGCAGGGACTAGGTGTGAGCAAGTGCTCTGGAGTGATCCCCATAGGCCTTGGTGGCCCCCTCTGTGAGATGGTGGTAGGGGACATCCTTCCCACCTATCCACTGACCCCCAGCAATGCCTGGCTGGAAGGGACGGCTGCCCCTCCAACAACCCCCCTGCACCCCCCACCCCCCTTAGGGCCTGCATCTCACCAGCATTGTGGATGAGGATGTCCAGCCGTGGCTCAGACCTCAGGAAGGCAGTGGCAAAGGCCCGCACTGAGGCCAGACTGGCCAAGTCCAAGGCCATGAAGATGACTTCATTGTTCCCACTCTCCTGTGGAGCGGCAAGGGCTGGGCTTGTTACCAGATACCTCTCTCCTCTCCCCTATCCCCAGACACCAAATTCTGAGAGTCTACCTCCTACTATTACTAAGATCTGCCCCTATGCATTAGAGTAATATGAATAAGAGTGTAGACTCTGATGTAATTTTTTTTAAAATCCTCACCCAAGAGGCGAGGATATTTTTTTCCCATTGATTTTTAGAGAGTGGAAAGGAGGGGTGAGAGGGAGAGAGAAACCTTGATGCAAGAGAGACACATCGATTCACTGCCTCCTGCTTGCCCCGACCAGGATTGAACCTGCAACTGAGGCACATACCCTTGACCGGGAATCGAAACCACGGGCCGACGCTCTAACCACGGAGCAACTGGCCAGGGCACGATGTAAATCTTGACTATGCTTTTTACTCAAGTGTGACCTTGGGCAAGATAATCTCTCTGTGTCTCAGTTCTCTCACTGTGAAATGGGAAGAATAATAGTGCCTATATCATAGAGTTGTGAGGATTAAATGAGTTAATATATGTAAAATACTTAGAATAGTCCCTGGCACACAGCACAATGTAGGTACTTGCTATTACTGTGTTATTATTATTGTCCCCTCTACCTTACCCTAAAATCTACAGTGGACTTCCTATTGGTCTCCTTTCAAACCTCTTGCCCCCTCCAGTCTAGGCATCACACGGACACCAAAGGTTGGTGCCTGCTGAGGGCCCTTCATTGGATCTCTACTGCCCATCCTATAAAATCTGGGCCCCTCAATAAGGTCTATAAGGGCCTCCTAAACCTGGCCCTGGCCCCTTCATTTTGCTTCTTTCTTCCGTACTTCCCCATGCTCCAGCGTCATTCCCCCCCACCCCTCCCACCCTAGTTTCTTAAATTAGATCCGTTTTCTTGCCTCAGGGCCTTTGCATATGCCGTTCCCTTCCCTGCTGTTTTTCATTAATGTAACTTCCGCTAGTCCTTAAACGTCTTAAATCAGCAATTACTTCAGGAAGTCCACTCCCCAGCTTGGGTCTGTGCCCCTTCCCGGTGTGACCAGAGCACCTGTGCGCTCCCTCTTTGCACGTCAAGAACTGAGCCGAACTCTCCTCTCTGGACTGGATCCCAGAGCCACTCTGCTCACCCCACTGTCTCCCGAAGTCTCGGTCCTCTGTTCGCCGCCCCACCCACCCCTGCCTTCCCGCACCTGGCGAAGGTCAAAGGCCGCCGCCTCTCCGCGCTCCCGGCTCCGGCAGGCCAGCACCACACGAGCTCCTCGGCGCGCCAGCTCCAGGGCCGTCATCTTCCCGATGCCGCTGTTGGCGCCTGCGGAGGGCGGGCGGGAGCCCAGCTGAGCCCGGGCGGGCCATCGCCCCCTGCCGCCCCGGCCCCTCGCCACCCGCCGGCCCGCACTCACCCGTTACCACTGCGGTGCGGCCCCGCAGGCTCACGACGCCGCCGCAGGGCGGGGCCTTCACCAGGTTGTAGTAGACAAGCACGTAGGCGCCCAGCAGCAATCCCGCGCCCAGCAGCAGCGCCTCCATGCCGGCCGCGCCCTCGGGCTCCCGCCCAGGCCCGTGCCGCCCTGGATCGCCGCCTGGCAGCTGCCGACCAGCCCCGCACTGGCTTGGAAGGGCGCCGCGAGGATCTCCGGAAGGCGGAGGTGGAGGGGAAGACTGGCGGCAGGCAGGGCAGGGGTGTGTGCGTGCGTGGGCCCTGCGAGCGCCCCCTAGGCATGCGTCTGTGTCCTCTGGATGTGTGTTTGTGTGCACACCAAGGTGCGTGTGTACATTTGGGCCCTGGGAGCGCCCTCTAGGTGTGTGCCTGCGTGAACTCGTTCTAGATGCGTGTGTGGGTGCCCTCTAGGTCTGTACATGCAGCCACATACCGTGTGTGAATGAATTTTCTGGCTTTATAATGTACCCATGGGCTCTGGGAACACTCTTCAGGTTGTGCCTCTGGATCCTCTGTGATTTCCCCCCCCCCCACCACTTCCTTTTATTTATTATTTATGTTAATTTTTCTATTTTATTTGTTTTTTTCCATTGACTTTTTTAGAGAGTGGGAGGGAGGGGAGAGACACAGAGAGAAACATAGATGTGACAGAGACACATCAATTGGTTGCCTCCCCCAAACATCCCCACCAGGGACAGGAATGGAGCCTGCAACCAAGGTATGTGTCCTTGACTGGAATCCAACCCAGGATTCTTCAGTCCGTGGGCCTACACTCTATTCACTGAGCCTAGCCTGCCAGGGCCGCCCTCCTTTTAGAAGGAGAGGGAGGGAGAAAAACATCAATTTATTGTTCCACTCATTCATGTACTCATTGGTTGACTCCCCTCTGACCAGTGATGGAACCCATGTCCTTGGCATATGGGTACCACGTTCTAACCAACTGAGCTACCCGGCCAGGGCTCGATCCTTTGTGTGTGCATCTTTTATGTGTTTGTGTCCATGTTGCTGAGAGCCCCTCCAGGCATGTGCATGCATCTGTAGTCTGTGTGTGTGTGTGTGTGTGTGTGTGTGTGTGTGTGTGTGTGTGTGCTTGAATGAATATCAAATGTACCTGTCCTTTGTGTGGTGCCCTATAACTGAAGGCTTGCAGAAAGGCTAACAGGGTGTGTGTGAGCCCTCTGGGTGGCTGTGTGTAAGAGTCGTTCCCTCTGAAGAGGCCTTCGTACATGAATACTCATATCTGAAAGCAAGTTCCATCCTGGATACCTTATCCTCCATAAACAAATCCTTCCATTCATATCCTCATAACCCATCCTCAGCTCCTCGGATTCTTCCCATAGAAGGCAAAGGAGGTGATATGGTGTTCAGCATGGCACATCAGTTAAGGGCTGTCAGGATTCATTTTCCTTAGCTGTCTATATCTTTCTGTCTCTGCTCCCCACCCCCTCCAATTCTGAAGGGAAGTAGGAAGAGAAAGAGTGTAATATTTATCTGACTTCCAGGAGGAAATTCTCCATAGAATGGTTCTCACAGGTGATAGAAATGGGTAAAGAAACTCCATCACTCAATGGAAGAAGTGACTTTGACGGCAAGATGGGTGGGAACAGCTAGGGAGGCAAGGGTAAGGGAACTCCTGGCCAGGTGACTTGCCAGAAGAAAGGACCTTGCCTGAGAAATCCAGTACAATTTAGTATCCATTGTTTGGCACTTATGGTGTGCCAGCAGTATGGTTAGCCTTGGAAAGATGGAGTTGAACAAGATATGTTTCTGTCCTTAGGGAGTTCAGGAGGCCCATTAGGGCAGGGGCAAAGCTAGACAGGTAGGTGGAAGCCTGGGACAGACCTCAGATTCAGGCAAATTTCCTATTTAGCTGCACTGTGGATTCACGGTTCAATTGTAGATGCCGTGGGATGAGGCTGGGGATGGAATATATATTTTCTAAATCTTTATTGTTCAGATTACAGATGTCCCTCTTTTTCCCCCCCATAGCTCCCCTCCACCCGGTTCCCACCACACCCCAGGCCCTCGCCACCCCACTGTCCGCGTCCATAGGTACTGCATACATGCATATCAGATCTTTGTCCAATCTCTTCCCACACCCTCCCCCTTCCCCCCCAAAGAATTGTCAGTCTGCTCCATTTCTGGGGATGGACTATTAAGGACACAAGTGCCTTCTCCATCCCCAAAGCAAGATCCTGACAGGCCAACAGGCCACCTAACTTGAATAGTGTTGGGACAGACACATAGATGCTCTTCAGCTGAGTCAGAGACTGTCTTTAATTTAATTTATTGACTTTCCTTTTTCATTTATTTTGATTGATTTCAGAGAGGAAGAGATAGAAACATCAATGATGAGAATCATTAATTGGCTGCCTCCTACATGCCCCATACTGGGGATAGAGCCCACAACACTGGCATGTGCCCTGACCAGGAATTGGACTGTGATCTCCTGGTTTATAGGTTGACACTCAACCACTGAGCCATGCTGGCCAGGCTATTTATTGACTTTTTAGAGAGACAGAGGGAGGTAGAGAAACACTGATTTGTTGTCCCATTTATTTATGCATTCGTTGGTTGATTCTTGTATGTTCCTTGACCTGGGATCAAACCTGCAATCTTGATGTATCAGGACAATGCTCTAACCATCGGAGCCATCTGGCCAGGGCTGGGAGACTGTCTTTAGGAAAAACTTCCTGATAAAGTTTCTCATGAAAGGCCTTCAAAGAGGAAAGGATGGAATTTGGTTTAATAAGAGGGCGCAGGGCCTTAGAATTAAGGTAATGCACTAGATGTTGTCTTCTGAGGAATTGCTACTGTGGAGAAGTAGTGAATGCAGTCATATAAACTGTGGCACAGCTGGGGTTAGAGACTGGACTTCTCATTTTTCATGTTTCCCCAGAGACGTTTGAATCAACAAACTGCTCCACACTACATTCTAAGACACAGGGGCCACATCTGCTTTAACTGCTCATAGTAAGTGAGCTAGACCAAGATTTAGGCACAGAGGGTCAAGTGGTACTTGACTTGCTCCATGCCCAGCTAAGGTGACAGGAAAAGGGCAAAACCAGGTGTTATGACCTCCCAGAATAGATGAATAAAGCATAATAGCAAATGATTGGAACTAAAGGCAGCTTCAACTCTCTAGATTAAAGCTTCTAGACCAGAATGCAGAGGTCTCACTCATGCCAGCTTGTTTTAATGCCTTGGTTTTGGAGCCAATAGGAGCAGGGGCCTGAACATTCTTAGAATATTGCAGAATTTGATCATGTCAAATAATCAAACCCTCTAAACTCTGAGTCACCCACAAAGTCATACAACAGCTCCCCTTAGCAGATGCACCCCTACCTACGCTTCCATTTCCGCTCCCCGTGCACCGTAGGCTCACTTTCCTACAACACCTCCCCTCTCCTGATTTCCCTTGGGGAATGTGACTTGTTCAAGGAGACTGTGGGACCAAGATCTCAGGGAGGGTCCCTTCCAAGTATGATGACAGGTAGGACAGACAGGCAGAAAACATAATTTGAAGTATTTTTGTTTTTTTATATACAGAATACAGGAAAGTTTCTGTAAAGTCTAAAACATTACAATTACTATGTACATTGGTACTAGTTGTGGGGTAGGAGAAGAGGAGGGAGCCAAGGGTGGGAGGAAGAGGAGAGAAGTGGCAAGAGAACAAAAAAAGGAGACAAAACAGGTTTACGACAAAAAACGTTTTTGCTACAATAGACAATTTGAAGAAAACGCTCTACCACATGTAGTACTGTACACAGTTTTTAAAAACATTGAAAAAATGTCATCACTAGATGTATTTACACAAAATCCAAATACACTTTTCCTTATTCGAAATAAAATAGATGGACAGCCAGAAAAAGGATTCATTTCTCATTTGTCCATAATACACAGTAGCTACCTGTAGTGCAACCGCTGCAGAAAGGGAAAATAACTTGGAGGGTGGGAACCATGGAAGGAGGTGGGTAGCGATCTTTATATTAAATAAAACAATGATATTGTATAGATTTTGCTGTATGAAAACTGTATTTTTTCTTTTAATATAAAACTATTGTCACTGCCACAAAATAGAACAAGTTTCTGATTATTTTACAACGGCGGGCGAGGGGGAGGGAGCAGGTGGGTGGGGAACGGTTTTGTGTTGGAGGAAGTGTCCAGACCATTGGCCTTCCCCTCCCTGCCCACGCTGTTCCTCAGCTCGGGTCTGCCGCTTTTCCATGAAATGTTGAGTACAAATATATGTGCAAATGCCCCCTAGAACTTGAGAAAAGAAAAAGGATTTTAAAAAACAGTCAAAAGGTTTTCTTCATGTCATGCAAAGATTGTAGTTGAAGGGTTTCTGGTGGAGTATAGAAAAAACCCGGGCTTGGTTTGTGTACATTTTTGCATTGCAGGAGTCTTGGGGCGGGTGAGGCGGGTGATGGGGTAGCCACCAGTCCTAGGGAACAGAGTTGGAGCGCAACACAGGGCCCTGGTGGGGCTTGAGAGAGAGCTTCTCGGCCAAGACCCCATCTTGCAACAGACTAGCATCGCCTTTGGGCTGTTTGGTCGCAAACTCAGTGATGCTGAAGACAAACTGCAGACACCCCAGCTTGATGTAGCTGCCATGGTGCAGTAAGGCCGTGCCTTCCCAGCCGGCCCCACTGCCCCCAATCAAGCTCGAGCTGCTGGCTTTGCAGTTGCAGGGTCTCCGTTGTGGCCCCTGGGCCTGGGAACTCATCATGGGTGCCTCCTCACTTGGCTCTTCATCCTGTTTCTGGTGCCGGCGGCGCCCTGGGGAAAAAGGGGATGGTCACTGGAGAGGAACAGTGAGCAGTCCAACCACCTGGGCTGTTTGCCAGATGGACCTCTGTACCTCCCCATTTTAAATGCTGCATAACTGGGGCGAGGGATGCTCAGAAAGGACTGGTCAAGCCTGAAGTGCTGTACACATAAGTGGGTGCACAGCACTTGGTTCTCCGTGGCCCTCCCTGGGCCCAGGAGTAAGCACATGGCCAATGCAACCAGGAAGGGAAGAGACAGCACATCACTGGCAGCAAGCCTGAGCCACCATGACAGAGCCTTAGAAAGTGTGTCCAAAAATGGCAGACTTCATGGCCACAGGCCTCTGCTCCAACTTACTGATGACACTCTGCACTTTGGCAACAATACTGCTTGGGGGGGTTGGCGGGGTCTTCTCAGAGAAGTCACATGAATACAGCACATTGTCCACCGTCGTCCCGTGCTCACTGTAGTTTAACAGCTCATAATGTTTGGTATTCTGAGGAGGAGGAGGGAAGATAAGATGTGTGGTCTGCTGCGTGGGGCCTGGGGCTAAGGGGAGAGAGGACATATGGAGAAGGCTGTGCTGCTCTACCTGGGGAGCTCTCTTTCTTTCCCAATCGTGCCCCCCTTCCCTGTACTTTTTGATTGGGGCTCAAAATTCACCTCCTGTGTGCTCTCCCTCCCAGGAGAAGCTCCTGCCTTTCCCTCTCCCCTCTCCTTCTCCCACAGGCATGCATCTCCTCCACTCTAAGGGACCCCATGAGACCTGCAACCAGGGGCGCAATGGGCAGTGTCAGTTAGTCCCAGACTAACCCCCTGAACCTATCTCTAATGCCCCCTTTTCTCTGACTTTCCAGAGCCAAAGCAGATTCGCCTAGGCTCTCTCCTGTAGCTTCTTCTGTCTTAAGCCCTTCCTTGTTTCACTGTCCCCAGCTTGAATATACTCTCAAAATAAAAAACAAAAAACATATAAACATAAACAAAAAAGATTCACCCCTTTAGGGAAGCCTTCCTTCTTAGACCCTCCCTCTCCTCACTCCTTTTTTCTGCCTCCTCAGCACTGGCTCCTGTTGAAATCATGGGCATATGAGAGGATGAGACTCACAGGGTTGCATTAAGAGGGCTTGGCTTCTTTCTATACTATTCCCTTTCCCTGCTTAGCCCCACCCCTCCCCCCACCTCAGCTGAGCCTGTGATCAACCTTAGGAGATATGGTAGCCCTGCTCCTGGGGAGCAGATGGCCATGGTAGAATGCCCTTTTCACACCAAGACTCTTCTCCTCCCCAGATGATGGGGAGGGAAAAGGAGGAGACTCCCAATCCCCTTCTTCTCACCCAGGCCACTGAACAAAAACTCAGTGTCTGGGAGAGGCCTCAGGTGGGGAGAGCTCCCTCCTACCCCATCAACACCCCTCACCTCATCGTAGAATATGCAGGCGTGTTTCCCGGACACGTAGTTACAGTGACCATAGTTTGTAAGGCACACATCCATGTCAGCTCCTGCAAGGTGACATGAATAGAGGAAAAGGCGGGCAGAGAACAAATTGTTAGGTGCATGTGTGGGGAAGGTGGTGGTGGTGATGCGGGGAGGGCGTTAGCTTCTGGGCAGGCACTAGGAGACCCTGAGGGACAGGTAGCTCAGGGCTCCCTCCTTGTATTTTTAAACTAAAGCTGATGTCTTTTCAACATCTTGCTAAAGAACAGTTGTCTTTGCCAGCTGATCTGCTTTAGAACATATGGCTGCTGCCCAGATGGGTACAGTGAGCTACTGAAGAGGATGCAATATTTTCTTTTCATTTTTTAAAGTATATTTTTTATTGATTTCAGAGAGAAAGGAAGAGGGAGAGATAGAAACATCAATGAGGAGAGAGAATCATTGATTGGCTGCCTCCTGCATGCTCCCTACTGAGGACTGAGCCCACAACCCTGGGCATGTGCCCTTGACTGGAGCGTCAGTCCACAGGCCAACGTTCTATCCACTGAGCCAAACTGGCTAGGGCGAGGATGGGATGTTTTCATGAGAACACAACATGGGGTGCAGGGCCTATAAATCTATCATATCAGAAAGAAGGGAAATGTCTAGGCTGGGGGCTAATCTGTCTGTACCTCTGTACAAGATAGAGGGCTAACTAAAGCTCAGGTATATGTGAGCCCCGTAACTTTTCTCAAGACCTCCAGGGAGAAAGCATTTGCTCTCTCCTTGGGTATTTTCTTGCAGTGTTTAAATGCCTCACTGAGCAGCAGTCAGAACTTTTACCTCTCCTGATGTCACACTGGGCACAAAGCAAAAGGGCCTGAGAACAGGGAAGACAAGCAGCTGATGGTCTCCTTTCTTAGCCCCTCTGGTTGGGACATCCATCAAGTTAAAACCATCTGCCCCTTTCTAGCCTTTGAGGGTAAGAGTGTTAGTCTTTAGGGCTGAACAGACTCAGCACCTCCCAGCTGGCTCACCTGTCCCGATGTAGAGGGTTCGGTAACACATGTTCACAGCTCCTCCCAACCCTAAGAGAGGGTAGAACACAGCTCGGGCCTGTACCTCCTTTCTTTGCACTACAAGACAAACACAGGGATTGGGTTATTTAGAAACTCAGAACCTGGCACTCAAATGCAAACCAACAGAACCTATGGCTCAAACATTAACAGAACCTGGACCTTTGGCGCACCGCCTGAAGAATATAATCCCACTGGATGAGTAAATTTTACCAATTCACGTCTAACACTGGGCTGCTTCAGGGTGAGGCTCTCTGTCCCACATACAGCAGTCCTCACATGGGGTAAGAAGGACCAGAGCTTTGACAATGGTCACAGAACTTAAGGATGATAGCACTTTATGAGCTCTGGGCTGCTGGTTGGTTTGTCAGGGATAACTAGCTGGTCCTATAGGGAGGTTGTGCAAAAAAGGGCACAGACCAATATCTCTCAAACTTTAAGGTGCATATGAATTGCCTAAAATCTTGTTAAAATGCAGATTATGATTTTGTAGGTCTAAGGTGGCGCCAAAGCTCTGCATTTCTAACAAGTTCGTAGATGCTGCTGTTGCTGCTGGTCTGGGGACCAAAGTTTTAACAGCTAATGCTCAAAGGGGTATCCTAAGCAGAGTTAACCTCTTGGGAAGGATTTCCAGGAGGCTAGCCCAACTGTTATTCTGTTTCTCACCTTTTAGGAAATTCTTCTAACTTGAATATTTGACAGCATTTGAGCAGAAAACACTACATACACCCAAAGGCACTTGTAGCTGCTTTCTGAGTCTCAAAGTGGATATGTATGAAAGAAAGTTACAGTGCACTTCCTGGAGTCTGAGCTGAAAGCTGTGGGTGCCATTTTGTATGTTTTCTGAGGAAAAAAACACCATGGTGCTTTATTAAGCCCATTAAAGGCACACACTGAAAGCTGAGATTTCCATGGAGGGGAGATGGCCATTCACACAGAGAGGTCTGACGGCGTGGTGTGGTGGCAGGTGTGCATGCGCACCTTCTGTGTGGTGCCCTCCAGAAGCCAGTGGATGTGCCCCGACACTGCCCGGTGAAGTTTGGACCCGGGAGGGGAAAAGCTGATGTATTCTCTGCAAGGCCAGAAACTTGATCAGCTTCTCGTCCAGCATATTTATCTCGATTTCTATTAACCAAAGAGAAAGATTAAAAAAGCAGCTGAGGAGGAAATGGAATGAGAAGTAGGCTAAGGTTACCGAGCAAATAGTGCAGCATTTCTAAAATCCAGCCAAGAGCTTTTTTAAAAAATAGCACAAAGTGATACAAGGATCTTGGCTGGGCACCTCACTAACCATTTGCAGTGAGAGAGCCCCAGTGCAGACTATACAGATGCCTCCTGCCACTGGGTAGCTGGATTTTAGGTAAGGTGGTCCTAGAAAGGTAGAGCAAGATAAACCATTTGCCTGTGCAGGGGGAAGGGCCTAGAGGTCTGATATTGGAGCTTGGATTTCTACCACTCTCTGTTTACAGAGATCGAGTTCTGCCCTGCTTCTCCTTGATTTTGGGAGCGAGATGCCTCCTGATTTTATTCTGCAAGTCCAGGTGATCTGCCTATAGTGATTTTCTTTTCTCACTGGCCAGGTTGGCTCTGTTCTCTCTTCACCTTTGATTATGTGTATATGCATAAGGCAGAGATAGAAGGGGCTTTCCTTCCTACACCACTCCCCTCTCCAGCCCTGAGATCAGGCATCCCTTCTGCCCCCTTTTGAAATGAGCTGAATGCTGCGTAGGGACAGCACTTTCACCACAGCAGCTGGTGGCAGAGCAGCAGCTCATTCACTCACCTCCATTGACATCCATAAATGCTCGAAGTGAGTTGGTGAGGTCCACCATGGCAGTAGAGTTGGCTGGGAAAGAGGGTACGGTTAAAGCGCTTCCTATGGATAACGTGCCGGGGCTGACCTTGCCATCTGGGGACGGAGCAGGAAGACTGTTACTTACGTCGCCTGAGGGAAACCCACCGGTACAATCCCCCACTGCAGAGACAGGTCTGGATTTCGGACCCAAGGTGATGTTCCCTTCTCGATTCTCACCCCATAGGCTCTGGAACTCCTAGAGCTAAAAACGTGTGGTGAGGAAGGGCAGATGGAACGACAATGCACCCAGGCATGCAGAAGGCTCCAGAGAACTGAGAACCAGTGAAATCTACTGCTCTGGGGAATATGGTGGGGTAACCTCATTTTCTGAGCCATGACTACCTCCTTGCTACCTCTACTCATTTAAATAAGTGGTGCCTGCCCATAAAACTCCTGCCTACTGAAGTCTGACTCATAGGTGCAAAATCTATCCAGGTTGGTACTGAAATAAACAGAGCCAGGAAAAAAGCCTGAGAAGAGGGGCCACCTTGGGACCAGGGGCCCCATGCAGAGAAGTCACAGACACCTTGTTACCAAGACTTCCAGCTGACTAGGGAGGCCAGCTTCAGTTCAGACAGGAGAGCCCACAGGGGGTTTCAGCAGCATCTGATACCTGGTTCAGATACTGGGGTCAGCAACCCTGAGGTCCCGAGTGCTGACTGGAGATAGCTGAGAGTGCAGGTCCACACTAGGTCAAGTATGGACATGAGGGCAAGCTTTTGGGCCAGAACTACCTCTATGGCCATCCCACTCTGCAGCAATTCTAAAGGCAGTGTTCCTTTCTAGCCCTGCTTTCCCTGACATGGAAGTTCCTTCAAAATAACCTGGCTCTGAGAATCTAATCTCTGGTGTGGATCGTGAACCAGAGGCTATCACTCAGAGCCTCAGGCTGACCACAATGGTTTCGGAGCACATGCTGCCTTCCTCTAGGGCAGTGATGGGCAACCTTTTGAGCTTGGTGTGTCAAACTTTGCCAAAACCTGAGCATAACTCGGGTAGTGTGTCACTTTGAGGAAAAACTAACTCCAAGACTCTAGTCACAAATGTTTCATCGTCGGCATGCGACCGCGTGTCATAGGTTCTCCATCACTGCCCTAGGGTGATGGGACAAAACAGGCAGACCAGTGGGAAGGTGGAATCAGGAGACCCAGGCTGTAGTTCCAATCCTGCCACTGACTTGTTAGATCACCTTAAAGAAATCACTTAAGCTTTCAGAGCCTAAGCAGTCCCACTGAATAGATGAAGACAAGTTAACATGTACTTTCTCTTCCATCACAGAAATGGGGGAAGGACAAGTAATACAGAGATCAAAGCACTCTGAAATATTCACAGATGTTTTTTTGAAGCTTGTCAGGAAGAGCATAAAATTACTCCAAATCACCCTAAGGCTGAGTAGCACTTACCTGAAGATGGCGCTGGTGAGCAGAAACTTTGGCTGGCTCCTGTGGCCAAGATACTGTCTCCTGCTGCTTGGGGGGGAGTGAGCACCCGGGTGGCATTTGGGGGTGAGCCCAGTGGCCTTGAGTCTGTCAACGGAGGTCCTATCTGTGATTGGACAGTCTTTCTTTGCAAAGTGCTGGTGTTCTCGATGCTGGCACAAGAGCTGGGAATGGAAGGGGGCAGGCTTGGGACAGGAACCAAACTCCTCTGGGGGCAAGAGCTGGGGCCAGTGGCATTCTCTGTCTTCACAATGATGCCGACGGTGTGGTTCTGAAGCCCCCCAGCGGCTGGTGGTGTGAGGGGCCGGGGCCAGCCTTGCCGGTGTGAGAGGCCTGGTAGGGGGGTGTTGGCGCCTGGAAGTCGCCGGGGGTCCGTGGAATCAGTGGGGCTGCTGTAGAGGTGTGGGCCATTGGCTTTCACCTCTGTGTTCACTGGCCCGTTGGCAGTCCCACAGGGGGCTTTCTTGGATTTTTCCGCACAAGAACTGCAGCTGATGTCCTCTAGGGCCGGGGGTTGGTGGGGTGGAGAGCAGCTCAGGGAATTCTGGGTGCTAATCCCTGAGGGGCACGACAGGGGATAGTGGGAAGGTGTAGTTGGTGCCTTGTCAGCTGTTTGCAGGGAGGTGGTGATTGAGCTGTCAGTCACAATAACAGGCTTAATATCAGCCTTCTCTGTCTGTTCAGAGTCCCAATGCGAAGGCATCTGCTTAGCAGATAAATGTTTCAATATGCTGCACTGGAGCGCAACAACACTACAGAGCCACTGTAATGGAAGGAGAGGAGAGGAGAGGAGGGTAAGAGGCCTGGGAGGCGCTGGTCCTTCCTGCCACAGTGGCCAGGGCTACAGCAGAGCTGATAAACACTGTTTCCGAGGTCCCATTGCGAATGCCCAGAAAGGGTGTGCTTGACTCCTGATAGGATTCCATTTCCATTCCCAAGCAAGACTTGTTGGTACACTCAGCAGACAACACCCTGGTCAGCAGAGCTTGGGATTCCCGTTCTGGTTTTGCCCCTAAGGCTCACCTTGTGACCAATATTCAGCAAGTACCCTAAACATCGGCTGTGTGTCCAGCACTATCACCTAGCCTCTCTATGGGTCTACTGAGGTCTTTCTACAAGACAGTTTTGCCCATCTCATAGTGCATTGGGAGACCGATGGAGAGAAGCAGACCAGTTGACTCTGTAGTTCTCTTACTTGCCTCAAGATCTGAGCCAGAGGTTCTCCCTGAAATATTCAACTCTTGGGGGTGAGAGTAGGGGTGGGTGGGGTTGTAGAAGACGGGGATGGGAATGATACTGAGGCTATTTCCATAACAGCTGCAGTGGGATGGAAGATTAGATTTGGAATCCCAGCCCTGCCTTCACTCACCTCTTGCTGCTCTGCCTGGGTGGCTAAGTGCTCAGAGTTCAAAAGGTGCATCTGTGATTCCTCAGGGATCCCATTGCAGATCAGCTCCCCATCCCGAATGGCCGCGGGTGCAATGAGTGGGGGTGGAAACTGGTATTGAGATTTTATAGCATCAGGAACCTGTTCAGAACAGATAGGAGGAAGGAGAGGGAGATGGTGCCAACATGACCAGTTGATTCTGCTCTGACCGTGCTCTTCTGTCCTTGGTGCTGATGCCCAGGGGACCATCATCCACTAGGTGGCTTGGTGGGCAGCAGCTGCTCTATGCCACCATCTCTTTGCCTAACACATATGCACACTAGCTTGAGAAGGCACAAAACTGGAACCAGCAGGCGTGCCCTCCACTTTTCTTCATTAAGGTCTAAGGACTGAGGAAGCCAGAAATCACTGCATACTGCCTTCTGCTTTGGTCTAAAAAGTGGAAGACTGACACCAAACAGGGCTCCAGAGTGGTACCCTGGGCTCTTATTGCTTAGGATCAAGTTTGGAAAGTAAGTAAACAATATCTGAAGAGATAAAAAGTTAAAATGAGGTCACATTCACAGTAGACATGCTCAGCATGAGGCCTGGCTCCAGATAAGCACTCAATCAATGTCAGTTTTCTTCATTCATTCATGACTCATAAAACAATTGAAGACCTCTTTGTTGCACAAACAGAAGACACACTCTGAATCACACCATATAAGAATGAAAGAGCTACACAAGCAAAGAATCATTCATACATTCAACCAACATTTATTGAGCATCTCCTGAGTCTGAGCACTGTGCCAATCCCTAGAGATCCAGATGAACAAAACTTAAGACTT
The DNA here is from genome assembly GCF_951640355.1 of Cnephaeus nilssonii. NCBI lineage: Eukaryota > Metazoa > Chordata > Mammalia > Chiroptera > Vespertilionidae > Cnephaeus > Cnephaeus nilssonii. Next base: position 32,583,512 of record NC_137090.1, read on the forward strand.
GCCCTCAAGGAGCTCACAGTCTAGTAGGGAAGATAAACACAGAAACATTATAATATAGTGTAATGGATCCTAGAATAAAGGCATGTCTAAGTAGCTATTAAAAACATGGAGAAGGCCCTAACTGGTTTGGCTCAGTGGATAGAGCGTTGGCCTGTGGACTGAAGGGTCTCAGGTTCGAGTCCGGTCAAGGGCATGTACCTTGGTTGCGGGCACATCCCCAGTGGGGTGTGTAGGAGGCGGCTGATCGATGTTTCTCTCTCATCGATGTTTCTGACTCTCTATCCCTCTCCCTTCCTCTCTGTAAAAATCAATAAAATATATTTTAAAAAAACACACCAAAAAAACATGGAGAAGGAGAGAATCATCGATCAGAACGTCAAACTTAAGGGAAGGTAGGGGAGGGTGGGGGTAAGGGGGAGAGATCAACCAAAGGACTTGTATGCATGCATATAAGCCTAACCAATGGACACAGACAACAGGGGGGGTAAGGGCATGAATGGGGGAGGGGGTTGGGGGGGTAATGGGGGAATAAGGACACATGTAATACCTTAATAAAGAAATTAAAAAAACAAAACAAAAAAAAGAAAACCACACAAAAAAAAAACATGGAGAAGAGTGCTTATTTCTACCTGGGGGACAGAAACTTGGGATTAGAGATTTTATAGGAAGGCAGTTAAGAAGGAACTTCCAGGCAGACCAAGGGGGAATAGGGTAGGGAAGCATTACCTAAGGCAGAGATGTAAAAGCATCTGGTAGATTTGTTAAATATTTTGGGAGAACCAAGATATTTCGTGAGCAGGGAGGATAAGGGAAGAAAAGCCCCAAATGGTTGCCTGTCCTTATTTTATTATTGTTATTTTAATTTTATTTTATTTATTTTTATTGATTTCAGAGAGGAATGAAGGGGGAGATAGAAACATCAACGATGAGAATCATTGATTCGTTGACTTCTGCATGCCCCCTACTGGGGATTGAGCCCACAACCTGGGCATGTGCCCTCGACCGGAATCAAACCCGGGACCCTTCAGTCCACAGGCTGACACTCTATTCACTGAGCCAAACCAGCTAGGGCTTATTTTATTATTATTATAAACCCTCATTTGAGGATATGTTTTTACTGACTTTAGAGAGGGCAGGGGAGAGAGGGGAGAGAGGGGAGAGAGGGGAGAGAGAGGGAGAGGGAGAGGGAGAGGGAGAGGGAGAGGGAGAGAGAGAGAGAGAGAGAGAGAGAGAGAGAGAGAGAAAGAGAAAGAGAAAGAGAGAGAAAGAAACACCGATCAGTAGCCTCCTGTATGTGCCCCAACCAGAAATTGAGCCCACAAGCTAGGAATGTGGCCTGAATGGAATTGAAACTGCAACTTTAAAAAAAAATATATATATATTTTATTGATTTTTTACAGAGAGGAAGGGAGAGAGATAAGAGAGCCAGAAACATCGATGAGAGAGAATCATTGATTGGCTGCCTCCTGCAAGCCCCCCACTGGGGATCAAGCCCGCAACCCAGGCATGTGCCTTTGACCGGAATCGAACCCAGGACCCTTCAGTCCGCAGGCCGACACTCTATCCACTGAGCCAAACCGGTTTCGGCTGAAACTGCAACCTTTTGATGTACGGCAGGAAGCTCCAACCAACTGAGCCACCCAGCTAGGGCTCCCTGTCCTTATTTCACTCTCAAATTGTCCAATTACAAAATGCTTTTCAGAAAATTTGTGCCCTTGGATTTTCTTCAAGAATAGGAAAACATTTTAAAAAGGGAACATTATAAAACGACAGGGTTTTATCAAGGCCTATTGGCCTGTTCATTTTGGTAGCCAAGCTCTCTTCTATACCTATATGGTGAATTATAGTCCAGATTTTTCCTAGATCTGTTTAACTAAGGTATGAGGCTTGTCACCTGTAATATATCTTACCCTCAACTGAAAACACCTAATTTAATTTTGGAAAACTTGTGTTTCCACTGAAGTATAAATATTTACACAGTTAAGAGTTTGTTATCCAACTTTCAACAATTAACATCTTGCTGGTGCTGACACCCACTGGAAATGGGTATGATTTTTTTTTTTAAATCCTTATCAGAGGATATGTTTTTACTAATTTTATTTATTATTATTATTTTTAAATCCTCACCCGAGTATATTTTCCCATTGATTTTGAGAGAGAGTGGAAGAGAGAGGGAAAGACAGAGAAACATCAATGTGAGAAACACATCGATTGGGTGCCTCCTGCACGAGCCCTGACCAGGGCCCGGGCCAGGGAGAAGCCTGCAACCGAGGTACGTGCCCTTGACTGGAACTGAACCCAGGACCCTTTGGTCCGCAGGCAGATGCTCTATACACAGAGTAAAACTGGCTAGGGCTGTATTTACTAATTTTAGAGCGAAGTTAAGGGAGGGACAAGGGGGGGGGGCGGAATATGTATGAGAAAAACGTCAATCAGTTGCCTCCTGTACCCGAAACCTAGCTATGTTGCCAGAATAGAACCGGCAACCTTTCAGTGCACGGGACAACCAACTGAGCTACACCATCAGCCAGGGCGGGAGTGGTATGATTTTATAGTATGGCTGCCCCCAAGTGGCCATATTTGAGAACTGCTGGTTCCTATTGATACTTATGACAGTCTGGGATTATTTCAAAAGAGAAACATCAGTTTATATATAGTGTTGGGCTCTCTAAGTTAAATGAATGAGGGGATTGAATGGTTTATGAGAACCAGCTTCAACACCACCAAATACTCTTCAACACAGAAAATTTCTCTGTCAATCTCTGTGGATACACTTTAATAATTAAGTACATAAAATGTATTGCTAATATATTAACAGCAGCCTGGGAAAAGAGATTTAACTTTCCTTTAGACATTTTCCCCTCATAAGTTCCTCAGTTGGGATTGCTCACTTTCCACATGGCCCTCTGCTTAATCACCCCACCTTCACCTCACGACCGCTCTAGGAAAGGGGCCATCTAATAGCAACAGATGGCACTGAGTGACAGGTGAGGGGCAGTAATAGCAGAGCACATCTGCATTTGGTGGAAGGGACTAAAGAGTGTTCATCATCAGGAGAACTAGAGACCTGCAGTTTGAAGGCCTACTATGGGGTTTGGCATTCATAATCCTGACCACCCTCCTCAAGTATTAAAATGTACAGCCACATTCATTACTTGCTCAGATACCACAGACAAGTCTCAGGGACTTCAGTTTCCCTATCTGTGGAGTGGGACCATGGCCCTCTGTCTATCCCATGAAGGCAATCAGAAACCACCATCCTGCCTGAACCAGGTTGGGACTCACCTTCAAGCTTCTTCTTTTGACCGACTGGAGCACGCGGCGGTTAGGAGGGTGCTTCTTGTGAATTCGGTTCAGGAAATCCACTTTGACGACGTGCTGTGAAATGGTGTCCTGGAAACGGTCAAACACCTGGCACCGATTACTCAGTGTCATATTCTTTTGGCTCAGCTAGAATCAAAGCAGAAACACTCCTGTGGTGAACCTCAAAAGACATCCCTCTCCCAACTAACTATAAATGGACCAAATGGGATTGTCTGTCAGGGGTTGGTATGTCAACACTCTTGTCAGTGTTGCATAAGACTTTCTCCCTCAGCCCTGCCCAGTCCAACAAGGGACAACTAGTATGTTTCTATTCCCTAGAGTGGCAGGAAATAGTGAATTAGCTAAGAAGTGACCTTCCACATTCAGCCTCTGACAGCCTTCTGTCCAGCTCAGACCACCCTCCGTAAGTTTACAGGTTTCTTTTTCTTTTAGTGTACAGGTTTCTGAGGAGATGCAGGCCTTGGCCCTCAAGAGACCCAGACTCCATTCCTAGCAAGAGAACCTCTCCCTCAGGAAGCAGGACTGTTTCCTATATAGGAGTTTGGCTGACAGCTGGGATTAGCACCCAAATCCTGTGTGCCCTGCCCTATTCCTCCTCCATCGTACTAGGGAGCAAACCCCTCTGGATATCCCAGTCTTGTTCTATAGGAGGCAGAAAACTTGGAATGCTCTAAGAGGCCAAAGGGAGAAAAGGTAGTTTGTGCAGCAGCATACAGAAATTATGTCACATTTCCTTTTCTACAACTGGTCCCATACACTTTAATTCAAAAGAAAAAAATGTGTGGCAGCTTCCTAATTAGTAAAAGAGGAAAAACCCCTAAGTGGCTAATAAAATATTACCCAATTAATAATTTCTCATCTGCTGGAAAGGTGCTCTTTAAGATTCTTATTTGGGTAAACTGCTCATGGTTGCTGTTTTTTTTTTGGTTTAGTAAGAGGCAAAACAAGATACACACACTGAGCCCCAGAGAGAAGCCTCCTTCTAGATAAATCTTTCTGAACAGCATTAGCCAAATAAGAGGACAAAGCAACTATTTTCTTTCATATGTGCAAGTCTATAACTGAGTTTCCCTCAGTGTAAAGAGGGGAGCACAGTGCCATGTTGAGGGCCAACAGTCATTCCATGATTGTCACCATTTGATAGGTGATGTCTTTTTTTAAAAAAAATATATTTTATTGATTTTTTACAGAGAGGAAGGGAGAGGGATAGAGAGCTAGAAACATCGATGAGAGAGAAACATCGACCAGCTGCCTCCTGCACACCCCCCACCGGGGATGTGCCCGCAACCAAGGTACATGCCCTTGACCGGAATCGAACCTGGGACCCTTCAGTTCGCAGACCGACGCTCTATCCACTGAGCCAAACCGGTTTCGGCTGATAGGTGATGTCTTATGCAATAACATTTTTTAATTTGGAAAGGCTGTTCTTATGAGGGACCTGCTCCTCCTGAAGCCCTCTCCTATTCAATCTATGAGTGACTATTCTAAGTGCCTATAAGGAAATGTCTTAAACGTCTCTGGAGATAGCAAACTACAGTTCTGTTTGGCCCCAGGAAGCAGTCTGGAAAATGTACCCAAGACTTCTGGGAAATAAATAATAATCTCACAACATTCATTCAACAATTTAGTTACTCAACACCTATAAGTGTTATGACAAGAATTAAAGTAAGAGAAGGGAAAGAACCTCATTTGGAGCCTAGGGAAGATCAGGTGTTTAATAAATGGTTGACTGTCTGGAATACCATTATATCCATGTCAATTCTCTGAAGTTACTGTGCAGTTAGTTAATTCTTGAGATACAAGAATAAATATCTTAGAATTTTCTTTCTTCCCTCTAAAAACAAGAGGCAGGAAAATATGGAAGCAACTACTGTGAGAGCATTTATTTCCATAAGGTTGGATCTAATATACCCCAGTTTAGGGCGATAACATCTGCTTGATTCACTCTGGAGGAAAGTATTAATGAACAACCAAATGCTAGTGGGTTAAATCTGTCTATGCAGCTAAAATAAGGCATTATGATAAAAGGAAAGATGCACAGCTAACACATGTCAAAAGAATCGGAATTGAGTAGAATGGTCTGCAGAAACCAGCATCGGAGAGATTATAGTGAATTCTGGTACAAAGCTGACCTTATTATGCTTTCTACTGAATCAGTCCACTCTCCACTGTGCCCATAGAGGACTGAAGAGACACTGCTGAACTTACCACCACATGTTCGATGTGATTTGGACACATCCATCTGCCCAGGGGCATGGCAGTGAGTGGTGGCTCAAGGCAGTCCATGTGGAACAGGAGGGGGCAATAGTCACACTGGATGAGAGGGGCCACGCGACAACTCCTGCAAAAAAGAGATTAGGCCATTTCTGCGGCAAGATGGGAGAACTGAAAACAACCTCCCCTCCTTAATCCTAACAACATTCTCCCACATCCTCCTCCCCCAATGACTCAGTTACAGTCACGATTAGAAAGATGGATGAAGTTGGGGGCTACCACGCGGCTCTCCATTATTCTCTCTTCTAAGAGAACTGTATCTTGTCAGGAAGTGAATGTTTACGAGGAGTATGCTAAAGTGGCTGTCGGAGCATGAATGATCATTGTACCCATTGAGGGAAGACAGCCAACTCTACTTGATCTTTCTACTCCTTAAAAAAAAAAGCAACTACTTCATTAAACAACAACAACAAAAACTACTAGCAACCTTTCTAAAATCTAATACAACAAGGACTTTTTCTTCTGCATGAAGCACTCAGGAAAACTGACAACCAGAGAGAGCTGTGCTGGGAAAATGATTTTGTAATGTATCAATGTAAGCATAACTAAAGGGAGGGGGCTTAAGCAAATGCCAATTATGTTTTGTAACCATGATACTCCTTGGGTCCTCAAGATGCACTGAAGCCACAGTTTGGGCTCAGAGTCCTGCCACTCTATTATCTAGTCCCCTATAGCTTTTGGTGTGGAACATTTCATTTTCATATTTTTTCCCTCCTGTTATCCTGTCCTTCTAACATATCTAAACAACAAGTCCATCTTCAGTGGCAGCTGGTTCCTGTCACTGAGAAGGTCCTATTTGAAGAAAACCAGTGTCACAGGGAAGCTACAATTGGGGCAACCTAGAGGCTTTTGGAAGTCATCCAGTGTAATGCATACCGTGGATACCTGTACTTACTTTTAAACTAAACTTTAGCGATTTAAAAATTATTTGTTATTTCCAGGGTCTTGTGTCGCTGCTGGCTAGAATTCTTCCTGATAGGTAGTCTAAATATTTCATACTTCAGTTTAATTTCAACTCCTCTTGTTTAGCCTCTAAAGTTTATAATACTTGTTAAAATATTCAAGGCTCTGATCAATTAGTCACTCAGTCTCTCTGCTCTCAGATCATCAAAATATGGATTATGTACATTTAACATATATGGTTTGAAAGAGGTGATGGAAGAGAGAAAAAACATCATTTGCTGAATATGAGGAAAAGCCCCTTAGTATGGAGGAAAAATACCTGTTACACGTGAAGCAGACTTTGACCGGTAAGGGAACGAGACCATTGTGATCTAACTCATGCTGTGTCTTCTTAACGTTTTTCCCTGTGGTTTCCTCCTTTCTTCTTCTCTTGCTAGAACCTAGAAGAGAAATTGGTGGTGCTGAACTTTCTCTAGGTGCAGAGTTCCTGGCCTCAGATAGGGACACAACAGTAAGTGAAAAGAAGAGATCTCAAAAAAAGCATGTGCTATGGTCTAGACATGGATCTCTTTCTGAGGCCCCCTGGTCTGGTTTCAAGTGAGAAAAAGAATTAGAAGGGAGACTGAGACATAAGTCAGAACCTTGATCAGAAGTCACTTGTTCTGTGGCACAAATACCTCTAAAGGTTTTGTAAACATGAGGTGGCCAGAAGCCTAGCTTATATACTGGCAACCTATGAAAGATAAATAGGTCAAAAAGCCTATTCTATGGAGGTAGATGAGGAAAAAACTACAATTTCACTGCATTTTAACAGAAATCAGAAAAGCTTTGATTCTGCATCCTACTGACCAGTAGGTTTCTTAAGTGTGCCAATTTCACTCTATCTGAAAGAAAAAATAAGATCTAGAAGCTTCATGGTATCAAGCAGAAGCCATCACTTGATTAAACAAACAAACAAACAAACAAACAAAACACAAGGAGGGTAATTTGGTGGTATCTATCAAAACTATAAATACAGCCCGGCTCAGTGGTTGAGCATTGACCTATGAACCAGGAGGTCATGGTTTGATTCCTGGTCAGGGCACATGCCTGGGCTGTGGACTCCATCCCCAGTGTGGGGTGTGCAGGAGGCAGCCAATCAATGATTCTCATCATTGATGTTTCTATATCCCTCTTCCTTCCTTTCTGAAATAAGTAAAAAATATACTAAAAAAAAAGAAAGTAATTTGTCTTAAAAACAAAACAAAAAACAAACCCACAACTATAAACACAGTTTTAACTCAGCAATTCTATTACTAAGAATTTATCCTACAGACACATACCCACAAGTATACAATGATGTATTTACAGAATTATCTGTTGAAGCACTATCTATAGAAACAAAAGATTAGAAAAAACCTGAATGTCTATTAGTAGGAAATTAAATAAATTATAGTACCTCTATATGATAGATCATTATACAACCATTAAGAGAAACTGAGTAATGTCTATATTCATATGGAAAGATCTCTATCCTGAGCACATTGTGAAGTAAAAAAAAGCAATGTGTAGAACAGTATATCAAGTGTGCTATTTAAGGGGGAAATAATGAGCATATATCTGTATTTGCTTATACGTACACAAAGAAATTCTAGAGGAAACACACAAGAACAAAACAGCGGTTATCTGTGAGGGGTAGGAAGGTGGAAACTAAGCAAATGGCAGGCAGAAGTAGGAGGGAAATTTTTCATTGTACGCTTTTTTATATTTTTTGATTTCTGAACCATGCGAATATATTACCTTTTTTAAAAAAGTGATACTGGGAAGGCTGGAAATAGAAAATTGAATAAGCACAATAAAAGCTAAAACCTTCAAAGATCTCTCCAGGAAGAACCAAGAACAGTATGAGACAGTAGCTATACAGACAGTGATCCCATAGGCAGCACTACTCTTTGGCTGGAAAATAATCCTTTGGAAGGTGGAGTGGGGGAGGGGATATAATGGTTTGGCTAACCTGGTAGTGCAGTGGTACAAGTCAGTTCATTGGGCAACTGGAATTGGGTGGGGTTCCGCTCCATGGCGGCAGCAATCAGCAGCTCAAAAGGCCGCCTTAGCTGGGGCTGCACATAGTCAGGCTCTACTGCCACTGGCTCCTCATCCACGTCAATGATGTCCTCATCAACGTCGTTCTGCTCAGAGGTGGGGGTCTCTGTGCTGGCATTGGACGTGGGCGTGCCAGGCCGGCTGGCTCTTCTCTCCAGGATCCGGGCATGGGCCATAGCCTTGAGTTCAGTTTTGCTAGCTGATCTGTCCAACAAGTCAGTGTCACTGCTGGGGGATGTAGTCCGTTTGCCAGATTTGTCCACCAGTCCATTAACATGGCCCAGCTCCTTTTTCTGTTCTCGCTTCTGTGCAAATGAACAGGAGGGCCCATCATATAAAGTACCACAAAACAGAAAGAAATAGATGCTACAAAATCCTATTAGACTATAAACCAAAATTATGAAAGTTATAGATTCATCCACCTGGGGACTTGGCACACAGTCCTGTTGAAGTTGACAAAATTATAGCTGAACTAAAGCTGGCAAAACTATTGCAGCAGGGAATCACCAAAAGGCATGGAAATTAGAAACTATTATACAAATCACACACCATTTCCTCTAAGTCATCATAGGATACACAATATCTCTACACAAGTAGAGGGTAAAGGAATAAACAACTAACACAGCGAGAACAAGCTCAGTGAGACTGAGGACAGTGAGAACAACAGTGGGAACCAATGAGATCACTGTAGTTTGCCTTGGAGCAGCAGCCTGACCTATAGAATGGTTTTAACTGCTCAAAATAAATAAAGTTTGGCCCAGCCGGTGTGGTTCAGTGGCTGAGCATCGACCTATGATTTGATTCCCAGCCAGGGCACATGCCCAGGTTGTGGGCTCGATCCCAGTGTGGGGCCTGCAGGAGGCAGCCGATCAAAGATTCTCTCTCATCATTGATGTTTCTATCTCTCTCTCCCTTTCCCTTCCTCTCTGAAATAAATTTTAAAAAATTATATATATAACAGTCTGCAAAAGCAAAGGTAATATGTAAAATAGGCAAGCAGAGCTCCCTGTCTAGGGAGACTGGTGCTGGCCTGGAAGGTAACTGTGGAAGGATAGTGTGAAGGTAGGGACTCAGCAATCATCATGGTGGCTTTCAATGTTTCAAATTTAACTAGAACTCTGAAAGTGATACTTCTTTGAATGGGAAGGTGAAGTGGAAGAAGACTAAGTGTACTCTGTAGGACTAGATGACTGACAATACATTTTCCTCCAGGACTCCAAATTGAGTGGTCAAATGCAAGTTTTACATTGGTCTCCAGTCGGAAGACCTGGGGTCTTGTCCCAGTTCTGCCACTGATTTCCTATGACGTTGAGTGACTCAGGCTGGTGGGCAGGAATTTCTCTATCTGTAAAGTGAATCTAGTAAAACTTTTCTTCTTCTTTTCTCAGAGACATGGTGACGATCAAGAGGGTCATATATATGAAAGGGATGGCTCTGAGTTGGGAGAATCTAGCCTCCACTAGGAATAGGACCTGAACATTGGAGGTTGATGAGGCTCAGAGGATGTATCATTTCAATCCACTTCAGTGTAACTACAGGAGACCAAAGCCTGGAACTGGTGGTGGTGGTGGAAAAGACAGATTTGGCTCTGGTAGGCAAAGAGGGCCATCTGAGAGAAGGTCAGAGTGAAATTTCAGAAAATACTATGTTAGAAAAAAAGCATACTATGATCTCTAGCAAGTAGTTCTGCTTCTAGAAAATTGATGAAGAGGTAATAAGAGCGTTGGAGTGAGACAGGATTTAGTTCTTATCTTGGCTCTGTCAATTCCTTTTCTTTGGGAAAGTTATTCTGCATTTATAAGCCTCAGTTTCTTCCTTTCTAAAATGGAGACACTACCACCAACACCCACATATGGCTACATGGATTAAATGAGATAAGGCACATAAAATACCCAGCAGATGACGGGAACTAAAATAACAGTTTCTCTCCTCTACCCTCTTTTCTTGGCTTTACCTCTTCTCCCTCCACTGTTCCTAAGCCTTTTGCGTCCAGCTTCTTTGAGTGGCAAGTTTCTGAAAGGCTTCCTGGCTGGCAGGTATCTCTAACTGGCCCTGCTCTAACTAACCAAGGATGCACAGGAAGAGATCTTGGGAGGTGAGCAGGCTGGGGGACAGCCTGTTTTGTGGATTTTAGGAGAAATCAAACTACAACTGTGGTAGGTGGCTGTGTTGGCCCTAGCTGGCTTTTTAATAGGAACCCTTGTGAACACACTGAAAAATAATGTCTACCTAACCTAACTGTTTACCTTCTTCTTAAAGGTTGAAAACTGTTACACACATAAACCACAATCTCTGAATCATCTCATCCTGTTTCTGCAACCAAGGAAGTCATCATTCATTGTGACATCATGTACACGGGCCGAGAAAACAGAAGTGATGTCACAACAAAAGCAAGTTATAAAAAAACAAACAAAAAAAAACCAAAACAAACAAACAAAAAAACAAAACAAAAGCAAGTTATTTGGTGTATAATTAGTGTGTGTGTGTGTGTGTGTGTGTGTGTGCTTTACAATTCGCCAAGTGTAATCCACAGTCTATAATTTGAGGATTGGCTCTCTCTTAATCTGAGTGGAAACACACCTACTTCCTTTTTTGATAAAGGAGAATTTAGCTTTTGCATTCCACAGCAGTTCTCTCAATGTAGAAAATAATGTTCTCAAAGCCAGTACTGAATTATTGAAGCCAAGGTAAGGGAAACTAAAGAGAGATTAGGCAATTTGGGGTACAAGTGAGTTCAAAGTCCCCCCACCCCCATATACCTGGCTAAGCCTTTGGTTACTAGTGACTTATTTGTCTTGGGGTAAAAGAAACCCTTTTTCCATCAAGCTGGAGAAGCAGCTTCTTTTTTCTTCAACCACTTTTAGCCATGGATATAGTTGCCACATTCAGGCCACCTATAGGAGGTCTACAAGATCAAACTACTCCTGTCACTAGTGAATGAACATGGCTTAGTAAATTAACACACCTCTTCTGCCCATATCAGCAGCCCATGTTTGGATTTTAGGCCCTATTGGATTCCAAACAGTCACCATGAGGAGAATGTGGGTGATTCCAGGGCTGGAAGAGACAAGAAGAAGGGACAAAAACACCTTCAGGGCCAGGCCATCTTAGCTCTAGAATATCAGTACTCTAGATCCGGCATTCTGAGCAAAGCCTTTAGAAAACAGCATTATTACCTTTCGACGAACAGTGCACCGGTGACACATCCACTCCCCAGGAGGCAACATCTCTTCACTCAGTGGAGGGTTACTGCGGGGGGAAAAGACAAGGGCAAGACTAAGTAACTAACTAATCCTTTGAAGCAGTGGAAAAAGCCTATCTAGGTCTGGCACAAAGCCGAATGTACCTCAACTTCTATTTTGGCCAGCCCTACAGCACTGCTCGGGCTCTCACATCTTTCAAAATGCTTACTTGGCATCATTTACAGTAACCTAAAGAGTGAGCCCCTCCCTCATCTTAGAAAGAGAAGCCAAACCCAGAGCTATTAATACTGGGCTTACAGGGAAAGATATAATTTCTTTCTCTAGAACACTCTTCCCCTAGAAAGCCATGCCTGTAAGGCCTGCCTCAATTAGCCTATGGCAGATTAAAGATTGTTACAAATTCTTTGATACTCCTTCCATCCAGAAGTAGTCTATTTCCTTCCTCTTGAATTGGGCTTGTTCTTGTGCCTTGTTTTGACCAACAGAATGTAGCAGAGTTCTTAGGAGACCCGAAGATTCCATTTTTACATGCCTGGAATGTTCCATCTCAGAGCTCTGAGGTTGTGCTGTGAGAGGCCACACAGAGGAGACTTAAGGCACTCCAATTCACAGCTCCTGCTGAAATCCAAGCCAACAGCCAGCACCACTACTGCCATGTGACTGAGTTATCTTGGACTATTCCAGCTCAGATGAGCTTCCAAATGACTGCAGTACCAGACAGCAGCACATAGAACAGAAAAACCACCCAGCTGAGCCCAATAACCCATAGGGCTTGTGAGAGATAACAACTAATGTCTGTTTTAACCCTTTGCACTCGCTTGCTTTTTTCTCGATTCCTTTATTCTAATGCTAACTGTGTTGAGTCACACTCGACATCCGAGTGCAAAAGGTTAAGCCACGGAGTTTTGGGGCAGTTTGTCAGGCAACAATGGCATACTGAGGACAGCTCCTCCATGTGCTTTTCTGGGATTACTCAAACATCCTAGACCCCTGGCTGCATGGTTTTGGGTCACTTCTGGCACTTCTCATGCTTTCCCTTATGTGATAGTTCTCTCATTTCTTTTATTAGAGGGACCAAGACAAGGGTTGAATCTCTTCCCTCTTTGTATCTTTGTAAGAGGTGTACACAGTAGCTACTCAGTAAGTCAATACTGAATCAAAATTAAAGCTGTGTAGGGCTAGCCTTACTGATTCTCCAGGTCATTGATTTCCATTAAGGTTACATCAGGATCCATATGAGACTTTATTAAGTCCTTGGGAGGCTCATATTTATAATGCCTATATAGTAGTTGTTCTCAAAGTGTGGTTTCCAGACTGGCAGCATCATTTGGAAACTTATTAGAAATGCAAATTCTGAGACCTCACTCCAGACCCACTGAATCATAAATTTTGGGGATAGGGCTCAGCAATTTATGCTCAACACCAAAGTTTGAAAACCACTGCTATACAGAATAGGCTACATTTATGCTTAAGAAATTCTTACATTTGGTTCCTGAAGGTATTTACTTGGAATGGTAAGGAGGAAATTTTTCTTCAAAGAATCCGAGAAACTACAAAAAAAAAACCCACACTCGAAGATTGAATGTATAAGGACTTTTCTTTAAGTCCCGGGCTTAATGCTATCCTGCTTTACCTTTTCTACCTAAAATAGCCTTGGGCGGGCAAATTTTCCTTGCTCCATGCTTCCCCAGAGCCCTGATCATGCATGTCAGGATGCCCAGCAAGCCTCATTGCTCCCTTTCTTCCCTGTTACCTTGGTGGAATCATAGGAGGACCCATATCAGGAAGCAGAAAACTGAAGGCACATTGGCCTGTGGCGATAGGTCTTCAAGCCCTGGAGGGCCACAGGTGAACATTACCTGTAATGTCTAGCTTTGTTCTTTCCAATGCATTTCTACATAGACCACACCCAAACTAATGAAATGCACACATGTAATTTGCAAAGGTCTACAGACTCTGCTATGCTTCAGCAGCTGTTATATTAAAATTAACCCTGAAAAGGCTGTCACTTCTGACTCTGTTTTTCATCATTTCTTTTCATTTGCCTACTGGCTTTGAACCAAGATACCCTACACCACATGTAAAGCAGAGAAGGGCAAGGCAAGGTGGTACAGGCTTAGGTCTTTTTACCAAGATGTGAATGGCCTCCTGGTCCTTCATGCTTCCCCTAATCTATTTCCAACCCTGCTGGCAGAATGATATATTTAAAACACAATTCTGATCATATCACTCTCCAAATTAAAATGCCCTTCAATATCACCCCACCCACTACAGGATAAAGTTCAAGCTCCTCAGTGTTGTAGGTAAGACCCCATGACCAGAACCCTGCCTCCTTCTCCACCTCCATTAAATCTGGTGGCCCCCTACACAGCCTATACTGTTTCTCAACTCTGTCTCTGCTCATTCCAGAGCCACTGCTCACAACCACTAAAGCCAAGTCTTTCCCCACTCCTTTCACCTGGTGGACTCATCTTTTATAGGGGCTAAAGTCAGGTGTTACCTCCAGGAAGCCTTCTCTGACAGCCCCTGATTCTCTATAGCAGTTTTGTGCCATATTGAAACTGTTATGTACCCAAATCCCTTCTCTATGCCTCATTTATCTTTGTACTTCCACACTCTGCACAATGCCTGGCACACAGCAGGTACTCAATAAAGTCTTAAAGGACTGGAGAACATTAAAAGAATGGGCTTCTAGAAAGTGAAGGTAACCCTTCCAAAGTCATGAGGCAAGGCAATGCAACTGGGCAGGTACTTGTTTTGTGGTTAAATCGCATATAAAATTACTTATGTTTTCTAAGTCACAAAACAACAAGACGACATCAAAATCCATACTTGAAATCTCAACTACACAATGAACTATGCACCCTACTTATTAAAGTCTCCTTTAAATAATTTAGTATCTTGTTTCTTTCTATTTTATAGCTTCACCTGAAGATGGATGGATATATATGTATATATATCACCTGTAATGTCTGCCACCACCACCCCCACACACATATATATGGGGGGAGAGAGAGAGAGAGAGAGAGAGAGAGAGAGAGAGAGAGAGAGAGAGAGAGAGATACTGACTGGCTGCCTCCTGTACCTGCCCCAACCTAGGGATCAAATCCAAAACCTAGGTATGTGCCCTGACCAGGAATCAAACTTGCAAACTTTGGTGTATGGGATGACGCTCCAACCAACTGAGTCACCTGGCCAGGGTACTTTCTTCTTTCTCTTACTTTTTTAAAATTGATTTTTAGAGAGAGAGGAAGGGAGAGGGAGAAAGGAGAGAAATATCTCTTTATTTATGCATTCACTAGAGGCCCAGTGCACGAAATTTATGCACAGGTAGATGCATGCACTAGAGGCCTGGCCGGCGATCAGGGCCGATTGAGCTTTCCAGCTGCCACTGCTGGTTAGGGCATTCCTTCATTCCGTGCCGCCCCCTGGTGGTCAGCACAAGTCATAGTGAGCGATCGAACTCCTGGTCTCCCAGTCAAGCTCCTGAGGTGATACTTTGCTTATTAGCCTTTTACATATATAGAAGATGGGTTGATTCTTCTATGTGCCCTGACTGGGGATCAAACCCAAAACCTTGGTGTATCTGGGCAATGCTCTAATCCAGTGGTCGGCAAACTGCGGCTCGCGAGCCGCAGTTTGCCGTTCTGTTGACTAATGACTTTGCCAACCACTGCTTAAGGCATTACCCTTACCCAGAAGTTTTGACTTCAGGCTAAAGACATTAGTACATTATTAAAATGTTTTTTAAGTGTTTTTCCCTAGCAGTGGTCGGCAAACTCATTAGTCAACAGAGCCGCAGTTTGCCGACCACTGCTCCAACCAATTGAGCTATCCAGCCAGGGCCTTCTCTCTTGTGTGTGTGTGTGTGTTTAATTTTTATGCAATCAGTTTAGATTTTTAAAAAATATATTTTTATTGCTTTCAGAGAGGAAGGGAGAGGGAGAGAGAATCATTGGTCAGCTGCCTCCTGCACAACCCCTACTGGGGATCAAGCCCTGCAACCAGGCATGTGCCCTTGACCGGAATAGAACCTGGGACCCTTCAGTCTGCAGGTCGACGCTCTATCCAGAGCCAAACCGGCCAGGGTAAAATGCTTAAAATATTTTAATACAGGGTAAAATGCTTAAAATTTTTATTAAGAGACTTTCAAAAGTAGCTCCAGGTTGTTTTCTAAAAGATCACTTTTAGAGATACCAAATTTAAGAACACACATTTTTCAGAATTCTAGATTATGGCCACAGGCTCCTCTTGTCTGCCCTAAAGGATGGGATGAGGACTGTGAGTTTAGGGAGTATGCAGGGAAGTTAGAGGGTTATTTCCAAGATTAATATAGAACACTTAAAACAATAAGGCCTTGCTGGGATTTTGCTGCTTTTTTAGAGACAGAACATGCATCTTGAAATACATCTGAAAATGTGGTTATCTAGAGAGACGGTAATAAAATAATACCTAAGATGGGACTGAAAAGGAAGGAAGGTCTATGTTTCTAGAAAATGATCATCATAGGCATAGCTGGAACACAGGAATTGCCCATCATAAAGCTTTCTCATGATTCCTCTTTGCTACTAGCAATCCCTTTCAAGCAATTTAGATGGCAGTTTTTCAATTCAAAAGGAAAAGGATTCATGAAATGCCTCCAGGAAAGACAGACTGTCATTGGGGTAAAAAGCTCAGGAACTAGTTCCAGAAAAAGGCCGTTTTGCAAATAGACTAGTTCTGTTCCACATTAAATATTGTCAACAGGGAAAGGATTCCAGAGAGAAAGGAAATTCTGCCTCAGGGGACTCATGTACACATCCTGAGGAGTTCCCCACCTCATCCACCCACCTTAAAGCTCCTACCCCCATAAGAATGATGTGCCCCTAAGTTTAGTGTGCAACTTTGAAATAATTACAGGCATACCTTGGAGATATTGTGGGTTCAATTACAGACTACTGCAATAAAATGAATATCACAATAATGCTGCTATTAAAAAATAAATAAAATGAATATCACAATAAAGAGAGTCATGCAAATTTTTGGTTCCCCAGTACATATAGTAGTTATGTTTACACTATACTATAGTCTTTTTTAAAAATTTTTTTTACTTATTGATTTTAGAGAGAGGAAGGGAGGAAGGGGAGAGAGAGAACGAAACATTGATTTTGTTGTTTCACTTATCTATGCATTCATTGGTTGATTCTTGTATAAACCCTGACCAGGGATCGAACTCACAACATTGGCATATCAGGATGACACTCTAACCAACTGAGCTACCCAGGAGAGGGCTATTAAGTGTACAATAGCATTGTCTAGAAAAACAAAAAACAAACCACTACATATATATATTGATTAAAAAATATTTTATTGTTAAAAAATATGCTAACCATTATTTGAACCTTCAACAAGTTGCAGTGTTTTTGCTGCTGGAGGGTCTTACCTTCATTTTGTAAAAAACAAACAAACACAGTATCTGCGAAGTGCAAGAAAGAGGAGTACAATAAAACAAGGAATACCTATACATGTATGTCAGATTCTTGAAAATCAATGATATGCTTGTCAAGAAAAACAAGGCTCTGTCCCAGCTCCTTCTCATTCTCATATATCAATCAAGATAGGGTGCCAAGGGCCATTCTCTACTAAAGGAAATAGTTAAAAGCTAAAAGTAAGGTAGCGCTGAAATTATTCTATCCGAGTTTTTGGAAGTAGTGAAAACCATGAAAATACTATGAGTCAGTGCTGCTTGTAAGGACAATACTTCCTAATCACTAAAGCTAGAAATAGCACAGTGATATTACATCTAGACAGTGTATCACGGTTCACAAAGTGTTTTCACAGATGCTCTTATTTGCTTTTCACCACCATACTGTGAGAATTAATTATTATTCCCATTGCACAGGTGAGGAAACTGACTTATCTAAAGCCATGTAGCCAATAAGCAGAATTAGAACCCAAGTCACAGTTTTCTAGTTCTTTTTTAAAAAATATATTTTTTTATTGATTTCAGAGAGGAAGGGAGAGGGAGAGAGAAACAGAAACATCAATGATGAGAATCATTGATCGGCTGCCTCCTGCATGCCTCCCACTGGGGATCAAGCCTGCAATGCAGGCATGTGCCCTTGACCGGAATCGAACCTGGGACCTTTCAGTCAGCAGGCTGATGCTCTATCCACTGAGCCAAACCGGCTAGGGGAGTTTTCTAGTTCTTTCACATCTTGAGTCCAAGCTGTTTTTAAAGACTGTTCAGTAGTTCTCTTATTTCTGGGGGACACATTGGAATAACTACCAGGGTATCTTCCTCAACTTCAAGGTCAAGTATTTCCTTCTTCATCAGTCAATATTTACTGAATTCCTACTGCTTACTAACCAATGCCACATTGGAGGTGCCACATTGAAAAAGGACATAAAGCAAACAAAGTTATGATCTACCCCATCAAGAAATATAGCCTTTGAGGAGAGAGGATCAAGGTCATTTGTCCACTCAAGCATTTATTGGACATTTATTTCATGCTAGGCAATAAGCTAAATGATGAGATTTCAGACATGATCCTTGCTCTCAGGGGCCAGGGGCTAGACAACATGAAAAGGACAGCTGGCAATGAGACCACATACAATCAACTACAAACTGATTCTTGCCATACAGATCTATATAAGACTCAATTGCTCATGGATGCCAAGCTCAGCAAAGAACCCCAGATGTTTGGTCACTAGGTACCTGAAGGTGACAGTGGCCTTTTCTCTACTCTTTCCATAATCCAGAGCTACTCAGCAAATGATAGTTCAGCCAGTGATCCTTTAAAGATGGCAAAATTAAGGATATCAAGGTGTTCAGAAAGAAACTATAGTTTTAGAAGCAGGTATATTTCTGCATTTTGAAAAGCTACTTGATAAAAAGAAGGTTCTGGGAGTGGGAGCATTTTCCTGAGAATAGGTGTTTAAGTCCATCTAGCGCACAATAGTATTTGAACCTTTAGATTTCTTCTAAGGACTGCCCAAGTCCTGAGAAGGAAGGTGAGTCCTGGAATAGTTGTCTTTGGTATGTGAGCATGCTTGTCTTGGGAAACTGGTATCTCTTTAGCCAACAGGCCAAGGACTTCTATTTTCTGGCTTCAAAAGAATATGGCCTATATAGTACTTCGAGATAGGTACCCTTCTCCATGGCAGAGAAGAGTACCCCATGAGGATGGAGCTTCTGTAGAATACCTTCCCATCTTCACTGCTTGTGGATGTTTCCTTCCAGATCACTTGTTGAAAAGCGCTGGACTGCAAGTCCTGGCTAGAAAGTGCCTGTTCACTGCTTTCCAACTCCCTATTTTAACCACTACCTGATCTTAAAGACATTCTGTTAGCTATAAAATAGTTCATAACAATAGAACTCTAAATTTTCAGACATTGTACTATTAAAGTATATGTGTCTCAGAGTTTGGTGTGGTTCTCTGTAAGGCCTAAGAAGCCTATAAACTATTAACAGTAATATCTGTACACCAACCAACTAGAAAGCTGGTCAAGGACATTAATTTTTCAAAAGTAAAACTCTTAAAGCCAACCTCTGCAGTAGGACTAGACTCCCATAAACAAATATAAATGACTTGTTTCCATTGCCGATAAGGGTGTCTACATAGGTCTATTTCAGGAGTTATTGGAGAGAAAACCACAAATACACACCTCTCCGTTAACTATAAAGCCTGCACTGACAGAGCCCTCCATGTCAAATATTCAAAGCCTACAGCCAGATGACTCCAACTACAGCCAAAGGACAGACCCAATTTTAATTCAGAATGCCTCTTTCATTCCCTAATGAGGCTGCAGCTCACCACTGCAGGTGGAAGATACTGGTAGTTGTCATGGTTCTTGGCTCTCTAATTAAGAGGATCTATTTCAAGTCATACACTAGTATGGCTGATCTGAGTCTAACCTCACTCATTTCCCTTGCTTATTAATGCACGTGAACCTGCTCGACATTAACATTTACTTCAGATTTAGTCCCCACCAGCGGGACCTGTTGCTCTGCGTTAATTATCCATCCAACGCAAGCAGTTTTTCAATATGGAACTGGAAGGGAGAAGGGGGAAGGGAACAAAAGAACAAAGGGGGGAAGGGAGAGGTGGAGGAAGAAAGGAAGATAGGGAAGCAGAAAGACTGCCTTTTATTTCAAAAACCTATTTTTTACATTAAAACATGCAGATAAAAATGGTGTTGCATTCTGGACTTGTTTTTGAAAAATATATTAGGTTACTGTCCATCCAGCTAAGTGACACTGACATTTTAAAACTTGAGCCAAAGGCAGCCAGAAAGACAATTATCACTTAACCAAATTAAAAGCTTTAGTGTATGTCTTAGGACAAAAGGAAGCAAGAAGGTGAAATATATTTAAGAAAAAACACACTCCATTTTCTCTTTCCAGACTGACAAAATATTCTGTTTAACACAAATACTTAATAGGAACACTATGTAGACAACATATCTACACCATATACTAACAACCTTCCATTCGGGTTGTCTTCTAAAAGAGGTCAGTTGCATGAACTGGTAGAGTCCCTCCTGTCAGAACCCATTCTTCTCCAAGCAACAGAAGCTCTCCAGCCACATATGGCAGTTTGAGTTTAAATAAACTATCAGTTAAACTAAGAAAGATCTCACTGGCCCCCTACTATCATCTGTATAACACCTCCCTTTTAAAAAAATATATATTTTTATTGATTTCAGAGAGGAAGAGAGAGGGAGAGAGAGAAACATTAATGATGAGAATCATTGATCGGCTGCCTCCTGTATGCCTCCCACTGGGGACTAGCCCACAGACCATGATGAGAATCATTGACTGGCTGCCTCCTGCAAGCTCCCCACTGGGGATCAAGCCCACAACCTAGGCATGTGCCCTTGACCAGAATCGAACCCAGGACCCTTCAGTCCACAGGCCAACGCTCTATCCACTGAGCCAAACTGGCTAGGGCACCACCTCCCTTTTTTTGATGGTGGTGGGGTATTCAGCAAGCAAACAATAGCACTAAACAGTTTTGATTTTTAATTTCATAGTTCATGTATTCCATTCATCCGAGGTCCACTACCAGATAAAAATCCTACAATTATATTTAGTGGCATTGTGTAATACCAACTGCAAAAGACAATACCATACATGTTCAGAACAAGACCACTCCCTCTCACTGGCCCTGCTGCCCTCTGCTAGCTCCAGAAATGTGTTGGTACCAGCCAAAATGGGAGTAAAGGTGACCACTAGCAGAACCATAATCAGGTTTCAGCCTCCCAGCAGCCATCTTTTTTCAGTTTATTCTAAATTTTTTATTTTTTAAAAATTGATTTCAGAGAGGAAGGGAGAGGGAGAGAGAGAAACATTAATGATGAGAATCATTGATCGGCTGCCTCCTGTATGCCCCCCACTGGGGAATAGCCCACAGACCAGGCATGTGCCCTGACCGGGAATCGAATCACGACCTCCTGGTTCATAGGTCAATGCTCAACCACTGAGCAACACTGGCTGGGCTCCCAGCAGACATCTTGATCTATAAAGGGACCTAGGAGCACAAAAACAAGCCTTTTACAAACTGAAACCAGCTACTGTTCTGGAAAAGCTAAGAGGCCCTGGGTCAAGTTTAACTTAAAAATATATTTTAAAATGTAAATTGAAAGCTGGATTAATACTAGTATACTCAAACTTAATGGTTTAGGTTTTGAGGGGACAAAATTTAATGAAACTTAAATGGCAGCAGAAATAGTAAGCTTCCTCTGGACACTTGTGTGGTCACCAGCTTTCATCTTCAAGTATGCTATGCCTTTCAAAGGCAGGAAAGATGGTCACATTGAAGGATACTGGAGAGATGAAAGCACAGAGAAAGTTCATGGGGGTGGGAGGATTGTCCCTGAACCTTAATACCTTACCCTCCTTCATCCCAGCTACTGACTGACTCAAATACAGCTAGCGCCACAAAGTAAAAAGCACAAGGACTGCTGGTTTTCATGCAAAAGCCTCAGTAGCAATGTTAACAAAAAGACCAATGAAGTGCCAGGCCATTACAAATACCCCATTGAGAAACTTAGCTAGTTGCGTCATTTCCACAGGCTACAATCCTTTCAAACTAGCTGACTGTGCTCCCAAATTTTATCGCCTTCTAAGTAAAGCTGGCCTGTGACATCCTCCCAGTGAAGGACACCTGGAGAAGAGGGTTATAAGTTAGTGCAAGGAAAGAAGGAGGGAGGGAGGGAGGGTAGAGCACCAACAGTTATACCAGGTGTTTGCTTCTGCTAACTTCTCTATAAGCTGAGCCCGGGTGCTTACAGAGCCTGATCTATTATTACTAGTTTGCCTATTCTTGCAATCCTGGCTTCTCTAGAATGGAAAATGGGATTGCTACAAACATTTTTTAAAATATATTTTATTGATTTTTTTTACAGAGAGGAAGGGAGAGGGATAGAGAGTTAGAAACATCGATGAGAGAGAAACATCGATCAGCTGCCTCCTGCACACCCCCCACTGGGGACGTGCCCTCAACCAAGGTACATGCCCTTGACCGGAATCGAACCCGGGACCCTTGAGTCCGCAGGCCGACGCTCTATCCACTGAGCCAAACCGGTCTCGGCTACAAATATTTTTTAAATGGGCTCTATTCATCCACCTCATGATAGCTGTAGGAGCCCACCTGTTCTGGAAGAGTCAACATTCTGGCCTCAACAGTCACTGTAACACTCCTAGGGAACATTCCATTGGAAAGAGGAACAGAGGAACCAACAAAACTGAGTACTGTTCTGTGGCCAAATTTTAGTGGACTATCAAGAACAAGGTAATACTCAGGCCACACTATTCTTACAGACATAGCTCAGGGAATCTGGACCAATTTACATCTTACAGATATTGAACCTAAAATTCTATAAAGGCTGGGAAAACTAAGAAAATATTAGCAATGTCTTTATTTGAAATCCTACTAAATACAGGGTGGAGCAAAAGTAGGTTTACAGTTGTGAATATGCAAACGTTTATTCTTGTATTATTATTTATTAATTATTGTATTATTTTCCATAGAAACTGTGAGCCTACTTTTGCTCACTTTGTATATAGAGAGCAGGTTTCTACTTAAGACCCAGCTACATTTCCCTAAAGAGGATTTCTGCTTCATTTACTGACAGGGTTTTCTATTAAAAAAAAAAAAAAAAAAAGGAAGGAGGGAGGGAAAATAATGCTATTATTTGGGCCAAAACAGCACAGAGGTTATTCCTTCCTTCTTTGACCACTACTTTCTCCCCTCCCCCAATTCTACTCATAAACCTCAACGCTTCCCCCGCCCTACATGACTGAAGAAGTAATCTCCTGGGCATGCTGTCAAACTGTGCTGTCGTGGTTTGATGCCACAGCTAAGTGCTGACTTGGGCTGCTGAAGCCTTCCAGTTATACCCACAGTGACCTATTTAGGAGTTGAACATACTTCTCAGAGAGAGCGCACCATGATTTTTCCCTTTGGCCCAGTTTTCTTCTCAGATGGTCCCTAATCAAAGAACGGTCCCTAATCAAAGAAGGATCATCCTAAAGATCTGAATGTGTGCACAAAAATGGTAAGATTTGAGAAAAGCTTGTATGCAATAAGCACACAAGCCTTTGACATGAACTCTTTCCTATAACTTAAATTGCAGACACTTTTCTTACTATTCAGCTTACATCCACAACACCTACAAACTACAGCCGGCACTTAGAGATGTCTGATATTATAAAATTAGGCGTTAGAATTAAGTTAGAATTGCTAAGTGTCATCTGTGCCAGGCAAAACCATAAGGGCTACAGAGGGATAAAGTAAAACAAGAAAAAGCAAAACATTGTTTACAAAAAGGCCAAAATTAGTGACAGAATTCTCCCTAATTTAAAATGCTCTTTCAAAAAATGGCAAGCAAGATCAAAGAAAGTTGAATATAGTAAACCTATGTATAGATCTATGAAAAGTTAAAGGTTTATACACATTTAATGGTGTGTAACTTTCATAATGTATTTTAACCAATAATTGATGACCATCAATGGAAAAAGTACACTGCAGAGTTTCTCTCTAATGTTTCCAGAGTTTCGTTAAAACCAAGAATCAGTAAAACTCTACTGATTTAATTCCCATGTTCAGTGGACATGGGAACTAAAAAGCTACCAGCTCGTCACAGGAACCCATAACTGGTGGAAAGCAGAACAGGAGTAGCTCCACAATGCCCAGGTTTGTAATGTAGAGATTTATCTAAATGCACTTGAAGTGCTGTACATTTCATTAGCTTCTTGCAGACAGGAGAAAAATAATACTCAACATCCCTCTGAATATCACAGTTGGATAAAAGCCTGTAAATGTGCTTGTATCGCCAAAAACAGGATTCCACTCTGGACTCAAGCTTGCTAGTAATTCTGAGCGGGTCCCCCACCCCTGCCTGGTCTAGAGAGGAAGTGATGTCTTCGGGTTATGGTTAAATTCAAACCCTGCAGAGAGTCCTTTTTTGCTCACTCAAGATTATTTCAAAAAGCGCCTCATGCAGAGCCTGAATCAGTGGACTGATGGTTTGGTTTAGGCATTGAGTTTTCCTCTGCCCTGCAGTCACTCTCTGTCTTTTGTCCTTTCAAGACTGGGAAACATTTTCTGAGAGATATGCTGTACAATTTGTCAGAAAACAAAGGAAGGGCAAAGATTAAACACCAAAGCCATTAACATACAGGAAAGCAAATGTAATTAAGAGGGAAAGGAATGGTCACTTTGTGTTTGTATTTTTTTAATTGATTGCAGAGAGGAAGGTAGAGGGAGATAGAAACATTAATGATGAGAATCATTGATTGGCTGTCTCCTGCACGCCCCCTACTGGGGATCGAGCCAGCAACCTGGGCATGTGCCCTTGACCAGAATCGAACCCAGGACTCTTCAGTCCTTAGGCCGACGCCCTATCCACTGAGCCAAACTGGCTAGGGCACTGTGTGTCTGTATTAACAAAGATACCATCCACTTGGAAGAACCCAGACATAACTTCTGTCCCCCAAACAGTGTTTATCTTTGCACATTCTCATTTGTAATACCATTAGGTATTATGCACCGGTGAGCAGAGGAAATGGGTTAGCCTCTGG
This sequence comes from Cnephaeus nilssonii, assembly GCF_951640355.1. Lineage (NCBI taxonomy): Eukaryota > Metazoa > Chordata > Mammalia > Chiroptera > Vespertilionidae > Cnephaeus > Cnephaeus nilssonii. The sequence continues at coordinate 32,608,364 of NC_137090.1, forward strand.
CTTTCAAGTACAGATGCTCCTTGACTTAATGATGGGGTTAAATCCCAATAAACCCATTTTAAGTTGAAGCTATTATAAGTCAAAAATGCATTTAATAAACCTAACCATAGCTTAGCCTAGCTGCTTTCTACTGAATGTGCTTTTGCACTATATAAAGTAAACAACAATCATAAGTTGACCATTGTAAGCCAGAAACTGTAGTTTAGTGAGCATTTAGTACACTACTGCAAAAGGGAAAGGAGCTCTTTGAATGAGTTGAGTGTTTATTACTTAGATAATTTTATCAATCTGCAAGGTGTACTTGGTATTTGCTTATTGTGATTCACCAACAGCTCTATACAGTAGACAAGTTTCTCTTTGCTGATGGGTAAAAATCAATGATTTCTTCTTTTATCAGTGTCCATTGTTTCCTTCAGTGTCTTTTGCCTCCTACACAAATGTGCCAGCTAAAACTTCATCTTTATTCTTATTTGCTGAGACCTAGATTTATTATTATTTTTTTAATATATTTTTTATTGATTTATTACAGTGAGGAAGAGAGAGGGATAGAGAGTTAGAAACATCGATGAGAGAGAAACATCGACCAGCTGCCTCTTGCACACCCCCTACTGGGGATGTGCCCGCAACCAAGGCACATGCCCTTGACCGGAATCGAACCCGGGACCCTTCAGTCCGCAGGCCGACGCTCTATCCACTGAGCCAAACCGGTTTCGGCTGAGACCTAGATTTAGAAATAAGCTTAGGCTTAAAACATAAGGATTTTGATATCCATAAGAGGTAAGCAGAAAAAGAAGTCACCTTATTCTTAACTGTTCTCGAGTCATGGGAAAAGCAGTCAGCCAGTGACCTGTGCATGTGTCCTGGGCATGGTGACAAATCCGCAATACCAAAGTGCCTTTCTGAAATTTGGTCTAGGACTTGCACTGAATACAATGTCCTCCTCTTTCAGGAAACTGGCAGGGGGACAGCTGTACTCTTGTCCTATCTCTTGGGAGGATAAGCATTATGCAGAGGTGCTCTCATAAGTGTCACTCATTCAACGGCAATGCAGCTGGCCATGTTGTACTCACTAGGGACTCTAAGGAAAGGAAAAGCACAGTGGAGGTGGAAAAACAAACTTTCCCCTGCCCTGCTCTGACTTAAAACTCTGGTACCTTAAAATAATGCATTTCCAGGAGCTTGTGCTGCATTATCATAATAAGTCCATCATAATCCCAACCAGAATATTCTCCTAGGGTGACCTGCTTAACTACACACCCAAGGAATTGTTGTATATGTGCAAGTTCAGAGATGGATTTCAACATTCTTACCTATAACCAAAAGCAAACAACATTCAGCTTCATCTATATTCTATTGCCCTGTCACTTGTAGAAGAAAAGATGTACCCATTTCTGTTAATTAGCAGGACACCTGCATTTCTAGGTAGCAAAAAAATCCTCTTGGGAACATCAAAGCAGACTGTTTCTTTTTACAAGTTATATAAAACCTGCAGGCAAATATTCTCTATTTATTGCTACCTGGGCTTACATAAAGACATATATAAACAGGTGAGTTCACCAGTGTACAAAAATCTTTTTGTCCTTGTTAACTGGTTCAAAAGACAGCTCATTAATTGATCTGGAGTTATTTCCACCTCAAAGCTGTTACCAATCAAACTGAGGCAATTAAAATCTTCCTCCTTAAAGTAAGAGCCCCCAAGTATGAGAAGTGTGTACACACAGAAATTTTCTATTGTGGCTGGTGGGTTGCTGGGTGGGCATCCTGCTTAAGGCAGGTGGTGGATTTTTTTATATTTCCTCTAGGTTAACTTCCAGCCTTAGACTTCTTTGTTGAGAAGGGTCACTCAGAAAAGTTGAAGCAGCAACACACCAAAGCACATTGTAAGGTTCTCTCCACTGAGACGCGCCATCTTGACTGCAGTTCACAGAAGAAACCCTTTACTCACTGTCATTACATAGATTATATAGGCATAGACATTAACGTGTAATTAAATCTACCATCTTTTTCTCGGTAAAACTCAAAAGTTGAAAAATAAAAAGACAACCCATAAATTTGGAGAAAATACTTGCAAATCGTGTATCTGAAAAGGGACTGGTATCTAGAACATATAAAAAACACACTTACAACTCAATAATAAAAAAAACAACCCAATTAAACTTGGACAAAGGATCTGAATAGACATTTCTCCAAGAAAATATACAAATGGCCAATAAGCACATGAAAAGATGTTCAATCTCATTAGCCAGCAGGAAAATGCAAATCTCAATCTCAATGACATAGCACTTTGTACCCACTGGATTGGCTTTACCCACTGGAAGACAGATAATAACAAGGGTTGGAAAAGATGTGGAGAAACTGGGACCCTCATACAGTGCTGGTAGGAATGTAAAATGGTGCAACCATTTTGGAGAATAGTCTGGCAGTTCTTCAAAGGTTAAACATAAGAGTGACTTAGCAATTCCACTCGTGAATATACACCTAAGAGAAATGAAAGCAGATGTTCACACAAAAAACGTGCACATGAATGTTTTATAGCATCATTATTCATGATAGCAAAAAGTAGAAACAACCCAAATTTCCACCAACTAATGAATGAATAAATAAAAATGTATTATATCCACACATGGAATAGTATTCAGCCATAGAAAGTACTGATAAATCCTACAAGGATGAACCTTGAAAACCCACTGAGCCCTTTTGAGTATCACTTGCAATTTCATTCAGAGCTTAATTAAAAACCACTGTTTCACTGAACACAGGACTATTTGAATCCCTTTTCAGTCCAAATCAAATAATTTTTTATTTTACTTTATTTTTAAAAATTTCTAAATTACTTTATTGATTAAGGTATCACATATTTGTCATCAACCCCCCCCCATTCCCATCCCAACCCCCCCCACACACGCATGCCCCCATCCCCCTGTTGTCCGTGATCACTGGTTATAAATTTTTTATTTATTGATTTGAGAGAGACTAAGAGAGAGAAGGAGAGAGACATAGATTTGTTGTTCCACTTATTTATGCATTCATTAGTTGCTTCTTGTATTTGCCCTCACTGAAGATCAAACCTGCAATCTTGGCATATTGGGGACAACGCTCTAACCAACTGAGCTACCCGGCCAGGGTCCAATTTTATGATTTGGCTCTCAACAAATTCTTCTGGAGACATACTTAAGAATTTAAAATAAACACAAATCCATCTCCATATTAAAAATAAAGGCTGTACGTAAAACATATCTTTACACATGATTGAGGAGTATTACCTCCTTTCCCACTTTTAATACTTCCCATGCTTCCTTTCTCAACGAAAGACATCTGGGTCACAAACATTTTGTGAGCAAACAACTCATACCAAATATTATTCTTATATTTTTAAACAGTGGTTATCCTTTATCCTTGGATTAAAGCACTCATGTAACAAGACTTAGTCCCTGAGCCCCACCATAGGTTTACAAAGCATACATGTGATATTGAGTTGAAGTTGATTGGCAATGGACCCTCCCTGTTTGAGTGGGCCACTTAACAATACTACAAACCCAGCTTCCAATGCAACTTAGCAAATGAAAAGTAAACACATAAAATACACATAAAACCAAATTAGGTTTATTGTTCAATCATTTTACTACTGAGGGGCAGGGTAAGGGGAGGCAGTCCTGATGCTGTCACCTCCAATTCTTCAGTGCCAGGCTTCTAAGCACTTACGATGTCAGAAACAACAGATTCATAAGATAATGTTAACATAAATGTATTTTAATTAATCTCTTGCCTGACACTACTCTAATGAGGAGCTAAATACAACAAAATCAGAAAAACCACCTCCTTAAAAGTTCACATGGCAAATATTTTCTGTAAGGCAGTTTTCTACTTTATGTGCGAAACCTTTTTTGTTATGACTCACTGAAAATTAAATATGCAAAACTCCAAGCTGAGCTTAGTTTTGCCTGTGCACAGAGACCTTTTTACTCTCATTCTTCGAAAACCTCATTTTGGATCTTGCTGCCAACACCAGAGAGAGGAAAGCGGCCAACAATTCCAAATATAACATGCGGAGGCAAATGCTACAGAAATCTGTCTGACGGGAAGCAACCATGCTGAGGTCTGCTGAGGTAGATGCACTTCTTAATCAGACCATTTTGGTCCCTCAGTCTGGAGCAAAATGCCATGAGAAAGAAATCAGAGGAAACCACCCAGTTTCTAGTCAGCCTCATTATCAATGCCCTATGTTACTCACTTTATCAGTAAGAATAATTCTATCCATCTCAAACAGAAAGATGGGTCAGTGGCAAATAGAGCTCCATCAGTTATTCTAATATTTTTTTCACTGATGTTTTAGGAACCAGTCCACGAAGACCAGTATTTTCAGAAGGCTCAACTTATGGCATGACAATTATAATAAAGGTCAGGCTCACCAGGGAACACTTAAAAACATATCTCTTTCCAATTCTCCAGGGGCAGGTTTAGTAACCCCTGCTACCACTCTGAATAATTGATAACCAGTTAAACTTGGATAAAATGATTACACTATCACTTAAACAAATATGAAAACATCATTAGCTCCTCAAGTTTAATTCTTTAGTGAGTTAATGGTACTGAGTACAGGAAAATTCATTTCCTCACCCAGATCATTACAGAAAACCCAAAAATAGGACTCCCAGTCTAATTGGGAAAAGGACTGTTCTTCATGTAAAGCTCTGACCCTGAGACAAGACAAGACAATTACAACAGCTTATTTGACCAGTCATTTCCTCCAGTAGTTTATCTTAGAAAAATCCCTGGTGGTTGTGGCTGTCACTAAACCCAGGAGGTAAAGTTTGCCTAGAATCACTTCTGGAACATTTTACTAGATCCGGTTCACGGTGAGGAAAGCTGGCAAGGCACACTAGAGACTGAAAAAGGACTTGTCTCAGAGCTTTGAATGGAGACCCACAGCAGCACTGCAGTTACAACCTACAGGGTTTGCAAAACTCCATCTTCACTCCTGTACATTCTGTACATGAGGAAAATTATCACCCTATGTTTATCTAAATAACCCAGTCTTAGCTAGTTAAAAAGGGAAGCAAGAGAAAATATAACCATATCTTCTAACCTCATTCCCACATGGTACAAAAAAGCAATGGGACACGTTGAGAGCACACTCAGGAATGAGACCATTAATTGCTTGACCTAGCCACTTTGGTTGAGATGGCTAATGAAGTACTTCACTTGTGCTGGAAAGAGCCTAGGGTAGGAGGCAGGAAAATGGGATAAGGCACACTTAAAAGAAGGCTTCCTGCTTTTGTACCATTATCTAGAATGTTTTGTGATTTATATAATAACTCAAGATAAGTTAATGGTACATTCAGTACCGGCATCTTCAAAGGGGGAACTGGAGATGTGAAACATGCCCTGCCTCATTTACAGGATTCTCAAATCTCTGATTACCAGTTCCCATTCATGGCCTTATAAAAAGTATTCAATGAAATGCACAGTCTGGGCAAGCCTGAATCTCACCAACAGCTAAAAAAAAATCCTTCCCCCTCTCCTCCTAGCTAAAGCGGAAACTGTTAATTGTACAACTTGACAAGACTTAGACTCATCTTATTAAAAGATTCAGAGGTTAGATTTTAGAGTTTAAAAAGTCCAATGTCCGGCAAAACAGTACACTCTTCCACGCCTGAAGTTTCTAATAAACAATTTCAGTTTTATTAAACAAATGAGACTAAAAACAATAAAGAGCTTATCAAATTTCCCTCAATATGGTTAACACTAACTTTAAGAACTTAGGTAAAAACATTAAGCCATATTTAAAATCAAGCAATCTACAATTCAGTCCTGATGTATGTATCATGTAAGCACAATAAAAAAAATATAAGCAACTGGGAATAACTTGTAAGAAACTCAACTTATTTAGGTACAAATTGTTTCTATTCGCAAGAACAGAACAGGAAACTTGCAGAGATTTTTTTCCTCCAGGTGAATTACAACTTATAGGATAAGAAGGATAAAACCCACAGACCCTTCCTACTGGTATTAGTCATTTCATAATAAAAATTTTAAAGCTAGCAGCAAAGCTTCCTTCAGGATAATCATTTTTGTTTCTGCAACATTACAAGCTAAGATGGGGTGCCCTCCTGGACAAAAGTATCTTGGGAATGGTAACTGGAGCTTCCTACATAACTTCTGACCACAGACTTAATTTGCCCAGTATCAATCATCTGTTTAATAGGTGTTCCAAAACCTGCAATTAGTGTAAATATACAATAGGTGCGATTCCACAAACTGAGAGATGGAATTTGAATGGAACGGTGTACAGTACTTAAGGAAAACCTCATTATTATTTTTTTTTTTAAACAGGGCTAAACAAGACAACATGAAAAAACGGGTGGGAACAAACAGCCCCTCTCCTTCCCCCTCTCTCTGCAGCCTGTCTCCTTCCACAATCACCCGATTCAGTCAACTGTTGCTGAAAAACAGAATGAGACCCAATCTGGGTTTCCTGAGCAAATATGGGATTTTTTGTGGAGGGCAGAGGTGATTTCTCCAGGCAGAAGCTGGAGTATAAACTCTTCTTGGCCTGATTGTTCAGAGCTGAGCTGCTGAGGAGGATCCAGCATCGGGCCATCAACCCAGGTCCCTCCCTCTCTTCTCCTGGTCTCTCCCCTCCCCTCGAGTTCAGTAAGGGGGTGGTGGTGTAAAAAAAGCGCACAGCTTTCTATCTCTCCGCTCCTTAACAATGTCCTTGCGGAGCCACCGCAAACAATCCAGCCCCAGCAGCAAATAATTTTGCAGTGAAGGGCTCGCCGATCCAGAGCGGATAAGTGAAATCGGCGCCCAAGGGCAATTTTAATTGTCTAACAGGGCCCGATTTCCTAAGAGGCGGCAGCACGGGGCGGGGAAGAAGGAGGCAGCTCCGAGAGGCAACAGGGGGCAAGCGGCTGCAGAGAAAAGGGACCAAAGCGGTGAGATCCCAGCCTCGGCCTCCGAGGAGCTTCCGCAGAAAGGACTCAGGGGCTAACCCCACTGTTCCCCGGGAGGCGTTTGCAAATCATATATGCAGCCAAAATGGCGCTGAGAATAAAAATATAATTTAAAGACAGGTCGCCATATTGTAAACAGAGAGACAGAGAAGAGGCGGACTCAAGACACCCTCCATGATTTCTTCTACAGCCGCAAACGCCCGGACGCCGGGTCCCGGGGTCTGGACCTGGGCAGCTCTGGCGGACGAGGGTTCCGCACACCCACCCCGAGGAGAGCCCGGCCTGGCCCGAGCCCGAGCCCGAGGGCGGCGGGCGCGCGGGCAAGCGAGCGGCACAGGGCCCAGAGCTCCTCCCCTTCCTCCCAGCCACGGCCAGCCGTGCCCGGCAGGATCAGTCCCGGCTCCCTAGCGACTTGCAGTCTCAGATGGGGTTCTCCTTTCTCCCCCCAATCCCCATCTCGGGGTCCGGACCCATCGCTGCTCCTCCCCCCGCCTCCCCCCAAACGGCCAGAGCCCCGCATACACCTGGGGCCAGGAGGCGCTCGCCCCAGCGGCGACAGAAAGTCATCTAGCGGCTGCAAGCGCCCGTTATTTGGCAGGCAGGGGTAGGCCGGGTGAAGGAATGTGCCAACAAGGGTCCACCACGGGGCTCCAAAGGTGTCCGCAGACCTTACCAGCACTGAAGGTGGAAGGCGGCAGGGCAATGGTCACAGCACAGGAGATCACCACCTTCTTTGCAGCTATCGCAGCTGTCGTGGTTGGTGGCCCTGCCGCTTCTCCGGGGTTCCTTCTCAGGCTTCCGACTCCGCTTTTCTGCCTCGTCCGTCTTGGGGGGTGCCAGCAGAGCTTGGATTTGCTGCACACACATACAAACGGCGTGTGTGCACACTCGGAGCTCCTGGGCTGTCCGTCGCCCCTCCGGCGCGGCTTCTCCGTCACCCACCCCTCTCCCCCCTTTTGTCCTTCTTCCTCCCATCCAGGCTGCTCCCAGAACCTCTCAGCCCCCGGAACCAGGGGGAGCCCACCCTAACCGTGTTCCTGCAGCACAACAACGAGAACAGCTTCTTCCAAATGGGGAGAATCAGGGTAGGGGGATGGGGAGAGGGTGCGCGGTTCCCAGCTCGCCACTTCCTTGTATGGACAGTGGGGGACTCCAAGCTAGGCTCTGGAGAGGCCTGAAGCCGGGTACCCGGACGTGCTGGGGGAAGCACAAAGGGGCCGACAAGAAGGGGGTGGGGAAGCCCGCCGGTGCAACGAGATGGAGTGGGTTGGTGCCTCGGGAGAGCAAATCGAGGGCGGCGGGAGGTGAAACTGCTGCAAACGTCCTCGGAGGCTGAGCTTGGCCCCCTCAAATTGCAAAGATGGGAGAGTCTGGGTGGAAAGAACCCCCCTCCTCCCCCGGCCCACTTGCGCTGCGAGCTGAGGACTGGCTTTGTGGGGCGGAGGGCGGAGGTTCCCTCCCGGCGCTGGGGGAAGGGGATGAGGAGGGCTACTCTTACCTCCATCAGCCCCCCTGACGTGTCCAAGTCGTACACGATCGTCTTGGTCTCCATTTTCTCCCACATTCATCCACCTCCCGGGCTGGGCGCTTTCTGCTCGGGCCCCCCCCCCAACCCCGGGGGGAGGGGGGAAGCGGGAGGAGGGGGCGCTCCTGACCCCGGTCCCCTTCTTTTTTCTCAACACAGGTCCCGACTTCCTCGCCCTGGCTCCCCCCCACCCCCCGGCCCCCAGTCCCCGGGATGGCAGCGTCCTCCCTACGGGCCGTGAGGGGGGAGCGGCCCCTCAGCCCCGGCCCAGTGGCTGACTGCACGGTGGGTCCCGGCTCCGGGGGTCAGGCCTCGGTGGGGCCTAGTCCCACAAGCTAGAGCCGGCGCTGGCGACCGCTGGTCCGGCAGGGAAGGCTGGCGGGCGCTGCCATCCCGGGGTTGGGGGATCGGAGGGGGGGGTGAGAGGTTAGGTGAGGTTGTGGTACGTGAGGTGACTGCGGGGAGGGTGATGAGGGGTGGTCCCCGGGCTCCGCCTCTCGCCGCCGCCGCCGTCTGCGTCCCGGCTGCCGCGCACTTGGCGCAAACTTACCGCGAGCGCCCGCAAAGCCACCCGCGCAGGCGCCCGGGGATCGCTGCTCGCCGCGCGCAACCGCAGTGACAGCCGGCGGCCGGGCTCCGGCGCAGCCGCAATGAGGGGGTACCCCCCAGCGCGCAGCCGCGCTGGCATTCTTCTGAAGCGCCGAAACCCTGGCTTTTTTTCCCTGCGCCAGCGCACTGAGATAAAAGGGCGGGACCTGAGGTATCGCGCAGGCGCCTGGGAGAGCGCGTAAGGGTCACAGCGCAGCCGCAGAAACAGGAGTACTCTTCATCCATTGGGGTTTGTATATGGACCAAGAATACTCTGTTCCTGCGCAGGCGTGTTGAGGCTGTTCCTCTCCCGCCTACAACAACGCAGCCAGCTCTCACGCAGGCGTATTGTCACCTGCAGGCCCTAACAAGAATGCTTCTCCTTTCGCCATTTTGGTAATGGGATATAGACTATCATGTCCTTGGAAACCTCAGGCATGAACAGGAAGGATGAGGTGTGGTGTTGGCTGGAGCTGGTAGGCTGTTGGTGACAGCAGTACTCCTAGGGATGTTGCCCTGGACTGTTTGGTTCCAGCGTCAGGTGTGGCTGGACCAGGCGCCATATTTTTAAAGAGAAAAGAAAAGCCATCGCGATGGAAAACGATGCTTTTGGTGTCGGGTTGGATGGCTCCTGTTACCACTTCCCTCCCGTTCCCCACAGTTAATTTTAGTCTCAGCATCTCTGCCTTGCGTAGTGATGACACCATGGAGAATTTCGCATGCCTGTTAGTACCCTCTTTTGATCACTGTCCCTGAGAAATGCTCTTCTAGAGGAAGCCAAAAGCCAAGAGTTTATGATGTTGACAACGCCCAGCTACCTGCCTACAGTGGACTTCAGCTCCCAGTTTGCAATGCGCAAGGGGTCCAAAAGGCTAACGGGAGCGCATTGCATCCTGGGAGAAAGGTTCGCGATGGCTCTGGTGGATTGTGGGAGGCGTAGTTCTGTGTGCGTGCGATGCACTGTACGGTAGGATGGACTCGGGGAAGAGTGATTTGCCTTCTAGGAAGGGCTGCTTTTGGGAGCTGCAGTTCTGTATGCTGGGGTATTTGTAGTTTGAAGGCCTCATGTCGAGTTCTGTGAAAAGGGCTTCATGTTACCTCTCCGGTGCCCTCCCCTCCCCCTGGTATTTCTTTCAGAGATCGCCAGTTATGCTGCCGACTGTAGATGAAGCGGCGAATAAGGGAGTGGCATCATTGTGTTTGACACTAGGAGTTTAGATGGCACTGTCCCCAGGTCGCTGTGACTGCTCACTGCCGAGGTATACTTACCATTGCCAGAAGCGGAAAACTGGAAAGGGCTTAAAGACCATCTGTATTAATCCCCTAATTTCCAGATGCACAGAAGGGAGTAGTGATTTGCTTAGTTCAGTTTATGGAAGACCTAGGAATGACACAGCTTTCTTGGTTCCCAGGCCAGGACACTGCCTGTGAGGAGTTGCTGCTGTTCCTTCTTTTAGGATAGTAAGGAGGATGAGTTAGATGGGTTGGTATGTCAGTGTGTGGTCTTTGGTTTCTGATGATCCTCTTGGTGCCTGGGAAGAATTATAAGGTCATGGGCTTTATCATTGCTCTCTACCAACCTCAGCAAACAAATTATAGTGGCTATGGGCCAGAGATGTGGCCCTCAGAGAGAGGAGGGCTGAGTTAGATGTATGGAAGTGGCCAGACTTCGTCTTTTCTGGGGATATATTTCATGCCCTCAGAAGTTGGAGCCTCATATGCTCTCTTACTGGATTCCTTCCTACTGCTCAGGGCCTAGTTGTGTTGCTGTGTCAGCTTGAAGGCATTATGGGGCAGATAAGTAAGCCACTGGCACAAGCCCAATAAGCAAAGCTTTACTTTGATCAACACCATCATTTGCAGTTGAGAATTGGAACAGGCTGTGAGCTAATGAGGGAAATAATACTTGGCTCTGTTGACAAGTGCCAGGAGAACTAATCACTCCACACTCCTCCACCTCCTCTTCTTCCTCCTCCTACTTTTTTGTTAATCCTCACCCGAGTATATTTTTCCCATTGATTTTTAGAGAGAGTGGAAAGAAGGGCGGGAGGAGCGGGAGAGAGAGAAAGACATTGATGTGAGAGAGACACATTGCTTGGTTGCTTCCTGCATGCAGGGAATCAAACCTGCAACCCATGTAGGTGCCCTTGACTGGGAATCGAACCCATGCCCCTTCAGTGCGCAGGCGGACGCTCTAACCAATGAGCAACACTGGCTAGGGACACACACCTTCTTTGAACTTGGAGGGGGTGAGGTCAGCCCAGCCCGGCCAGGAGTTGGTGCCACCTTGGAGAGCTCCAGCCCTGGTTATTCAAGGAGGATTGAGGGGAGAGAGAGCAGGTGGGATACAGATACCTTCAGAAGTGACCTCTTGTGGCTAATCTAGGCACTGCACTCTGCCTGGACAGCTACTCCATTCTTCAAGGTGGCCTGTGCTAGAGCCAAGAGGTGGTCAGCCATGAGTGGTTAAGACTTCTCTGTTGGAAGACTGTAGAAGCAGAAGGTGCTGGTTGCTGTTGTTATTTCCTTCAGAGGTTTGTCTTTTGGCTTTTGAGTTCCCCTAATTCCCTGTTGCTTGTTTTTTGCTCTTATTCTGGAGGCAGCCATGCAGAGCACACTCGAAGCATGAATGTGCGTGCTGTGGATCAAGGCTGGGCAAACACTTTCATTTCAGGAGGTGCTTGGGGCCAGAGGTAATGGGCACGGGGCTGGAAGGGACCAAACTTGGCTAACTTAAGCAGATCCCATCCAGCCACTTCTTTCTGGAGTCGGGGGCTTTTGCTAAAGTAGGAGCCAAACCTCTAAGCTGCATTGTCCCTGCTCCTGACAGTCTGGATCTTTTCTGAGGCCAAGGCAGAGTAAAGCCTCATGTTTAGGAGTTGTCTCTGGTTCCTATTCCAATTTCCTAAGTCTTGCTAGCTGGGAAAGAAGAGGAAGAAGAGATGTATGTGTCAGGCTTCCTGGGCCTTGTCAGCAATACGGTGACATTGTGAAGGGGCTTGGGAGTTTGCTACCCTGTAGTTCTAGACCTGGAAGAGAGGGGGAAATGAGGCTTTGAGGTGGATGAACAGTTGGGTTCCTGGACTCTCACGCTTGGACTTCACATTTCACTGCCATCTATTGCACTGACCTTGTTGGGACAGTGAACTCTGTAGCACCTATAACTGTATATATATATATATATATATATATATATATATATATATATATATATATATTGATTTCAGAGAGGAAGAGAGAGGGAGAAACACCAACAACGAGAAAGAATTATTGTCTCCTGCACACCCCACACAAGGGATTGAGCCCGCAATCTGGGCACGTGCCCCAACTGGGAATTGAACCGTGACCTCCAGGTTTAGAGGTTGATGTGTAACCACTGAACCACATCAGCCAGGATTATTAGTTGATGTGTCCAGCATGCCTTATGGTCCTGAAATCCATATCCCATTTATCTCCCACCTCCTTTCCCTTCAAAAAAGCACCATCCACCTGGCCATTGCTTGTTTTTTTTTTTTTTCCAAAACACCATTTTAATAAGGAAACAACAGAAATAGATTATTCTCTGGCTGGAGGCCAGACTGCATATGATACATTACACATACAAAGTGGCCTATAACCAGTTCCTGGGCCTCTCTGACCCCCTGCTCCATGCCAAATTCCTCGACCCTTAGACTTCTACACTTCTCCAGATTATGCCTGCCCACTCGTATCCCAAAACAGTGGCCAGGAGGGGAGTCTGGCAAGTGGTTGGAGTTAGAGAAGGGATTAGTGGGAAAGGGGATGTTTTAACAGCCAGACTGGCAATCAGGAGGAGGTCTTTCCTCAGGGTAGGGGAGCAGGGGGGCTTCCTGCTTTGGTGTGGAGCATGAGTACCTAGGGAACCCCAGCCTTAGCTTGGGTAAGGTCTCTAAACCCCGCACGATCCCCTAGAATTGTTGCCTCCACTGGGAAGGGCCAGGGGCAGAACTGTCCATTCCTGGGGCTTTAGAGAAGGACTAGAGGCTTTCTCAAGGGGCTGACGTTGGCATGGGCCGGGACCACCCAGAGGTCACTATTGAGAGCAGTTTTGGCCACTGGTGATGGCCCTGTGAGGAGCACCCTGGCGCAGTTTCTGCCATCATCACGTTAGCGCTGCTGCACAGTGCTATATGCCAGGGCTGGATGGTGGTCACATGGAGAAAGGCGCTTCCATTCTGCCTCTGAATTCCAGGCTCGAGGTGCAGGGCGTGAAGGAGGGTCAGGCGAAATGCTGGTTCTTGATGCATATGCTCCAGCTGTGTTCTGCCCAGAGGCAGATGCCCCCTGACTTGGACCCAAGGAAAGACCCTCATGGGCAGTGGTACCAAGAAAATAGGACCTGGTGGGCATTGCAGGTGGGGAAGGGCACAACTTCGTGAGAGGTTAGTGGTGTCTCTTCCCAGGTGGTATGTACAGGAGGTGGAGGGACAGCAGGAAGCTGGGGGCTCCGCTGCTGGGCTGTGATGCAGGGCTGAGCTGGTTTCCCCCACCTAGATGGATACTTCATATTCTTTCATCTCCTGCAAAGGAAAGAGACTGCTGGGAGTTGGAAACTTGCATAAAGTTTGCCAGCCCACAATCCACCTTCCCAAGGAAAAGGAAAAGAGCCAGAGGACTTGATAGGGCCCTCAGGGGTACCTGCCCAAGGGAGCATAGCATTGGGTGCTGGATCGGGTGTCAGGGCTGGCCTGGGTACTTACTCCAGTCTCGTAGGTTGGATTGTCAAATGCTGACTCCACGGTGATTCGGTCATAGGCGCGGGGTCGTGTTCTGGGCAGCTGCATGGGGTTTTTTCCCTGGAGCCTGTGGGACAGAGAAGCCTGTGCGTAGAGTGCAAGGCAGGAGTGAGGCAGGTGTGCAGGATAGGAATGGAAGCCAGACTCACCTGGAAAAGTAGAGGTACACACCTCCCACCAAGAGCGCCATTGCCACCAGTGGCAGGAAGATGGCAGCTGCCATGTGGGCAGCATCCAGGGTGCTGGAGGCAGCAGGTGCCTTGGCAACTGAAAACACAGAGGGTGGGATTGGAGCAGAGGTCCCGGTCACTTAGAGCCCACAGCCCCTCACCTCTGCCCAGGGAAATCCAGCCAACAGCTCCTTCCAGCCGGCTGGGGGCAGGGAAGGAGCTTTTCCCCCTGCTAGTCCCAGACCTCTCTCTTTTTCACTCCACCCTCCTTGGGGAACCCAATGGCCCGGGATCTATGAGAACCAGCGGAAGAGACTACTTCCCTGGCCTTCGAGCATGGGGGCTCACCATCCAGGCTGCGGCCGCTGTAGAACCCGTCCAGAGAGGCTGGAACAAGAGGGGAGGGCCAAGGGCAGTGGCTGAGTCCAACAGGCCTAACCACTAAGGCAGGGAGTGGGCTGATCATGGGAAGGTTTTGTCCAAAGAGAGCCCACCCCAGCATTTGTCCTGGTGTCACCAGGTCAGGAGAATCGGGCAGAGACTCGGGAGACCAAGGGTAATATGAAGGGAGTGTGGGCAGTGGGTTCTGGTTCTCAACATTTGACATCTTTGCCAGAGCAGCCCTATGGGCCAGGCAGAGGGCTTAGGGGGGCAGATCACTCACCAGCCCTGCAGATGGGTGGGGGGTCACTCCAGTGTGAGGGGTTCCCAGGTACACACTTGATGCTGGCCTGGCCCTTCAGCACATAGCCAGGGGCACATGAGAAGTGGACAGTAGCGCCCGCTGGGTGTAGCCGCTTTTCAGGACTGCAGGCACCGTTCTCGGGGGCACTGAGGCTGTGGCATGGCTTGAGCTGTTCCACTGCGAAGCAGGCGGAGCCTAGTGAGGGTGCCAAGCCCCTCGCCTCCAGAGGCAGCATCTTTTATCTCCTACCAGAGGCTTCCCCTCCTACCCATTTGACACTTACGGAGACATTTGGGGGCCCGGTCGCTCCACTTGGGGCTGCTGGCTTGGCGGTCATGGCAGGTGAGGATGGCACTACCCGTCAGCACAAAACCCTGGTCACAGATATACTGCACCGTGGCTCCCACGGGGAACTTGGGGCTAGATACGAGGCGTCGGCTGTGCTCCACATCCCCAGGGTCATGGCAGGAAGTTACTATGGGGGTGTGGGGGGAGGGTGATGGGGAGGAAGTAGCTCAAGTAGAACTCAACAAAAGCCAGTCCTCCTGGGCCTTGTGCCAGGCAGCCAACATCTTCATGCCAGGTAGCTCCCTCTTCTAGTTATCTGTCACTACCATTTTGCTGGTGTGGCCCCACCTCTGTCCCCTTCCAATCCATGAGAGTCAACAGACACTGATTGGTGGAATTTAATTAACAAAATACACTGATGAACAGAGTGGATCCAGAGATATGGAAGCATGGAACAGAGTGAGGAATCTTGGAGGGAAGGCGGGGGAGATGATCAAGCAAAGAACTTGTATGCATATATGCATAACCCATGGACACAGACAATAGGGTGGTGAAGGCCTGGGGTGGGGGGAGAGGTGGGCTGGAAGGAGTCAATGGGGGAAAAAGGGGGACATATGTAATACTTTCAACAATGAAGATTAAAACAATGACAACAAACAAATAAACACTGATTGGCCAGCTACCAGGAACGAAACACTTGGAGTACTTGGTAGATAACTCTATGGAAAGGTATTGTCCCATTTCACAGATGAGGAAACTGAGCCTATGAAAGGTGGAAGAACTTCAAGGATACCAGAGGATAACAGCTGGAGTCTAATTCATAGTCCAAGAGAGAGGCTTGTAGGTTGCATTGGGGGAGCATATGGGGAACAGGCACACTCACCCCTCTGGCAGGAGGGCAGGTCCTCACTCCAGGTGAGGTCCCACTGGCACATAAGGATACTGGATCCCACCACCTGGTAGCCAGGGTAGCACTGGTAAGTGACGACGGTGCCATGCACCAGCTCAGGCTGTGACGGGCTCTTCCAGCCATTGGGGATCTCAGGCAGCTCTGGACACGTGTCATTGCGGGGCACCTCTAGGGGCACAGGGCAAAAGATGTAGAGCCTCAGCCAGTACCAGAGTGCTAGCCTCCCTCCTCCTGAGGACACTCGACTCCTGCCACTTGGTCCTGGGCCTGGCCTGGGCCGGCTCAGTGATTCATTCTCCCCACTCAAGTGCCCCTCCTTCCTCGTCCCTGACATGACTGTCTCCTTGATTCCTGGTTTATCACCTAGGCTTTGACCTTAGCTCCAAATACATGTTGGCCAGTTTCTCGGTCCTGAGAGATGGGCCGGGTAAAGTGGGGGAAATTGTCACTTCTAATAAAGATGATCAGAAAGGTAGAATGGAATACTTTTCCTTGGTCCCCTATTTTTGTTATGAAGTTCTGCCTGCTGCCCACCAAATCCCTCCTGCTGCAACAGAAGGTCCCTTTCTCCCACTGGGCCCTGGGGGAAGATGGAGAGCAAGGCTAACTTCAGGTGATGCCCAGAGTGTTTTGAGCTTTCCCTTGTCAGACAAGAGCATTCAGGCTCCTCATCACCCTGGCCTCTCCCACTTGCATGTTTTGGGGTCTGCGTTCCAGCATCCCTTCTCCCTCAGGCACAGGGTGGGGCAGGGGCAAACTCACCAAAGAAGTGGATGACAAAGCCCTGCTGGTAGCCCAGCACCGAGGTCCCAGGGTCTGACTGGAACTGGATGGTGACATCGGCCATGGAGGTAAAGAGCTTGAAGTGGCCTCGGGGCCCAGAATACTGGCCCAGAACCCGGGCTGTCAGGTCATCCCCATCATAGAAGGTAAGTACATCACCAGGGCCTATGCGCAGCCTACGGAGGAGGACTGTCAGGGAGGGTGGGCCTGGGGACCCCAGGATGGGCTGGGCAAGAGCTGTTTCCATGGCTTAGGAGCTGGCTTGGCTGAGCCCAGTGGGCACTTACACT
This sequence comes from Cnephaeus nilssonii, assembly GCF_951640355.1. Classification (NCBI taxonomy): domain Eukaryota; kingdom Metazoa; phylum Chordata; class Mammalia; order Chiroptera; family Vespertilionidae; genus Cnephaeus; species Cnephaeus nilssonii. The sequence goes on from NC_137090.1 coordinate 32,625,313, forward strand.
CGGACGTCCAGCATGATGCGCTTGTCCTCCTCCACGTGCACGCCCCAGATGCAGTCTTGCCCACGGCCATAGGGCTCCGGCCAGTTGGGGGAGAGCACCACGCCGGCTGAGTCTGTGATCTCCCCACTGCACACAGCTGGAAGGCAGGGGAGGCCCGGGAGGCACGTCCCCTCCGCATCCCCCCCAGTGCCATGTCCTGGAGCTGCCATCTGCCCACAGGAGTGCCTACCCATTGCTGGGAGTCCCCACCTTTTCCTCGGGACGCTTGCATGACACGTCCTTGGGACCCTGTGGCCCCAGGTTCTGAGGCTGGCTCCCTGGTGCCCACCCTGCTCCCTGCCCTTGGCAGGCCCATCTCTGCTTGTGCCTACTGACCTCGGCAGGCTGGCTCTGTCTCATTCCACTGAGGGTCATGGGGGTCAACACACTCAATGATGATGGAGCCTTGCTCTAGGGTATAGCCAGGGTCGCAGCTGAACTCCACGGTGGTACCCACAGGGTAGGAGGGTGCACTGCTGCTGAAGTTGCCGTATTTGACAAAGGGCTCGTAGCAATGGCCCTGCTGGAAGGCTGTAAACCACAGGGCCCAGCTCAGCCTTCACTGGGACAAACGGGGCAAATGTCCTCCTACTTCCCTTCCTAGGGCTTTCCTCATCCTGACTACAAATGTCTATTCTGGGCTTGGAGCAGGGGGCAGGAACAGCCCAGAGCACCCATCCCTATTATGCTCAGGAGGCTGTCTTGATCACCATTATATTTCTAGCACCTAATTTTGTGCTTAGTACATAGAAGGCACTCAATACATGTTTTGAATGAATTCATGCATGCATGCATGAGTGGTTCTAGAATGTCTCTTGTAGCAATTCTCCTTCCCTAAGAATTGGGCCTTTTTTGCTCTTCAAATTCTAGAGAATTCATTCCCTTGGACCAGAGGGTCTGGGTCCAGGCAGGGGTTTCCTGCAGATGGGGTAGGAATCCTGGACTTGCAGGAAGGGATGAAGAGAGAGGGCCTTGGTGCCAGGTGAGCAAGGGCTGAGTTGGAAGGAGTGATGATGGCATGGAGGGGGAGGGTATGAGAGAAGAGACCCTAGGCCCAAACCCCCACTCTAGCCCCTCACCCCTGGGTAGGCCCCATCAGGCTCACCCTCATAGCGCAGGGCCATGCCTGCAGCTGCCCCGCTGCTGTCAGTGCTGAGCTCCACAAAGAAGTGTCGGCCGGAGCTGAGCAGGCCCTCAATGGGCAGGTACTCCACCTCATAGGAATCATACAGGGGCGGGGCCTCCACGTTGTCCCCATTGCGGATGATGAGCCTGGGTCAGTAGAGTGGCAGCTGTGTGGCCAGTTGCTGACCCGTGTGGGGTGTGACCCATGCTTGTGTACTGTCCCTCCAGAAGGGTATTACCAAGCCAGGTGCTCCCCTCCCACCAGGACATCCCCTCACCGGTCGTCATCCTCTGCCAGGGAAACCTTCTCAAAGTGCAAGTGCAATCGCTGGCTCTCGGGAGCCTCCAGCAGCCAGTGGCAGGTGAGGTTGTTGCTGTAGTTGCCCGGGAAGCCAGGCGAGACAATGCGGCCGGTGGTGGCATTGCGGATCACTCCACCGCAGGCAGCTGGGAGACAAGGCCAGAACTGTGGGCGTGGCCCCTGGCTGGATCCCAGGCAGCCTACCAAGGCTTCCTTCTTTCCCCAGCTCTGTGCCCTGTGCATAGGGCAGCAGCGATCTTTGCCTTCATGGTTCTGAAAGTCAATCCTTTGCCCCTGTAACCCTGCAGCTCCAGGCAGCCTGGACTCCAGAATCTGCCTCCTAACCTTTCACATCTCTGGGACTACCCATATACAACTCCCTTGAATGTGGTAGCTCTGCCATGGCCTGGCTGTGTGGCCCTGGGTGAGTCACTTTCCTTCTCTGCTGACTCCTCCAGGAGGCCTTCCCTGACTGCCCCCAGGTGGACTTTATGAAAGCCTCTTACCCAGGCTCCAACCTTCTTGGGTGTATCTACTACTTCTATCTCATGCCACTTCCTAAAACCAGTTACTGTTTGGATATGTCCCTTAACTAGGATCCCCTGGGAGAGGGGGCCAGTCTTCTCAGGCCAGGCACAGAGTTGGTATTCAGTATTTGTTGAATCAAATGATTGAATCAGTGTACAAAGGGGGGTAGGACTAGATCAGGGATGACAAACGTGGTGTGCACGCCATTCACCTCCAAATTCTGTGCCCTGAGTAGACACGACTAGTCAGGTGATGGCCTCGAACACTTTCAGAAATAGCATCACTGCCACCGTCATTCCTGGGCTGACCCTCGAGGGCCTTTCCAGCACTGCCTCCTCTGGCCTGGGATGGTCCTCTTTTGCAAGGAGAGGCCGAGCAGCTCACTTGTCCCCATCACCAAGGACCGCTCAGTTCCTGGGCCATACACGCCCAGCGGCCAGGTGGGGCCAGTGAAGCGGTCTCAGGCGAGAGGAGCGTGGCTGGTTCAGGCAGCACTTTCCTCTCCTGGACAGAGAGCTTCGGACCCTACCAGCTCGCAGGGACCCCGCTGCCAAGACAGAGGGCCTTTGTCTCCACATGTTCAAGACAGCAGAATGTTTTCACTGAGTAAGCCGTGTGGAGAGGGGTTTGTGGTGAGTGTCTCCTCTGCTTCTCTGCAGAGAGGGCAAAGCTACCTTTTGCTTGTTCTCAGAACAGAAGGCCCTTCCAACCTGATCATGCCCTGCCCTGCACTTAAATTCCTCCGTGGTTCCCTGTGACCCCCGGACAGAGGCTGAGCTAAGATGGCAGTCAGCCCTTTATGAACCCGATTCTGGACTTGGCCTCAGCCTCTCCTTATTTCCCCCCTTCCTTAGGCACAGCGCACCAAGTCCTCCCCGGAGCGCGCTGCTGCGTCCCTCCTCACCTCTGCATGTGCTGTCCCAGGAATCCACTCCACCTCCCGGGCTAACATGCTTGTAATCCTTCCACGTCATCTCCTGGGGAAGCTTGCTTTGACTCCTTCCTCATTTGGGAGCAGCCTGCCCTCCCGTGGGTCCCCTTGCTCTCTGACTGTCCCATCCCAGCAGTGCCTGCCCTGAACATGCCGAGCTGCTTGCTGGTCTCACTAGACAGCCCGTGCCTGGCTCAGTCACCTCTGCTTGTGCCAGGAAGAGTGTATAGAATGAAATAAGGTTCAAAAGCCCAAGCTAAAATAAAAAGGAAAAGAAAGGAAAAAAGCCCAAACTGCCTTTCATATTGCAAACTAAACACTCCCATCTTTTTCCTGCCAGCAGAACTTGGGAGTCTCTCCTTCCACTCTCGCCCTTTCTCTCCTCCGTGTTCTCTGAAATCTCTTCCCTCCTCTTTATTTCCAAAGTCACTAAGTTCAAACGCGCTTGCCTGGCTGGCTGGCCTCCCAGCCTCTGGACACCACCTGATTGGCTTTCCCGGGGAATAGTTGTGAGCTCCTCTCTCCTCCTCTCCAAAATTTAAACAGCTCCCACCCCAGTAATTTGGCTGATATTCAAGGCGCTCCCTCTGTCTTCTTCACAAGTCTCAGGCCTCAAACACTCCCTTACCTCTCCTCTGTGTCACTGTCCACTGAAGTGTCAAACCTTCAGTGCCATTTGCTCCAGGAAACCTTGTAAATGCCCAGCTAAGAATGACTGCTCTCTCTCCGCCCAGGTCACGTATGTCTCTTCATTGGTACTTTTTACTTCCTGCTGTGAAAGTTGATGACTCACGTGCTTTCTTCTTCCCCCATTTCCTGGAAGGGGTGGGCTCGCTGAGGGCACACTCCCTGTTTAATTCAGCTCTATCTACCCTGTGGTGCCTCTGTATAGTAGGTGCTCACTAAGTGTGGGTTGGATGAATGCCACGGACATGTGAAACCATTTTCTGGCTTCCTTACGGGGAGCCTGTGACGGTACTACATAGCAACAGAGAACAGAGCTGAGCCCCCCTTTTTACTCCCCCGTTCAGCACTGAGTCCCCTGGGGCCACTCACCAATGCAGATGGGCTCCCGGGAATCCCAGAAGGGCTGAGTGGCGTTGAGACAGGTAAGGAGCCCTGGCACCCTTCAGCTGGTAGCCAGTGGCACAATGGAAGCGGGCACTGCCTCCTGGATGGAGGCTAGTGACGGTCACAGCTCCATAAGCTGGGACGTCGGGGAAAGTGGCAGCTCAGGAGATAGGCTGCAGAGAAAGAAATGGGTGACATTGTGTGTGTGTGTGTGTTTGTGTTGAGGGGGTTGTTGGGTCACAGCCAGGGCAAAAGGGGTGGGCCCCAGCCTGCCTGGTGGTGTCACTTGGGGCCAGAGGAAGCATCAGGAGTTCCAGGAAAAGAGACTGACCCCTTCCCCAGCAGCCTGGCCTCTGTAGCTTGGG